>NC_025993.2:50512386-50643732 GCF_000442705.2 Elaeis guineensis
GGGGTCGGACTCCACCTCCTGCCCAACTGCAGGAAAGACTCCACCCGGACTCCCATGGGAGCCAAAACTTCACCCCGACTTTGCCTACGGGAGCGAACTCCCGTAGCCTCGCCAAGAACGGAGGAAAATTCCAAGAGAAAAAGAAAAAGGAAGGCGATGGGTCACGTCAGTGATGAATGGAACAAACAGCGTCCAAGATACAGAGAACCTTGTCTCGACAAGGACTGGGGCTCTCATCAAGAACCCCAGCTTTCAAGGAAGCTTTCAACACAAGCCCAAGGTAAGACAACTTCCTCAGGGTGACAGAAGCTCAGACCTCCGAGCTCGAGCCCTGATGGGGGCACCAAACCTGAATGGCTCCTGACGACTCTGCAGCCACGGACGAAAAAGATGGGTCAATACGATAGCAATCAGGTACCTCCGAATGACACAAAGGCTGAAAAGAAGCTCGGCAAACGACAATTCAACACATGAGTAAAAAAGGTAGTGGAAAATTACCTTCTCGTATGCATTATAGAGCCATTGAGGTTGAAGGAAAGGGATAACTAAAAGGCGAGCCAGCGTGGCAACCACCGGTAACCTAAGAACGATGTCAAAAAAAAAAAAAAAAAGAGAGAGAAAAAGAAAGAGAAAAGGAAAAAAGGAATACAACAATGACAATGGCAAAGGAAAGAAGTTCGGCAGACAACAATTCGACGCAAAGTGCGGACGAGGTAATAAAGTCTCCTTCTCAATTTTCAATCAACAAGATGTACGTTACAAGACCCGGAGGGCCAGAAAAGAATACACATTACAAGGCTCGGATACACGACTTGGAGAGATACACCAGAGGCCACTTCAGGCTGTAACTTCTCTTCCCGATTTTGTCCAACCATATTTTTTGGTGGCGTGTGATAAACATGCTCGGCTTTCTCCCCTCCATCTCCGAATCCCAACCCTAGGGGAAAAGAATGGGATAGAGTTCAGGAGGCAACAAAGGCAACGGCAGCGGCGACGACGACCTGTTTCAAGAAGAACGGGTACCCCGGGGACAGCAATGGCGTCGGAGATATGCGCCATCACCGATGCCCCGTGACAACCGCCGTCCTAGGCATTCCGCAAGGTCGGCATGTTGCTACTTCAACTGTCCCTGCAACAAGTTTTACTGCCCCACCGTCGGCACCGACCGCTTCTGGTCCCTCAGCTCCGACGACATCAAGGATCCCACCACAACTTGTGACGACGACTCTGCCCCCCTTGACCGGTGTCGCCCCGATCAGCTACTCCAAAATTCTCAGGCGAAACACCTTCATCGGTTGTCCCCATTATTAAACCCCTGTTGTTGAAGGGATTCTCCCTTGAGCCCCCTTTAAAGCGACGGGAACCCACAGCGGCACGACCGGAGAGCTCGCAGACTGCTGTTCTCCTCCTTGCACCTTCCAAGACCGTGGCATCCTCTTGAGATTGGCCTCCAGGGCGGAGGTCCTGGCGGGGGAACCCCTTAAAGAGAATCGAGGGACTGAAAATGGCGGAGATCCGGTGAAGATGGCAAAAACCAGTGCAAAGGACGCTCGGAGTCGGAAGGGGCACCGATGGAGTGGCTGAGTGGCTAAGCTCTCTGGCAAAAGGAAGATGTCGTCCCTCTAGCGAAGTGAAGCCCCCCGAGAAAGGGTGGGGGGTTTAAATAGGCAACGGAGCCTAGCACCATTATGGTGGCGAGAGTCCCTAGGCCAACCGATGCTCACCACGTGTCTCGCGTGTCCCATTCGCCGCTACCTGGGGTTGACTATTCGCAAACTTTTATGGCACGACGCTTGGGATCACGTCCTGGTCGGAGTTTCGAAAAGACTCTTCGAGTCGCCCTAATCGGAAAAAAGGGCTTCGGCATGCGCGCATTAAATGCCAACATATCTGAGGATGGTTGTGCGCGGGCATAAGGGGGAGAACTTCGGCTGCGATGACCTCTCTGTACTTTCTTCATTCGAAATTCAAACTCGAAAGTAGGGGGACTGGTGTTGGGTATAAAATACCCTCGGCCAAAGTTCTTGACGGGATTGACCCTCGCAAGTCTCTTCCAACTTTCGACTGCTGTTGGTGAACTCCCATCGCTCCGCCTGGACTCCTACGGGAGCCAGGCTCCGTTCTCAAATTCAACTGCTAGTAAGCCTTGTCCGGACTCCTATGGGAGCCGGACTTCACCTTTGATTTTAATTGTAGGAAGACTCCGCCCGAATTCCTACGGGAGCCAGGCTCCATCCTCAACTCCAACGGCAGCAGACAGACTTCGTCCGGACTCCTACGGGAGCCGGACTCCTTCCACGACTTCAACCGCAATTAGACTCCGCTTGGACTCCTACGGGAGTCGGGCTCCATCCTCAACTTCAACTGCTGATAAGCCTTGTCCGGACTCCTACGGGGGCCGGACTTCACCTTTGATTTTAATTGTAGGAAGACTCCGCCCAGATTCTTACGGGAGCCGGGCTCCATCCTTGACTCCAACGGCTACAGACAGACTTCGTCCGGACTCCTACGGGAGTCAGACTCTGCCCACGACTTCAACTGCAAGTAGACTCTGCCCCGGACTCCTACGGGAGCCAGGCTCCATCCTCAACTTCAACTGCTGGTAAGCCTTGTCTGGACTCCTACGGGGGTCGGACTTCACCTTTGATTTTAATTGCAGGAAGACTCCGCCCAAATTTTTACGGGAGTCGGGCTCCGTCCTCGACTCCAACGACTGCAGACAGACTTCGTCCGGACTCCTACGGGAGCCAGACTCCGCCCACGACTTCAACTGCAAGTAGACTCCGCCCGGACTCCTACGGGAGCTAGGCTCCATCCTCAACTTCAACGGCTGGTAAGCCTTGTCCGGACTCCTACGGGAGCCAGACTTCGCCTTTGATTTTAATTGCAGGAAGACTTCGCCCAGATTCCTACGGGAGCCGGGCTCCGACCTCGACTCCAACGGCTGCAGATAGACTTCGTCCGGACTCTGCCACGACCCCAACTGCAAGTAGACTTCATCCAGACTCCTACGGAAGCCAGACTCCATCTTCTATTCTGACTGTGGGAAGACCTCACCCAAACTCCTACGGTACCGGACCCCGCTACCGACTCCAACCGAACTTCGGCCGACAAGTCTGGACCCCTTGGCAGGCCACAGTAACGAACAACACTGCTCCACTCCCTGCGGCGGACCCTACGCAGCTCCATTACTCCCTGACAGGCCGTATTAACAGCCATGATTCTGCTCCACTCCCTGCGGCAGATCCTGTGCGATTCCACCACTCCCTGATGAGTCACGACAGCGGACGCCACTCCACTCCCCGTAACTGATTCCACGTGGTGAGCCACGGCGATAGCCACGATCCCACTCCACTACCCTCCGCAATAAATTCCTCCTGACTCTGAGTGGCCCACTACCAGACGGTTACAGGCATCGCTATCAATTTGTTGCCCCCTCCGTCTATAAAAAGGGAACCCCAGATACGTTATTCTATAAGCTCTCATTTTTACCTAAAAACTCTGCTAAAATTTTCGTTCGAGCACTCCATTCTTGTTGAGGTAGAGAACTGACTTGAGCATCGGAGGGTCTTGCCAGAGCAACCCCACCTCCGATTTAGACTTCTTTTGCCGGTCCCGGCGGCGACCGCGACTCCAGCTTCTCCGACGTAAGCAGATTTTTGCACCAACAAATAGTATTTTAATTCTAAAGTTTTGTCTGAAGATAAATCAAGCATACAGGTTCTCACAGCCTCTACGCTAATGGACTCTTCACTTGCACCGTAAAGCTCGAGGTTACCTCTTTTCAGATCTTTGATATTCTATAGTTGCAGTAACGAACTACAAAAGTATGATCCACAGGTGGTATCCAATATCTAAATATCAGAGTCTGAATCACTCAATAAAAAATAGGTCTGTATCATATACACACCTTTTGGTGTTACACTTGCACCCTACTTCAATCTTACAAGATTATTCTTGCAATTATACTCTCAATTTTTAAATTTATCATAAATAATATCCATACGGACATCATTACCTTCTCATTATTACTAATCAAATTAGGGTAAGAAATATTCAGAATATCAGAGTTTTTTTTCTGATATAAACCTAATTTGTAAGTTCCTCAACCAATCTACATAGTTGCATCGGTCAATATAGTTTTATTTATTGTATCATGGGGTAAAAATAAAGAAGCCATAATATAGACTTAAATCTACATAAAATAATAGTATAAGTAGATCACTCATTTTTTATATGCATAACTAGATGAGGACTTTTAAAACTAGTTATGTCTTCCACTATTTTATCAGATACCATAGCCTTCTCCTATGATCAACGAGATATATTTTATATTTATCTTAGTGAAATTGAGACCCTAATTTCTCATAACGATCTTGTGTTAACACAACAAACCCTTATGAGTTCATAGGTAGGAAACTCTTTCCACTTACATCTCATGGAATTCTCAATATTTTATCTTGGCCTCTAAAACATTATTAGCCTTGTGTTAACACAACAAGCTATAATATTTTAGTTAAGTAAGACCCTTCATTTCAACACAGTCAAAATTGAATATAACTATCTTTGTGTTAGCACAATAAAGCAATATATCTAAAATTACCGTAAGCATCTTTTATGTACCAGGATTATGTTATATCAATCTTTATGACAAGCCTTATGGTAACTGTTGCCCAGCTATGCAACCCAAGAGGGGGGGGTGAATTGGGTTTCTAAAAATTTAGACTTAATTTATAACTTATGATGAACAAGACAAAGATTTTAATTCAATATTAATTACCTGAAGCAGAATTGCAAGGATATAATAAAGAAATAAGGTAAAGCGATAAAGCACACCACAAACATAAGGATTTATAGTGGTTCGGTGCCAACCTTGCACCTACATCCACTCCCCAAGATCCTACTTGGGAATTTCAATCCACTATACTTTGTATTCAATCCGAATACAAAACGTCGGAAACTCCGACACTAGCTATCCCAAGCTAGATCACTTATTTCCCGGGTACAAGTAAACCCAAAACACTCCGATTTGGTTCGGATCAACCTTTCCTTGTTTTGAAAATCCTCCAAAAACAAGAACAATTACTTACAAGAGTAAGATAATTTAGAGCACAGATTAATACAATAACAGCTCCTTAAATGAGTGAATATAACAATAAAAGCTTTACTCAAATGAAGAAACCCTTTTTGGATTTTCTCAAGATGGATGAACGCTTGAACGAATGCTTGAGAAGAGGATGATCGTTGATTGAAGATCTCTTGAAAGCTTTGAACGATCTCTAGATCAAAGTTGAAACAATAGGCGTGACAAATCCTCTCTTTGAAAGCTCTTGAATCTCTTTCACAATCTCACGTGTGGATTTTTGGATCCTCTTTTCTTTTTCTCTCAAATATCTCGTTGATCTCAGGCTTTTTCGTGCAGATTTTGGATCCTCTCTCTTCTTCTTCTCATTTTTGATTTCACGTTTGATCTGCTATTTAATCTGCAATTTTTTTCACCATTTGAAGCATTTTATTGCATTAGAAGCAAGAGAAAATAATTTAGGCAGATAAAGAGTCGTTAGAGGATTTTTAGGAAGCATAAAAGGCAATTAAAATGGGCAAAAAAAATAGCCGTTGCTGACATTTTCCATCGTAGGGGTCGACTCATGAGTCGACTCATACTTCAGGGGTCGACTCATGAGTCGACCTCTGTTGCAAAAACCAGAGAATGTGTTTCTGGAAATTCTTGGCTCAAATCAGCAGGGGTCGACTCATGAGTCGACTCATGCCTTGTGGGTCGACTCATGAGTCGACTCACAGGTCGTGCCAAGCCAGAAAACTAGCATGCCAAAGGGAATTTTTGCATGCCAATCAGCTCATAGTGCCATGAGTGGACTCATGAGTCGACTCATGCACTTCAAACCTTCATAACTTCAAAAATATAAGTCCAAACACAATAAATTTTCACCAATAGATTTCAAATCATTTGTTCTACCAAATGGTACTATCAAATCAGGATTTTCATGAAATTATGATTTTGCCCTTGAAGAGCATAAGGACTTTTTCATTTTAAAATTATTTGTATCCCTTCAATCTGCTTTGTAATCATCAAAATCAATCTAGGAGCAACAATCTCCCCCTTTTTGATGATGACAAAACATTTGAACAAAAAACATTTATGTGAATCACTAATTTCAAAAGAATGCATTATAGGTGTATATGCTTGAAAAGAGTATGATTCTTTTGGCATGTGATATAAATGGTCATATGCAAAAATAGTTTGTCCATTTTCATAAAGATTTGAAAAGAGTATTAGATCATTTTGAGTTTAAGATATATCAGAGCAAGAGAGAAAAATAAATTTTGCAATATATCAGAGCAAGAAAAATAATTTTTACAATATTATCAGAGAAGATTTCACACTGTATCAGAGCAAATTTTATAATGTATCAGAGAAAATTTCACACTGTATCAGAGCAAATTTTATAATGTATCAGAGAAAATTTCATACTGTATCAGAGCAAATTTTATAATGTATCAGAAAAAATTTCACACTGTATCAGAGCAAATTTTATAATGTATCAGAGCAAGTTAAAAGAAATTTTAGGGAGTATCAGAGTAAGTTAAATTTCTTAAGATGTATCAAGGTAAATTTCAAAAGATGTATCAGAGCAAGTTTGAATTTTGAAATATATCAGAGCATATTTAAATTTTTAAAGTAAATCAGAGCATATGTAAAGAAGTAATTTAAAAGTTACATAATTGCATTGTACTTAGCATTGTACTTTAAATTCTTCAATTAATTTCTCATAATTTGTAATTTTGCTTTTGATGAGTTGCTTTTTGTTTAATTTCTCAATAATTGAATTGCTTTTTGTTTAATTTCTCCCCCTTTTTCTTTCATAATTTAGGGTTTTGCTTTTAATGAGTTGCTTGCTTTTTGTTTAATTGTTTACTTTCTCCCCCTTTTTGACATCATCAGACATGGTTAACTTTTCCTTTTTCAGAAATATTCTTTAATTTCTCTCCTTTTAGAGTTTATCACAGATGTTTGCTCCCCCTTAATATAGCAATTATCAACAGCAAACAACAACAAAGAGAAGACAATATTTCAACAAGGAGAATATATATAACCAAAATATGATCAATATCATTACAAAAGGTAGAAATATAGGTAAAAGATGATTCCATTAATATCATAATTGTTTCAATACATAGTTCATAAAAATCAACCAGCTAATTGTCAATACATGGCCCCAAGGTACAGATCCTAGAACAAGACACTAACTCCTAGGACCTAGTAATGATCAAGATAAGTCATGGATCGGAGTCATCAGATATGGTATGAGAAGCTGATGGATCAGAAGTGCGTCCTCTACCCCGTCTGCCTCTGGCACGAGCAGGGGAGCGAGATGAACTGGGTGGCTGAGAATGCTGAGATGCTAGGGCTGATACCATGAGTCTGATAGAATCGAGTACGTTCAGTGCTCTGGAAATAGATTGAAGTAGAGCAGTGAACTGAGTGGTAGCATGCTCACTCGATCCTCGGATTTCTTTCCTCAGCAAATCATATCCACCTTCTAGTGCTCCTCTGAGCCTGCCAGCCTCTGCAGTGAGGTCTGTGACCTCAATAGTAGACTCCTGTGGCTGGGGATGGGCCAAAGCAAGGACTTGCCCCTGCAAGTCTAGAACTCTGCCAGTAAGTCTCCAGACTGTGTCCTCAAGCTGCTGGATCCTGATGGACTGATCTGAAATCATCTGAAATATAGTGGAGATGTGGGGAGTAATGGTCTGATCAGAAGAGGTAGCTCCAGGTGCAAAAGAAGTACTACTCCATTGGCTAGACAGTAAAGAAGCCACACGCTGTGATATATGCTCGATCTGATCGTCAGCCAGTCTGAACTCTGAATGAGGTGCTCTGCTTTCTGGCTGATACACTGGTGTGGGCATCCTAGTAAACTCAGAAGGGCCAGCCTCTGTATCAGGAATGAACTGGATCTGTGGTGATGCTGCCCTGAAATCATGTACAGGAGAAGATGGACCTTCTTCTTCTACTCTGCCTTCAGTTCTGTCTTCAGCTCTTGTTTCAGCTCTATCCTCAGTTCTTTCTTCAGAGCCCTTATCCAACCACCATCAGTCTTTGTAATTCCCATTCGGTGCAGGCTGTGTTGGTTGAAAGTGTCCACATGTGAGAGCTTAGTAGCAGCCTCCCCCTCACAACTAACTCCAAACCTCCTAAATACTCTAGTAAGAGCCATACCATAAGGCAAGTGTGCCTTGGATCTGTTCAAAGTTTCTCTCATGGCCTCTATCATAAGTGCAGGGAGGTTCAGGGGGGTCTGAGTGATGATATGAAACATGACACATACATCTCTGCTGGAAAGTAAGTCATGTCTACCACTCCTAGGAAAGAAAAGCTTTGTTACTATCTGATGCAGCACCCTCATCTCAATGGACAAAATCTTTGCTTCTAACTTGTTTAAACTTCCTGAATAAGTTTCTCCTAAGATAATTCTGATCCCCTCTTCTTTAATTGGGAGTTCCATATATGAATATCCTTCACTAGGCAACTGAAGTATTTCTCCCAATATCCTAGAATCCAAGCAGATATCAATTCCCTTTACAGTTGAAGTCACTGACCCGTTTCCATAATGTAGGTTCTGGTAGAATTCTCTAACTAGGTCAACATAGGTGACTTCCTTAAGGGAGCAGTAGAGTTCCCATCCTTGGTTTTTAATTTTAGTTACAAAAGTAAAGCCTTCTTTCTCAAAGAACCGAAAATCTATATTCTTCCCGGTTTCTACTTTTCTATCAGAAAGAGGATTTACACTAGGGCTCATGGAGGGTTGAGAGGGACCTTGAGTAGGTACTGAAACAGGAGTGGGAGCAGTTGAAGACTGAGCATGCCTTTTCTTTCGGACAATTTCTTCAGGCTCACGGATTGATTTTCTTCTTTGGGGAAGTTTCATCTTCGGAGCCATATTCAATATAGTAGCAGGCAAGGAGACTTGAATTGAGTGGAGGAGAGATCACAAGAGAGTAAAGAAGGATTTTGGTGGAGAAAAGAAGCAGATTTTGGAAGATCGGTGAAGTGCTAGGGCACGTTCCAACCGCGCCAAGCAATGCGAGAAAGCACAGAAAAATCCTTATCAAGGTGGCGATTTTTGGTGGAGAGGAGGAGGGAGAATTGCCACGAAATAAATCCTTGGATTTGGAGCAAGAAAGAGTTGGAGAAGATGGCTTTTAGAAGGAGAAGATGAGTCGTCTCACGAACAGGGTTTCCCGTTTAAAAACAATGAACCCGATGAAGTTGGTGGGATTTACAAGTTTGCCATTGAGTCGACTCATGGGGGTCGACTCATGAAGTTCAGAAAATCAGAAAAAATGTGAATAAATTCCAGAAAAATTTGAAATTTTGAGTGAAGGAATTTTGCTCAATGATAAGTTTTTAGAATGATAAATTTGAGCTTTTAGAACCAAGATAGATGTTGAAAATTGAGCTCTAAGAATCAATTCTTGGAAATTGAGAAATTTTAGGTATATGGATCTAGAATTCCTAGATTTCTCCTAATTTCACAGAATCTATCCTCACTAAGGGCCTTTGTAAAGATATCAGCTAATTGATTTTCAGTGCAAACATATTCAAGAATTATATTTTTGTTTTGAACATGTTCTCTTATGAAATGATGTCTTATTTCAATATGTTTGGATCTTGAGTGTTGTATTGGATTTTTAGATAGATTTATGGCACTTGTGTTGTCACATCTTATTGGTGTTTTATTAAGTTTGATTCCAAAATCTTCGAGTTGTTGCTTAATCCATAAGATTTGAGCACAACAACTTCCGGCTGCAATGTATTCGGCCTCAGCCGTAGACAGAGCCACCGAATTTTGTTTCTTGCTAAACCATGAGATTAGGTTAACTCCAAGAAATTGGCAAGTTCCACTTGTGCTTTTTCTATCTAATTTACATCCAGCAAAATCAGCATCTGAATATCCTGATAAATCAATTTGTGAGTCCTTAGAGTACCATAACCCTAGAGTTTGAGTACCATTTAAGTATCTAAGGATTCTTTTAACAGCATTCAAATGAGATTCTTTAGGATTAGATTGATATCTAGCACATAAGCAAACACTAAACATGATATCAGGCCTACTTGCAGTTAAATATAATAATGAGCCAATTATGCCTCTGTAGTATTTTAAGTCTACGTTTTACCTTCATCATCCTTGTCAAGCTTACTTGAGGGACTCATTGGTGTGCCAATTGGTTTGCAGTTCTCCATTCTAAATCTTTTGAGTAGTTCCTTGGTGTACTTGCTTTGGGTGATGGAGATTCCCTCTTTTGATTGTTTAATTTGGAGTCCGAGGAAGAAGGTGAGTTCTCCCATCATGCTCATCTCGAACTCCCCCTGCATAAGCTTAGCAAAGTCTTGACAAAGGGATTCATTAGTAGACCCAAAAATTATGTCATCAACATAAATTTGTATAATTAGCATATCATTTTGATTTCTTTTAATAAATAGGGTTGTATCTACATTACCTCTTGAAAAACCATTATTCATTAGAAATTTGCTTAGCCTTTCATACCATGCTCTAGGTGCTTGTTTTAATCCATATAAAGCTTTATTTAATCTAAAGACATGATTAGGAAAAGCATGATTTTTAAATCCAGGGGGTTGTTCTACATATACTTCTTCAGAGATATATCCATTTAAAAATATACTTTTAACATCTATTTGAAATAACTTGAAATTCATAAAGCAAGCATATGCAAGTAGAAGTCTAATAGCTTCTAATCTAGCAACAGGTGCAAAGGTTTCATCAAAATCAATTCCTTCTTCTTGATTATATCCCTTAGCAACCAGTCTTGCTTTATTTCTAATTACATTTCCATGCTCATCTAATTTGTTTCTAAAGACCCATTTTGTTCCAATTATTGAATAATCTTTAGGTCTTGATACTAAGGTCCAAACATTATTTCTTTCAAATTGATTAAGTTCCTCTTGCATAGCATTAATCCAATTATGATCATTTTCAGCTTCTTCAAAAGTTTTAGGTTCAAGATGAGATACAAAAGCACAATGATTTACTACATCTCTAAGTGAAGAATGGGTTTTTACCCCATGCATAGGGTCACCAATAATTAACTCCTTAGGGTGGTTGTGAACATACCTCCATTCCTTGGGTAGGTTATTTGTACCTTGAGGTTGTTCTTGAATTTCTTCACCTCTTTCATTTTGTTCGTCTTCTTGATCCTTGTCTTTTGGAGTTGCTGAATCTTTCAGAGTGATCTCCTTCATACCTTCTATTAGTGGATCTGCATCATCAACACCCTCATTCTTTCTTGAAGGAAGATCGTTAGATTCATCAAAAACAACATGTATGGACTCCTCAACTACTAAAGTTCTTTTGTTGAAAACTCTAAATGCTTTACTAGTAGAAGAGTAACCTAGAAAGATTGCTTCATCTGATTTTGCATCAAATTTACCAAGTTTTTCTTTGCCATTATTTAATACAAAACATCGGCAACCAAAAACATGAAAATATGCAATATTTGGTTTTCTTCCTTTCCAAAGTTCATAGGGGGTTTTCTTTAAAAATTGTCTAATCAAACCATGATTTAAAATGTAACATGCTGTGTTAATAGCTTCCGCCCAAAAATATCTTGGAAGGTTGCTTTCACAAAGCATGGTACGGGCCATTTCTTCTAATGTTCTGTTTTTTCTTTCAACTACCCCATTCTGTTGGGGTGTCCTAGGAGCAGAGAAGTTATGGCCAATTCCATTTTCATCACAAAAATTTTCAAAATCTTGATTTTCAAATTTAGTTCCATGATCACTTCTAATATTTTGAATTGAAAATCCTTTTTCATTAGAGACTTTTCGATGAAATTTAGTGAAAATATGAAAAGTTTCATTTTTGTGAGCCAAAAAGAAAATCCAAGTAAAACAAGAGTAATCATCTATTATTACAAAGCCATATCTTTTTCCTCCTAGACTGGTGGTTCTTGTTGGTCCAAATAAGTCCATATGTAAGAGCTCTAATGGTCTAGAAGTTGAAACAGTATTTTTGGATTTAAATGATACTCTAGTTTGTTTACCTAATTGGCATGCATCACAAATTCTATCCTTTTCAAAATTCAGTTTTGGCAAATCGAGAACTAAATCTTTCTTAATTAATTTTGAAAGAGAATGCATGCTGATATGTGCAAGTCTACGATGCCACAGCCAACTAGTCTCATTGATTTTAGCATTCAAGGATACTAGGCATTGCATGTCTAATTTGGCTAAGTCATTCAAATCTATCATATAAACATTGTCATGCCTATGTCCTATAAATTTAATGCCATCGTTAATAGGACTAGTCACAATGCAAACAGATGATTCAAAAACTACTTTATACCCTTTATCACAGAATTGACTAATTCTAAGTAAGTTATGCTTTAAACCTTTAACTAGTAAAACATTCTCAATGTATTTGGAGGGAGTGATACCAATGTTACCTATCCCGATGATCTTTCCTTTGCCATTATCTCCAAAGGTGACCATCCCTCCATCCTTAGCATCAAGCATGATGAATTGTGATTCATCACCAGTCATGTGTCTCGAGCATCCACTGTCAAGATACCATTTCCTGTTTCCTTCTTGGGATGCTAGACACACCTGCAAGCAAAGGTCAAGTCTCTGTCTTAGGTACCCAAGCTTTCTTGGATCCTTTTGGGTTAGTCAGAATGGTTCCTTTTGGAACCCATATTTTTTTTATAGTTGTATTTGTAGATTTGAGGCATGTGTATGATTTATGTCCTATTCTACCACATTTGAAACAAGTAATATTTGTAGACTTGTTACCTGAATAATTTACATAAATATCCTTCAGAAACTTTTGTTTCTTCAGAGGTTTATAGCCAAGTCCAGCCTTATCATATATAGCTATCTGATTTTCAAGGATCATATTTAGTTTGTTTGAACTTAAGGTGAACTTATCTACTATAGATTTCAGCTTGTTAATTTCATCCTTTAAGTTTTGATTTTCTTGACTCAAGGTGAGTTTTTCAATTGAAAGAATTTCAGCTTGTTTCACTAAGAACTGATTTTCCAATTTCAGTTCTTTGTTTTTCTTCCCTAATTTCTTTAATTCATCAATTGAATCATAGAATGCTTCATGCAATTCTTCAAATGTGAATTCACTAGTGGATTCAGAAGTTACCTCATTTTCGTGTGCCATCAGGCACAGGTTGGCTTGTTCTGTTGAGGTTTCCTCGTCGGAGCTTGAGTCATCACTCGCACTCCAGGTTGCCATCATTGCCTTCTTTTGAACTTCTTTGGACCTTTCTTCAGTTGTGGACATTCGGATCTGAAATATCCTGGCTTCTTGCACTCGTAGCATGTAAGGGGTTGATCTTTCTCTTTTTCTTTGCTTTGTTCCCCTTTTGTGAATTTCTTTCTCATCCCCTGTTTCCTTTTTCTTAGAAACTTCTTAAATTTTTGGGTGATGAGTGCCATCTCTTCATCCTGTTCTTCATCTTCAGATTCATCCGTTTCATAATCAGGCGAAGTTGTGGATTTGAGGGCAATGGTTCTTTTCTTTTTGACTTCATCCTCTTGATGTTGCTTCATGCTAAGTTCATGAGTCATCAAGGATCCAAGAAGCTCTTCTAGAGGTAGAGTGTTCAAGTCCTTTGCTTCTTGGATGGCAGTCACCTTGGCTTCCCAAGTTCTTGGCAGTGACCTGAGAATCTTCCTTACAAGTTCACTGTTAGTATAAGATTTGCCAAGACTCTTCAAACCATTAATTATATCAGTAAAATGAGTAAACATGGCAGTTATGGACTCATCATGCTCTATTTTGAACAATTCATATTTATGTACAAGCATGTTTATTTTAGACTCTTTTACTTGATTTGTTCCCTCATGGGTTACTTCTAACCTATCCCATATTTCTTTAGCAGATGCACAAGTAGAAATGCGATTGAATTCACTAGCATCTAGTGCACAATAAAGAACATTCATGGCTTTGGCATTTAATTGTGCCAATTTCTTGTCAACCTCATCCCATTCTTTTTCGGGTTTGGTTGACTCCTCACCATCTATAATCTTGGTGGGTGTGTGAGGACCGTTCACTATGATACTCCACATATCATAGTCGAGTGCTTGTATGAATATCTTCATCCGAGCTTTCCAATAGGTGTAATTAGACCCATTGAAAAGTGGAGGTCGGTTTGTAGATTGCCCCTCGGCTAGAGAAGTACCGACATGGGTTGCCATAGATCATTGGCTCTTTGATTGTTAGATCAAAGAAGGGCTAGAGCACCGGCTCTGATACCACTTGTTGCCCAGCTATGCAACCCAAGAGGGGGGGGTGAATTGGGTTTCTAAAAATTTAGACTTAATTTATAACTTATGATGAACAAGACAAAGATTTTAATTCAATATTAATTACCTGAAGCAGAATTGCAAGGATATAATAAAGACATAAGGTAAAGCGATAAAGCACACCACAAACACAAGGATTTATAGTGGTTCGATGCCAACCTTGCACCTACATCCACTCCCCAAGATCCTACTTGGGAATTTCAATCCACTATACTTTGTATTCAACCCGAATACAAAACGTCGGAAACTCTGACACTAGCTATCCCAAGCTAGATCACTTATTTTCCGGGTACAAGTAAACCCAAAACACTCTGATTTCAGGTTCGGATCAACCTTTCCTTGTTTTGAAAATCCTCCAAAAATAAGAACAATTACTTACAAGAGTAAGATAATTTAGAGCACAGATTAATACAATAACAGCTCCTTAAATGAGTGAATATAACAATAAAAGCTTTACTCAAATGAAGAAACCCTTTTTGGATTTTCTCAAGATGGATGAACGCTTGAACGAATGCTTGAGAAGAGGATGATCGTTGATTGAAGATCTCTTGAAAGCTTTGAACGATCTCTAGATCAAAGTTGAAACAATAGGCGTGACAAATCCTCTCTTTGAAAGCTCTTGAATCTCTTTCACAATCTCACGTGTGGATTTTTGGATCCTCTTTTCTTTTTCTCTCAAATATCTCATTGATCTCAGGCTTTTTCGTGCAGATTTCGGATCCTCTCTCTTCTTCTTCTCATTTTTGATTTTACGTTTGATCTGCTATTTAATCTGCAATTTCTTTCACCATTTGAAGCATTTTATTGCATTAGAAGCAAGAGAAAACAATTTAGGCAGATAAAGAGCCGTTAGAGGATTTTTAGGAAGCATAAAAGGCAATTAAAATGGGCAAAAAAATAGTCGTTGCTGACATTTTCTGTCGCAGGGGTCGACTCATGAGTCGACTCATGCTTCAGGGGTCGACTCATGAGTCGACCTCTGTTGCAAAAACCAGAGAATGTGTTTCTGGAAATTCTTGGCTCAAATCAGCAGGGTTCGACTCATGAGTCGACTCATGCCTTGTGGGTCGACTCATGAGTCGACTCACAGGTCGTGCCAAGCCAGAAAACTAGCATGCCAAAGGGAATTTTTGCGTGCCAATCAGCTCATAGTGCCATGAGTGGACTCATGAGTCGACTCATGCACTTCAAACCTTCATAACTTCAAAAATATAAGTCCAAACACAATGAAATTTTCATCAATAGATTTCAAATCATTTGTTCTACCAAATGGTACTATCAAATCAGGATTTTAGTGAAATTATGATTTTGCCCTTGAAGAGCATAAGGACTTTTTCATTTTAAAATTATTTGTATCCCTTCAATCTACTTTGTAACCATCAAAATCAATCTAGGAGCAACAGTAACACAACAAACTAGTCATAGTTTATGATGTAACATTAACCTAGCATGAAGGAAGGCCCTTAGTAGTGTTTAAAATACTAAGATACCTTCATTCAAGATTCGAACTAATCTAATTGGTCAAAAAAGTGTTAAGATTGGTAGGTGTCCCCCCATTGCTTTTCTTAGACACCAATAAAATTGGCCAGATCAGCAACGAAACCAATTAAATAATCACCACACTTAAAACACTCCTTAGACATCAATTAATTAATCGATTCAAGAAAATAGGTCAGCTTCTGATTCACAACACTATGACTTAATATGATTTTTATGAGGACTTTAATGGTCTCAAACACATCCTAATTTAATTTATCACAAGAATGCACTATAATAGTTGTATCTTAATAATCATAACAACTAATTATGGTATCTTATCATATCTCTAAGATATGAAAGCAGAATCATACAATATGATTATATCTAAACATCTCAAGCATATCATATATGCATGAAGTTCTAATAATATGCATGAATATAAAACTCTTTTTCGCGGTTCTTCTTCTTGAAACATCACAGTGGCACCCCTACACGCCATAAGAGTATCCTATTAAATAGAAAGAGAGGATCTATGAATCCTACTTGCTCTTATGACCAGACGGCCTGGTGATGAACTCCAATTAGAATACTAAGACACTAAGAAAATTTTACACATACATCATGCATTTTATATTTAAAACATATCTCTAAGATATGATAGGGTTTGGATGTTCAATCGGGTTCAACTCTTGACCCGACTTGAACCAAACCAGAAACTCATGCTTGATCACAATCAAGATAATAATTTAATCTTTGATTATATAAATCAAGATAGGCTCTGATACCACTATTAGGTTTCGGTGGTATAGCAGAAGGGTTAGGTGTTTAAAATTTTCATTCAAAATACCCAATGCATCGGAAGCCCTAATGCCCAGAAACTCTTGACTATAATAATCAAAGCATAATAAATATAAATTAAGATAAAAAGAATATCTGTAGTGCTAATTTTAATTTTTACAAGGAGTTCAAGTGTTCGCCCTTCAATGGTGATCCACAAAGAAATTGAACCAAAGACAGTGTTGGAGCATGATCCCGGCTCCTCCCACGGACCTTGGGTGCAGCAGAACCAGCAACAAATAGATCTGGAGACTTCTGGACATGATCCAAGGCCCTTGACGAAATCAGCCTGGTTGCTGTCTTCTTCGTCAGCCTTTCGTTCCAGATGAAGAACGCCTTTGAAACCACCTCTAAAAAATCCAAGATCTAGTACCCAACCAGATTAGACCTGGATCAAGGACCTATAATTTGTAGATATTGAATCAGGATATTTTAGATGAGGAAGAAGATAGATGGAGACAGACCTCGCAGATCTATCCTGCTGCAGCCTTTCTTGTAGATCTGTTGATGGAGATCTCACCTGCACCTCAAACGACCTCAGATCAACTCCAGATCTAAGAGAAACTTGTACCAACCTCTTCTCAAGAAATTCCAGGTCCAGAACCTGGTGTTTGGGTGCCTACAAGAGGAGGAGAGTAGATCTGGTAGGCGGCTGCAAGGGGGAAGGGGCTAGCGCCTCCCCTTCTTCTCTTTCCTTTTATGGACTGGCGGCAAGAAACCCTAGGGTTTCTTGCTCCTAGGGCATGGAGAATGGCTGGAGAGAGAGGGAGAAGAGAGAGAGAGAGACTTGGGAGAAAGAGTTGTCTATTTTCTTGGCTTAATCAAACCTATACAAGTACATGTATATATAAACACCGGATCAAGTGACCCAAACCCAAAACTCCCTTGACCAACTCTATGGGAGATTAGGTTAACCCAAGCCCATGTAAACCATGACTCGACCTAATCTCACCTATCCTGGGCTTAGACCTGGTTCATAAAGAGTTGGTCCCTTGAGGCCCACATAACCTACACCTCAAGAACCCGAAAGGCCCACAGCCTTTCAACCTAGGGCCCAACTAGCCCTAGAGCCTCCATGAAGCCCTCATGAATGATGGACCTTGGCCTTAGCCTTGGTCCCCTGGGCCTTGGGCATACCACCTGGATCATAACAATCTTCACCTTGATGTCCCAAGGCCTCAACCAGCTCCACTCTGTCCTTGCGACTGTAGACCCATTTGCAACCAATGGGCCTCTTCCCCTGTGGCAACTGCACCAATCGCCACGTCTGATTCTGGTGGAGAGACTGCATCTCCTCGGACATTTCCTGGACCCACCGCTCTCTGTCCTGGCTCTCAATAGCCTCCTGATACGTATATGGGTCTCCATTCGCTGTCACCAGGGCATATGACAGCGTCTCCTCGAAGCCATATCAGTCCGGTTGCTTGATGGTCCTCTTGGGCTTGTGTAGGGCAACACCGATATCAATCCTCGGTCCAACTCGCTCCTGCTAGACCTCTCTGCCTCGATCATCCATTTGAGTTCTCTCCACCTGTGGAGACACCTTAGGTAGGTGCTCCACCTGAATGTCATATCCTCCAGTAGTACCTACAAGTGGCAAAATCAAAGAGGTAAGCTGTCCAGCAATGCCCTGCTGGACCTCCTCCTGCTCCTGCTGCTCCTCCATGCCTGCTCGCCTTCGTAGGATTGACTCCTCATCAAAAGTCACATCCCGACTAATGATGACCTTCTTTTCCAAGGGATCCCACAGCCTGTATCCCTTGACTCCTCGCGGATAGCCTAGAAACACTGCCTTGCGTGATCTGGCATCTAGCTTGCTCCGCTCACTAGCTCCAATGTGCACATAGGCTGTGCACCCAAGTACCCGTAGATGGCCCAGCCCAACTGTCCTCCCAGACAACACCTCCTCTGGAAGCCTGCCATCCAACCTGGTGTGAGGTGATCGATTGACCAAGTAACCCACTGCGTCTATTGTGTCAACCCAGAACTCCTTTGGAAGCCCTGCCTGCAGCCTCATGCATCATGCCTTTTCCAAGAGTATTCTGTTCATCCTCTCAGCCACCTCATTCTGCCGTGGAGTCTCCTTAACTAAGAAGTGTCTCCTGATCCCACACTCCTCACAGTAATCCTGGAAGTCTCTGCTGGTGTACTCTCCGCCATTGTCTGACCTCAGATACTTCACGCTCCTCCATTGCTCCTTCTCTACCTCCGCTCTCCAAATCTTGAACTTGGTGAAGACCTCTGACTTCTCTCTCATGAAATAAATCCAGAGTTTCCTTGAGAAATTATCAATCAGGGTCATGAAGTATCTGGCCCCATTCCTAGCTAAAATTGGGGCTGATCCCCACACATTCATGTGTACTAACTCCAGAGGGGCTGCACTGCGGGCTGTACTGATGGTGAACTGAACTCTCCTCTGCTTTCCTATCTGGCAAGGCTCACAGATCTCTCCTGTAGCACCATCCTCCAGATTAGAGATGAGTCCTCTCCTGCTCAACTCCCTCAGCCCTCTATCACCCATGTGGCCTAGGCGGTAGTGCCACATCCTGTAAGCTCCCTGTTGGTCCTGTGCTGCAGCTACTGCATCAGACTCTTCGATCACCACAGATCCCTCCATGCGATAGAGGTTATTGTCCAACCTCCTGCCTCTCATCACTACCATAGCTCCATTGGAGATGTTCAGTACTCCGCTTCTAGCCCTACTGCTGAAGCTGTATCCACTGTGCTCTAAATAGCCTAATGACATCAGATTTTTTTCCAGCTCCGGGATGTGCTTTACATTTGTCAATGTCCTCACAATCCCATCAAACATCCTCACCCTGACTGTTCCTATCCCAGCCACCTTGCAAGGATGATTGTCGCTTAGAGTCACTGATCCCTCATCTGTCTTGGTGTATGTCGCAAACCAAGACCTGTGTGGTGTGTAGTGATATGAGCATGTAGAGTCTAGTGTCCACTCTTCTATGTAATGCCTATGACCATCTGATACCACAAGTAGATCATCCTCCACCTGCTGCCCAGCAACTGCACTCACTAATTCTGAGCCACTTCTTTTTCCCTTCTTGCTCTTCCATAGTGGACATTCTCGCTTGAAGTGCCCGAACTCTTTGCACTTGAAGTATTTCACCTCTCTCTTTTCCTTCCTGGACTTGGACCGCCCCCTGGACTTGCTTCTGCCTCTGCCTCTACCTGTCCTCTCCCCTACTGCCAAACCCTCCTGGGGAGCCCAATCTCTGGTCAACTTTTTTCTCTGCTCATTAGACCTCAGCACCGAGACCATGTCCTCATATTCTAAAGTCTCCTTGCTGTAGAGCAGTGTAGTCACCAAAGAATCATATGATCCTGGTAGTGAACACAGAAGCAACAGGGACTTGTCCTCCTCATCCAGCTTCACCCTGATATTCACCAACTCCGTGTACAACTAGTCGAATCTCTGAATGTGGCCAATCACATCAGATCCCTCCTACATCCGAAGACTGTACAACCTCTTCTTCAGCATCAGCTTGTTGCACATATTCTTCCCCATATACATGGTGTGCAACTTCGAGCAAAGGCCCTTCGGGGTCTTTTCTTCTAGCACCGAATATAATGCCGCATCCGCCAAACATCCTCTGATCATCGAGCATGCTTTCTTCTCCAACGATGCCCACTGTCTATCTGTCATTCCCTCAGGCTCCTCATCCAAAGCCTGATCCAGATTTGCTTGCACCAGAAGATCCTCCATCCAGATTTTCCACATGAAAAAATTTCCTTTGCCATCAAACTTCTCAAAATCAACCTTCATATTGCTGCCCATGACTGGATCCAAGCCAAACAAGCAATATAAAATCAAGAAGTGTAGAATATACCTTGATGGTACCTTGCTGAAAATTTTCAGCACTTGGGATCTTTAACTTTTCATGCTTGGAACCGCTTCTTCACTATCGTGGCTCTGATACAAACTATTGGAGCATGATCCAAGCTCCTCCAATGGACCTTGGGTGCAGCGGAACCAGCAACGAATAGATCTGGATACTTCTGGACACGATCCAAGGCCCTTGATGAAATCAGCCTGGTTGCTGTCTTCTTCGTCAGCCTTTCATTCCAGATGAAGAATGCCTTTGATACCACCTCTAAAAAATCCAAGATCTGGTACCCAACCAGATCAGGCCTGGATCGAGGTCCTCCAATTTATAGATCTTAAATCAGGATGTTCTAGATAGGGAAGAAGATAGATGGAGACAGACCTCGCAGATCTATCCTGCTGCAGCCTTTCTCGTAGATCTGTTGATGGAGATCTCACCCGCACCTCAAACGACCTCAGATCAACTCTAGATCTGAGAGAGACTTGTACCAACCTCTTCTCAAGAGATTTCAGATCCTGGACCTGGTGTTTGGGCACCTGCAAGAGGGGGAGAGCAGATCTGGTAGGCGGCTGCAAGGGGGAAGGGGCTAGCACCTCCCCTTCTTCTCTTTCCTTTTATGGACTGGCGGCAAGAAACCCTAGGGTTTCTTGCTCCTAGGGCATGGAGAATGGCTGGAGAGAGAGGGAGAAGAGAGAGAGAGAGACTTGGGAGAAAGAGTTGTCTATTTTCTTGACTTAATCAAACCTATATAAGTACATGTATATATAAACATCGGGTCAAGTGATCCAAACCCAAAACTCCCTTGACCAACTCTATGGGAGATTCGGTTAACCCAAGCCCAGGTACACCCATGACTCGATCTAATCTCACCTATCTTGGGCCCAGACCTGGCCCATAAAGAGTTGGTCCCTTGAGGCCCACATAACCTAGACCTCAAGAACCCGAAAGGCCCATAGCCTTTCAACCTAAGGCCCAACTAGCCCTAGAGCCTCCATGAAGCCCTCATGAATGATGGACCTTGGCCTTAGCCTTGGTCCCCTGGGCCTTGGGCACACCACCTGGATCATAACAGATAGCGCTCCTTCTTCACCTTGCTTCAAGAGTTCTGGCCCCTAGAACTCGACTAGCCTCGTACCAGTCTAATTTCTTCAAGAACCTGACCTCACTCTCTTAGAACCTACTCTAAACTTCTAATTCTCCTTTATTAGGATCCTTACAACCCTTGTTAGGATCAGATAAGGCTTTGTCTTAAATCCCAAAGCCCTGTCCTAAAACTAAGATAGGTTGTAAGAAAGAAAGGAGAGCAGTAGGAGAGAAATTGAAAACCCCTCTTCGATTTATCGGATACCCAGTGCCCTGACCTATTTATAGCCAGCAGAGAGATGCCAAAAGAGAGAGACATGCCTTATCCCAAAAGACTTATCTGATCTGATTATCAGAGATAAGAGTTCCTTCAAGCAGAAGGACTCTTATCCATGATATGTCGATCAGCACCCTGGTCTGCATGCGTGCAACCAAAGAAGAGATGTTTTTACATCTCTTTTCAAATCAAAAAAATCCTCAAAAATCTATGTGGATTTAGGATTCAATCTAGATTCTAAAAATTTAAAAAAAGTTATAAAATTCTCATGGAAGGATGCTATTCTAGCAACTCTTCACACGAGTGCTGATCACCATGCGCACAGGCATCAGGACCGACTTATGGCATCCATGTGGCATCCATATAAGTCTGGAAAAATTTTAGAAAAATTATCAAAAATATCTTATCAAATGTAGAATGTTATCACCAAAAATAGTTCCAATATGAAAGCATTTGAAGGGAGAAGGACTCTCTAAATCATGGAGAGATGCGACACTTCTGTCTGCACATGTGAGACATCCTTTTTTTTTCAATTTTTTCTCTTCCTCAACAATTTTAGAAAAAATATATCTCATACTTTGAGATATGTATCAGAGGATGAAAGGTGATATGAGCTATATACATAATTTTAATCCCATAAAAAATAATATTTTTTCTTCTGCCCACACCAACACTTGTGCGCAGAACCTGTTTTGCACCAAGAGTCCACCACAACTTGGACTCTTCATAATTAGTGTTAACATGGGATGTGGTGCCCCAATTTGGACTGTTTCTAGGTGATATGATCTGACCCAAATGTCTACCAAGTTGGTCTAGCTAATTAGCAAGGGATGGGACAAAATTGGTCTCCAAATGAGCAAGAGTTTCCACACATGCTAGCATGCTTACTGAAACCCTGATTGAATCCAAAATTTCAATCAACCATGTTCAAAAGGGTCCTTGGCCAATTTCTATATATGTGTGATCCATTGGGTTCCACATCTACCTAGCAGTAGGTCCAGATATAAGTTGACCAAATTTGATTAGATTTCAATCTAATCGATTTTGGTCCAATCGAGCTAATCCGAGTTCAATAATTAGAATCATTTCTAATTGGCAATCGAATTAAACTTTTTAATTTAATCAAAATCTTACAAGTCAAGATTGATGTCTAGCAACGTATCATGACTATCCAGAAGATACAAAATTTGATGAAAATACCAAATCTATCCTTCAGTGGCAAATTATCATGCAATTCAATCCTTTGATCATCCTTGCACCCTGAATATGTTCATGAGTATGGAATCATGTCAAACTCAAACACATATTCATATCGATTCTCAATTAATCAGTAATGACTCCAATGAAGAAGCATTAGAAACTCTTTCTAATCTCCTTCCTATTTTTGACCAAAAGACTTTTCTGAGTCTTCTAGGATTGAGAATACACAGGATGCGATCTCCTCTTACTAGGAGTGATCGATTTCATATTGACCTACTCACAACCTTCGTACATACTCCACCATATCCAGAATATCCCGTACATGTCTTAATGCCATGCCTGGGTATAAACCAAATTATGGGTTCATGTGCACAAGATTCCATGGTGGTTTCAGGTCTAAAGATCACTTGCACAACTCTCACTTAGAGAACCATCTTTGACATGCAAATAAGGCTTCCATTAGATGTTCTCTTTCATCGAGTCAATTCAGTGGACTCATTTCTCAAATGAACACCCACATCCTTATATTAGTGTCTCACACAAGTGGCTAGTGAGATCTGCCATCCTCTCCATTGAGCATACATAGGATGTGCTAGTCTATCTGGAATATTGATCCTCGACTCAATGCTCCTACGATCAGGAATATTTAATATTAGGATTTTAGGTCTCACTAGCATGATCAATTCATATCTCCTAAAATTATTATCCTAATCTTTGGGGTTCATCATAATTTGAGACATAATAAGATACAGCTAATATGATGAATCAATGCCTCAAATAATAAATGTCATTTCATGAGTTAGAAAATTTTAAAGAAAGTCCCATCGTAACAAACTTACGATTGGCTTATAGGGCACTCTTCTTCTCTTTCGACCGGCTCCTAATTGGAGTCAAAAAACCTTGTCGGAGAGGAGTCAAACTCCTCCCTCCAGCTCTATTTAAGGGGGAGACCCTTCTCCCTTCCTCCCACCAAAGAATCTCGGAGCGAAAAGGCAAGGATTGCCGAAAATCGCTCACAGAAGCCATCACCGTGTTCACTGCGATTCCTCATCGGAGAGGTCGTCGGAGCTCAAGGTAAGCATATGGTTCTCTTCCTCTCCTCTCTCCCTTCCTTCCCATGCCAAGTGCACGCTCGTCGACAATTGGGGTCACCAAATTTTATCAAAATAAAGGTTTGATTTTTTTTTAATTTTTGGGACATCAGTGGTCACCGCCAGCCATGATTTTGGGTTCCTTTTGATGGCAGTGTGCTTTCCTCCGACTGTCGGCCATTTTCGTGCTGGCCGACCGTCGATCGGCCAACCTTATGAGGGGACCTCACAGTCCCCTGTTTCACCTGTTTCACCCATGGGAGGCCTCGAGAAGAGGAAAGAAAAGAAAAGGAAAAGAAAAAGAAAAAGAGAGGGAATTAAATAAATAAAAAAATAAATAAAAAAATAATAAAATATAAGAAAAGGTTTTTCTACTTTATCTCTCTACTTTTTTTTTCTAAAATTTTCTCTCTCTATATTATTTCTCTTTCTTGATGAATTTCTCTCTCAAAGTTATTTTTCTAAGATTAGCATAGTGAAAGGCTTTCTTTGATGATTTTGATCGCGTTTAGTGAAGGATCCAATCTTAAGTGAGATTTTAATTTAGAATTTATTTAAATTTAATTTTAAATTAAAATTAATATAAAAATATAATTTTTGAATAATAGACACTGAAGAATCTCCTAGAATTTAATCGATCAATTTGCTCGGTGGTCTGTGAAGGTAAGTAATAAATCATCTTCTCGAGATATTTCATATTTATTTTGAAGTTAAATAATTATTTTTTAAAATTATACCTGATTTATAAAATTATATTTTGAATGAAAAGTGATTCTGAAATACTATGATTTATTGATTATGCATATGTTCAGTAGAAATTATGATATGTTATGATACAAAAGTATTTTGATACAAATCAGATTTATGCTCTCAGTCTAACTATATTTTAGCAGGCCCCACTAATGGAGATTACACGTTGGTACTCAGTGGACCCTGTCAATGGGAGTTGTGCGATGGTATTTAGTGGACCCTACCAGTGGGGGTTGTGCACTGGTGTTTAGTGGACCCTACCAGTGGGGGTTGTATTCTGGTGTTCAGTGGACTCCGCCAATGGGGGTTAAATGTTGGTCATAGTCGAGGCTATTGAGTTATGAGTGTTTTGATTCGAATCGATTTTATGATTATGTTATATGTGAATATTTGAAAAGATTGGATTTGCATTGAATTAACATGAAATATATTTTTATATTTATTCATAGCATTGTTCTTGAAAATTGTATAAATATCTGAAATATCTAGTTGAGATATTTGTTACTTACTGGGCTATCTAGCTTATTACTTTTCTTTTTATTTTTTAGATTCAGATAATTAATTACGAGTGTGGAAAATAATATTGAGACAGAGCTTTTAGAGGCGAGATTTAGCATTGTTAACTTCATTGAAATTAGATCTATTATTTTATTTTTAGTAAAATTTTATTGAACATAAGATATTTGATTTAGTTATTTAAATTAAAGTTGAATAATAATCATTTGAATTTTATTCCACTGTGAAGCATTTGATATCGTGATGAGATACCTTGCATGCTTGTAGGGAGAGTTCTCTATGAGTATGCAGTGGTTGCCACGACCTTAGATTCACGATCTCGGGTCGAGGGCGTGATAATTAAAGTGGTATCAGAGCATAAGTGGATAAACTATATGACATATAGAATCATACATGAGTGTAGGTGGGTAGATACTAGGGATATTGGGACAATGACTTATACTGATCATGATATAATTTAGAAACTTAAATTGATATACATGTACTAATGGACTGAATTAGAGTGCGCAATGAAAGCATAGTGGTCTGAATTCTTCTCAAACTGATAAGAACTGTAATTTGATTTGATAGATATTATGATGAAAGATTCGATTTTGAAATTAGAGGATGACATGATTTAACGTAAAAGTAATCTAAATTTTTAAGGACTCAAGTAGAAAAAAAAAATCTTGAGGATGAAATTTATTTTTAAGGGAGAAGAATATAACTCCCAGCCCATTGGGCCTTAAACCCAAAAGCCCAAAAAAAAAATTGAAGAAGACTCCCTGTGGGAGTCTTTTTCTCCTCCGATCGACTCCTAATCGGAGTCAGAAACTCTTGTTGGAGAGGAGTCAAACTCCTCCCTTCGGCCCTATTTAAGGGGGAGACCCTTCTCCCATCCTCCCACCAAAGAATCTCAGAGCGAAATGGCAAGGATTGCCAGAAATTGCTCGCAGAAGCCATCACCGTGCTCATCGCGATTCCTTACCAGAGAGGTCGTCGGAGCTTGAGGTAAGCTCATGGTTCTCTTTCTCTCCTCTCTCCTTTCCTTCCTGTGCCAACGTGCATGCTCGCTGGTGATCGGGGTCATCGAATTTTGTCAAAATAAAGATTCTATTTTTTTCTAATTTTTGGGACCTCGGTGGTCGCCGCCAGCCACGATTTTGGGTTCTTTTTGATGGTGGTGCGCTCTCCTCCGACCATCGACCATTCTCGTATGGACCGACCGTCGGTCAGCCAACCTTATGAGGGGACCATGGGGTTCCTTTTGATGGCGGTGCACTATCCTCCGACCATCGACCATTCCTATACTAGCCGACCGTCGGTCGGCCAACCTTTTGAGGGGACCTCACGGTCTCCTATTTCACCTGTTTCAGCCATGGGAGGCCACGAGAAGAAGGAAAAGAAAAAGAAAAGAAAAAGAAAGAGAAAAAAGAGAAGGAATTAAATAAATAAATAAATAAATTATCAAATATGAGAAAAAAATTTTCTCTCTCTTCCTTCAACCTAAACCATTACTTTCTCTCTCTAGAATTGGATATTCTCTCTCTAGAATTTTCTCTCACTAGATTATTCTCTCTCTTTATGGATTTCTCTCTCAAAGTTATTTTTCTAAGATTAGCATAGTGAAAGGCTTCCTTTGATGATTTTGATCGCATTTAGTGAAGGATCCAATCTTGAGTGAGATTTTAATTTAGGATTTATTTAAATTTAATTTTAAATTAAAATTAATATAAAAATATAATTTTTGAATAATAGGCATTGAAGAATCTTCTAGAATTTAGTCGATCGATTCACTCGATGGTCTGTGAAGGTAAGTAATGAATCATCTTCTTGAGATATTTCATATTTATTCTAAAATTAAATAATTATTTTTTAAAATTATGCATGATTTATGAAATTATATTTTGAACGAAAAGTGATTCTGAAATACTATGATTTATTGATTATGTATATGTTCAGTAAAAATTATGATATGTTATGATATAAAAGTATTTTGATACAGATCGGATTTATGCTCTCAGCCTAATTATATTTTAGTGGGGCCCTGAAACTCAATGGACCCTGTCAGTAGAGGTTGTGCGCTGGTATTTAGTGGACCCTGCTATTGAGGGTTATATGCCAATATTCAGTGGACCCCACCAATAGGGGTTAAATGTTGGTCATAGTCGAGGCTATTGAGTTATGAGTGTTTTGATTCAAATCAATTTTATGATTATATTATATATGAATTTTTGAAAAGATTGGATTTGCATTGAATTAGCATAAAAAATATTTTTATATTTATTCATAGCATTGTTCTTGAAAATTATATAAATATCTGAAATATCTAGTTGAGATATTTGTTACTTACTAGATTGTTTAGCTCATTACTTTTCTTTTTATTTTTTAGATTCAGATAATTAATTATGAGCGTAAAAAATAATATTGAGATAGAGCTTTTAGAGGCGAGATTTAGCATTGTTAACTTCATTGAAATTAGATCTATTATTTTATTTTAGTGAAACTTCATTGGATATAAGATATTTGATTTAGTTATTTAAATTAAAGTTGAATAATAATTATTTAAATTTTATTTTATTGTGATACATTTGATATCGTGATGAGATGTCTTGCATGCTTATAGGGAGAGTTCTCTATGAGTACGCGGCGGTTGCCACGACCTTGGACTCATGATCTCGGATCGAGGGCATGACAACACAGGAGTTCAAAGATGATAAATTTATAATAAAAATATCAAATAATTTTTATTAATAAAAATTTATATATAATTTACAAGATGAGCACAATCGTCTAACGATTGACTTTGAGACATATTTCTTAGTAGATATGACTCTGGATTAAGAGAGCCAAAGATCCCATCCTTTTTCTGTCTGTTTATCCTGTCCTCTCCAATATGGCCTAGTCTATAGTGCCACAAGTACTTCTAGTTAATTTCATCTTGAGATCTCTTTTGGCCTATGACACTCACTATTTGCTCATTTAGATTCACAATCACACCAACATGCAAGTGATAAAGACTGTCAATTAAAAGACCTCGTGCAATCAATTTATTTCATAAATAAATAGAATAAATTTTTTTTATTAAAATATATTTCAAAATCTTTCTGTGCTAGCACAAACACAAAAATCAAATTCTGACTAGCTAGAGAAACATAATAATAGTCCTTTAAATCTAATCTAACACCAGATGGTAATCGAAGAGGAGAAGTGCCAACGGCCTCTGCAGCAACTTTTACTCCATTGCCGACCCAAAGAATTATATCACCTTCTCTCAACCTCCTACTTCTATTAGACCCTACACTGAGGTATATATATGAACACTCAAATCAGAGTCTAATATCCAACTAGAAGTAGAAGAAACCATAAGGTTAGATTCATTTACGAGCATACCTTCAGATGGTTTATCACCCTTTTTGATCTTTAAGGTCTCTAGGTATTTTGGACAATTCCTCCTCCAGTGGCTTTCAGCATAACAGTGAAAATATTTTTTCTTTGCTTTGGGCTTGCTAGGAACTTCCTTCTTTGGCCTATTCTCTTTTTTCTACTTCTTAGCAGATTTTGCCTTCTTCTTCTCAGTAGACTTTCTCTTGGAAGAAGTTCGCTCCATAACGAAAATAGTGCCCCTGATTTCTTCTGTAGTGACCAACATGTTGACCAGTTCAGGTATAGTGCAATCGATCTTGTTCATATAAAAATTTATAATAAATTGACTATATGAACTTGTAAGGGATTGAAGGATCAGATCCATCTGCAATTCCTTTTATATTTCTAGCCCGAGCTTCTCAACCTCCTCAATATTTTTGATCACTGTCATACAGTGGTTATGGACAGACTGTCCTTCGTGCATCATCAGATTGAATTCTTTTGGATACCTTGAAGCATGCAGTACGGCTCTGCTCGCCATACAACTCTTGTAGGTGAGTGATCTAGCCCTGGTAGTAAGTATATGCCCATGCTGGCTTTGCAACTCATTTGACATAGAAGCTAGTATATAGCACTTAACCTGACTGTCTTCATCCGTCTACTTCTTAAAAGCAACCCTTTGCTTAGCAGTAGGATGGTTTGGTAGTACTATGTGTTCCTAGTCGAGTACATGATCTAGTTTTTCAAAGGTCAGAACAATCCTGAGCTTTCTGAGCCAGTCTTTGCAATTAGTACCGATCAAATGATTGGTTTCAAGGATGCGGTCTAGAGTGTTTGAGGCTGACATTGTTTAACTACGAGAGTAGAGATTCAAGTTAGATTTTTGTACTTAATTATTATAATTTTTTCTAAGAACTTTAAGATGCAAACAATGACTCCCACTAATTTATCGGATCTCTCCACTCCCCAGGAAGGAAATGAAAATCCTAATGTGACAAAAAATTTCTAATGGGTGCTGTGTTGGGAATAGTATCCCAAAGCCAATCGTCAACCTCATGATGGTTGTGCTCATTTTTGTATATGTACATCAATTATGAATTAATAAAAAATATTTTGGTATTTTTTATCACAAAATATTTCATCTTCTAATGAACTCCTATGTTGTGGTGAAGTCCTTAGGACTATTTAGACTCGACAAAGGAGGATTTATCGTTTAGTCCTTAAATCTGTTCGTGACCAAATGATACGTTTTTACCAAGGATGACAACGTTTATCAAGTATAGGTCATTGTGTGCCATATAGGTTGGTTGTCCTCTTAACCAATAAGTGTGGAGACACTGGTATGGCATATAGGTGAGATATAAGGGTACATCTGCACTGAACGTGACCGACTCCGGAGCTATTTCTGCTGTCAAGATTTGCTCTGATAGAATATGGGTATAAATATCCCTCCGACCTGAGACCGCCACGGTGACTTGCAAGCAACTCACTGTACTTAGGCACTGAACTACCTAAATTTCTAATTCAGTGACGGAAGGCTGCTGGGTGTAGTCAAGTACTTGACTTGTCAGTGCGTGTGTCAATATGGGATTGACCACTCCAGTTTAGGAGCTGTGTATAGTCATGTTTCAATTTAGCAAAACCTTGACCAGGGTAGTCTTTATGAGGAGTCACAGGACTGTTTGAGTTGAGCACGATTCGGATGATCTAATCAGGGTTGACAGTTTAACCCTGAGTCGTCCTAAACACAGAGGTCAAAAGGATAAATTATACAGTAACCATATTCACGTAGGTTCTGAGTGTTGCGATTGTGACTATTCGATCTATCCGATCATCGGGTACCATTGCCATATGGTCACTTCGATTAGTACAGGAATTATTTCCTATGCTACCGGCTTAGGTTCGAACCTGCGGGGTCACACACATTAGAGGTTCCTATCTGATATGATGGCTGATGAAGAGTCCTAATGCTCGTGGACTATGAGTCCTACGTGTCTAGGACTCTGTGATCGAGAATCAAAATTTTTTGATCATGAGTCCCACACATTTTGGGTACCGGGGTCAAGAGTCCCACTGGTTTGGGACTCTTCGATCAGGGTTACATATCGATGAATTCTGATGCCCGATTACCCATCAGATTTGGACTCAATATTTATGAGAGGTTTAATTAGTAATTTTATCACTAATTAACTCAATTTGATTGAGTAATTATTTTTGGATTAAGTCCAATTGAATTGGATTCAGTTGGGTTTGACCCGATTAGGTTAACAGTTGACCTAATCATCGAGATGGTTTGGTCCCTGATTTGATCAAGGGTTGGGCTTAATCAATTCCTAATTTGATTAGGATTTTATTGAACCTAATTAAGATTAATTAATTTGGATTTAAATTAGTCTAATTGGGTCTAACTTATTTGGTTCAATTAGGTTGGTTTAAATAATGAAACCACCTTGACCCATTCTCCCTGCGCCACCTCACTTCCACTGCGCCCATTTGAATTCACGAGAAGAAACTTCTCATGAATTTTTTCTCACACAAAGCCCTCCTCATGCCCTACTTTAATACACCAAATGAGTGGATAAGGATGATTGGTTGGCCATTCAAATTCAAAACAAAGTTTGAATTTGAATGAGCAACCAATCTTAGCGCCTTGACCTTATCCTCTTTTAGTGCCCCATTTATTACATGAGAAAATGTTTCTCATGAAAGCACTCATGCACAAATTAAGCCATGCCCTCTTCTTCTCATGCCCTTAGTGGATAGGGATAAATTGGTTTCCATTTGAATTCAAAATTTGATTTGAATTCAAATGCGCAATTACTCATCTTTATCCTCTCATGTGGATAAGACGTTTGACATTGTTTTAAAAGGAGGAGAAGAGTGGGGCGTGTGCAAGAAAAAAATTGAAGAGAAAATCTGGGTGTGAGAAATCCTTGTGTGCAAGCTGAAGGTCTATATCCTTTTGAGAGAAAAAAAAAAAAGAAAAGAAAGAAAAAGTGTGTGTAGGGTTTCAATGAGTTCTTCAGGGTTTCAGCCTGGAGTTCAGGAAGTGAGAAGGTGAGCTACGAGTGTCGTGAGCCCACCAAATTTTAGGAAGATCTTCAACATCCTCTCAAGCATGTTTGCTGATGATCTGAAGCATCTAAAGAATTAGCAAACATCGATCGAAGGAGTTCGATCAGCATCGGCCGTCGAAAGGGCTCTACAACAAGCTAGCACTCGTGAGGAGTCGATAAGATCGGGAGCTTCATGTGGATGATCCACAGAGGCTAGACACACTTGTGGCTACATCACGATGATCAGACTCTTTCGACGATGATCAGATTGCGGTGATTTACTACCCACACAAAGGTATTGTGTTCTGAACATATTACAGTAAAGTGTGTACTATTCAAATTCAAATTTCAAATTTAAATGCATGCATGCTATATATCATATTTAGATCCTAGTATAGGATAAATTTATATTAATTAATTAGATTAATTAATAATTTCCACTATAAAATAATGATTTTAAAAAAAATTTAAAATTATCATTTTACCCCTGCACTAAATTTTCCCCACAAATGGTATCAGAGCAGGTTCTTAGATATGATATATATATTTACATGCATAGATTAAGTTGTAATCTAAAAGTTTAAATTTAAAATTTAAAATTTAAAATTTGAAATTTGAATTTTGAAAGTTGTTCAAAATTCAAAAATTTGAAATTCAAAATTTAAAATTTAAATTTTGAAATTTAAAATTCAAAATTCAAAAATTTGAAATTCAAAAATTTAAAATTTGAAATTTGATTGAAATTTCAAAAATTTGAAATTCAAAAATTTGAAATTTGAAATTTGAAATTCAAAAATTTGAAATTTGAAATTTGAAATTTGTTTGAAATTTAAAATTCAAAATTTAAAATTTGAAATTTGAAATTTGAATTTTAAAATTGGTATATTTAGATATACTTGATCCAAGTAGCAAGTAATCGAACTGGGTTGGTTGCCATGGCCGTCCGGTCATAGGAGAAAAGTAGGGTTTAAAGGCCCTCTCTTCCTATTCGATGGGGTCTCCTATGGTGGTAGGGGTGCCGATGCAATTATATCCCATGCAGATGAAGTAGCGAAAGGAATATTCATGATTTATTTTGATTGAGTTATTTTCTATTATATAATTAGCAATAGGATTGCTGTTTATGAAATGTGCTGATCTATTTGTGTAATGAGTCAACATATTTGGTGAACAGAAAATAAAACCTTTCAAATTTGAAAATTATTTTTGAAATGCCAAACCCTGACCCATCAGTCCAAATACTTAATTAAAAGAATTAAGTGTTGTCTAGTAGGTCTAGAATTATGAATTAAGACCTAAGATAATTGCATAAACTTGTGGGTCAATGGGTTAGATGGATTAGGTCCATAATTGGGTTAGACCTAAGGTTAGCTTAAAGAAATAGACTAAATTAGAGTAATTGATCAAATCTAATCAAAAGTTGAATTAGATTAGGTCAAGGATACTCTAGACTCAACTCCAATAGTAGTAGTTGAATGGGTCCATGTCTTTAACTAGACCAAGATGGACTTAATTCATGGCTACGCGGTGGAACCCTATTTACTAAATTGATCAAATTAAAACTAATAAACCGATTGGTGTCTTAGGTAAGTTTGGTAGTTTGACCAGTCGTTTTTAAGCGGGAGCTACTCGCAGTGATTCGATCTCTGACGAGTTAATGGCTTATCCCCACCACTGATCTCACTTACCTGGCCAACCTGGTGAATTAGGTTTTGATTAGATCACTTGGTGATTAGGGCTTACCCAGGTCATTAGGTAAATCAGTTTGACTGATTTAGGTGCTCCTAATGCTGGCTTAATTAAATTCTTTTTAATCTGACTTGGTGAAGTCAATGGGAGGATTGAAATTGGCTGGTAATTTATCTTCTCATCTATTCTTTAATAAAATCCTTAAAAATTATTAGGTCCTAAAAATGATTAAGTTATATTGATAACTAAGTCATAGCCTCCCATTAAGTGAGTGATAAGGAGTCCATTAGTTTAATAATCATTGGAGGCCCAAAGGTCTAGTGCTTATTGACTAATGGAATTATCATTCATGGTATGATAATTTGGTTTGAGTCTTTCTGATGGTGGTTAGGTTGGCCGACCAAAGTCGGGCTTGATCATTTATTAGTCCGATTCACCAAATCAAATCATGTTAATGGTTGGACCTAACCAGATTTTTTCAGTGGAGGCCAAAGCCTACTGATTAGGTTCTGGGGCAAAATTAATTACTAGAAGTTATTTAGAGAAACAACTGGTTATGAATCTACCCATAGATGCACATGGGTTGACCAACCAAAGTTGGGCTCGTGTGTAGTCTGTGTGGATTCTAGTACCTACTAAGGAATTAAAGTAATTCCTTGAATTGGAGGTTGAGGCTACCAATTCGTAAAAATACTGGGAGAAACTTTAGACTAAAGTCTAAGTCTTTAGTATTAATAATTTGTGTACTAATATAGGTCTGGTTTTCCTTTATGCAGCTATGGCCACTACCCTATCGCTCCGATCATTATTAGATAATGACAAGCTCATGGGACCTAATTTCGATAGCTGGTATCGAAAATTAAAAATCATCTTTGAGCATGAGCAGATCTTTTATGTAGTAACGGATCCGGTACTTGAGGAGCCAGCCCTGAATGCTAGAGGGATGGTCTGAGACACTTACCAGAAGTGACCCAACGACCGCACCAACGTTCGGTGCATAATGCTGGTGGCTATGAATGATGAGTTCAGTCGCAGGTTCGAGAACGTCCAGCCACAAGAGATGCTTCAAATGTTGAATGACTCTTTTGGCATGCCTGACGATATTGAAAGGAATAAAACTAGTTGTGCCATTTTCAATGCTCGGATGAGGGATGGAGCCTCAGTCACTGATCATGTACTGTACATGATCGAAATGATTGAGCGCCTAAGTAAACTGGGCTTTTCCCTTCACGAGCAACTCGGTAAGGATGCGATCCTTAATTCTCTGCCCAAGTCCTTCCTTCCCTTCCTTACTCATTTTCGAATGACAAAGCCTACAGTGAACTACCACGGCTTGTTGGGGTTGCTGCAGAATTTTGAGATGGATCACCAGCTCCATAAAGAGTCGGTGAATGTTGTGAGAGGGTCTTCTTCTGATCATCGATCCTTCAAGAAAGGGAAGAAGAACAAGAAGAAGAAGAATAAGAAGGTGCAGCTGCATGCTGGGATGTCTGCACAGGGTCAGATTAAGAAGCACAAGCCCGACCAGAGCCAGACGGAGTGCTTCTTTTGCAAGAAGCAGGGGCACTGGAAGAGGAACTATCCTCTATACATTACCTCACTGGACCCGAACAGGCTGAAGAAGAAGCAAGGTACTTTTATGATAACACCTTGCAACTTTTTCATTTGTGATACTACTGCCTGGGTATTGGATACCAGAAGCCCTTATCATATTTGCAATTCAATGCAGGGTCTGCAGGTCAGTAGGAGATTTGATGAAGGCGAGAGATTCCTGAACGTTGGAGATGGAAGCAAAGTTTCAGTTCTAGCATTAGGAATCATGAACCTTGTAATCAATTCTCGAAAAATAATTCTAAGTGAATGTCACTATTATCCAAGTTTTTTATTAAATATTATTTCTGTAGGCCTTTTGGCCATGAACAGATATCAATTTTTAATAAAAAGAAATGTTTGCAATATCATTTTGAATGATGTTACAATATTTGTTGGATAACTTAATAATGATATTTACTTTCTATCACAAACTGTTCATGTGGTTCAAACCTCCGGTGAATGCTCTATAATAGATAATGTGTCAGATGTCTACCTTTGGCACTGTAGGCTAGGTTATATCAATAAGAACAGGATAAACAGGTTGGCTCAAGAAGGAATTCTTGAAGTAGGTGATTATGAATCACTTCCAACCTGTGAGTCCTGACTTCTTGGTAAAATGACCAAGTCACCTTTTACTGGAAAAGGTGAGCAAGCCAGTGAACTCTTGGCTCTGGTACATTCTGATATATGTGGACCCATGAGCTCAAGTGCAAGAGGTGGATATTTCTACTTCATAACCTTCACAAACGACCTATCGAGGTATGGGTATGTCTATTTAATGAAGCATAAGTCGGAGTCGTTTGAAATGTTCAAACTATTCTGAAATGAGATAGAAAAACAAACTGGAAAGTGTATTAAAACTCTTCGATCTGATCGAGGAGGTGAATACCTTTCCAATGATTTTCTGACATATCTTGGAGAGAATGGGATTCTCTCTCAGTGGATACCTCCTGGAACACCACAGCATAATGGTGTGTCTGAAAGGAAGAATTGGACCTTGTTGGACATGGTTCGATCCATGATGGGGTTTGCTGGTCTGTCGATCTTCCTTTGGGGATATGCACTCGAATCGGCTTATTACCTTCTAAATAGGGTTCCGAGTAAGTCAGTAACCAAAATGCCATATGAGATATAGATAGGACGTAAGCCAGTACTCTCGCACCTTAGGGTTTGGGGGTGTCCGGCTTATGTTAAACGTTTAATAACGGACAAGCTTGGACCTAGGTCTAATAAGTGTAATTTTATAGGATACCCAAAAGAGACCAAAGGATATTATTTCTACCTGGCTGATGAGCAAAAGGTGTTTGTCAGACTTAAGGCAATCTTTTTGGAAAAAAAGTTCCTTGATGAAAGGACTGTTGCCTCTAAGGTCGAACTTGACGAAGTTTGACAGGTGGAAAAACTGACACAAGTTGCTGAACCTGAACCAGATTTGATTAGATCAGATCTGGAGCCCATTGTTCAAGCACCCTTAAGGCGATCTGGTAGAGTACCACATCAATCGAATAGATACTATGGTTTCTTGGTCTGGGATGACGATCCTATCAAACTTGATGAAAATGATGAGGATCCGATCACCTACATGGATGCAATACAGAGACTCGACTCTGAGAAATGGCTAGAGGCCATGAAATCCGAAATGGAGTCCATGAAAGTCAATGATGTGTGGACATTGGTTGACCCACCCGAAAGAGTAAAACCCATAGGGTGTAAGTGGGTCTTCAAGAGGAAGAGAGGCACAGACGAAAAGATGGAAACCTATAAAGCCCGTCTGGTTGCTAAGGGATATCATCAATGTTATGGTATAGACTATGACGAGATGTTTTCTCCTGTGGCAATGCTCAAATTCATTCGGATTATGCTTGCGATAGCTGCCCATCTGGACTATGAAATCTGGCAGATGGATGTGAAGACATCTTTCCTAAACGGAGAGCTGGATGAAGAGGTGTATATGATACAACTTGAAGGATTCACATCCACTGATGAGTCTAAGGTGTGCAGACTACAGAGGTCCATTTATAGACTTAAGCAGGCATCTCAGAGTTGGAACATACATTTTGATAGGATGATCAAGACGTATGGCTTCGTTAAGAACGGAGAAGAGCCCTACATTTATAAGTGGGCTAATGGTCCAATAGTGGTATTTCTTGTATTGTATGTGGATGATATTCTCTTAATCGGGAATGATGTCCCTGCATTACAGGGAATAAAGATTTGGCTGTCGTCACAGTTCTTCATGAAGGATTTGAGAGAAGCTTCCTACATTCTAGGGATGAGGATCTATAGGGATAGATCTAAAAGGTTGCTTGGTTTATCCCAGTCTACGTACATAGATACTATGCTGAAGAGGATCAGCATGGAGAATTCTAAGAAAGGCTATCTACCGATAGGCCATGGAATTTCTCTCTCGAAGAGGGATTGTCCGACGACACCTCAAGAAAGAGAGCGTATGGGTAGGATTCTATATACTTCGGCAGTGGGATCTATCATGTACGCCATGACATGTACACGATCAAATATGGCATACTCACTAGGGGTAGTGAGTAAATACCAATCTGATCAAGGGTAGAATCACTGGAAGGTTGTTAAAACCATCTTGAAGTATGTAAGAAATACTAAGGACCAGTGGCTTGTTTACGGTGAATCGGACTTGAGACTTATAGGGTTTACAGACTCTAGTTTCTAGTCTGATCATGATGACAGCAAAAGTGTGTCGGGATTTATTTTTACCCTTAATGGTGGGGCTATCTGATGGAAGAGTTCCAAGCAACACAGTGGTTGATTCAATTTACGAGGTGAAGTATGTCGCTGCATCAGATGCTGCCAAAGAAGCGGTGTGGCTGAGAAAATTCATCACCGAGCTCAGAGTAGCACCCTCCCTTGTTGGTCCAGTTCTGCTCTACTGTGACAGCTCTGGAGCCATTGCTCAGGCGAAGGAACCCAAGGCACACCAACGGACGAAGCATATTCTGTGCTGCTACCATCTCATCCGGAAAATTATGGATCGAGGTGACATCGACCTTCAGAAGATCGACGGAAAGGAGAACCTGGCCGACCCATTCACTAAAGCCATTGCGGTGAAGGAGTTCGACGACTATAAGTCGAAGATGGGTATTAGATACTGCACCAATTGGCTTTAGGCCAAGTAGAAGATTGTTGGGAATAGTGTCCCAAAGCCAATCATCAGCCTCTTGACGGTTATGCTCATTTTTGTATATGTACATGAATTATGAATTAATAAAAATTATTTTGGTATTTTTCATCACAAAATATTTCATCTTCTAATGAACTCCTATGTTATGGTGAAGTCCTTAGGACTATTTAGACTCAACCAAGGAGGATTTGTCGTTTAGTCCTTAAATCTGTTCGCGATCAAATGATACGTTGTTACCAAGGACGATAATGTTTATCAAGCATAGGTCGTTGTGTGCCATATAGGTTGGTTGTCCTCTTAACCAATGAGTGTGGAGACACTGGTATGGCATACAGGTGAGATATAAGGGTACATCTGCACTAAACTTGACCGACTCCGGAGCTATTTCTGCTATCAAGATTTGCTCCGATGGAATATGGGTATAAATGTCCCTCCAACCTGAGACCGCCACGGTAACTTGCAAGCAACTCACTGCACTTAGGCACTGGACTACCTAAATTTCTAATTCAGTGACGGAAGGCTGCTGGGTGTAGTCAAGAACTTGACTTGTCGGTGCGTGTGTCAAGATGGGATTGACCACTCCAGTTTAGGAGCTATGTACAGTCATGTTTCAATTTAGCAAAACCTTGGCCAGAGTAGTCTTTATGAGGAGTCACAGGACTGTTTGAGTTGAGCACGATTCGGATGATCTAATCAGGGTTGATAGTTTAACCCTGAGTCATCCTAAACACAGAGGTCAAAAGGATGAATTATACAGTAACCATATTCACATAGGTTCTGAGTGTTGCGATTGTAACTATTCGACCTATCCGGTCGTCGGGTACCATTGCTAGATGGTCACTTCGATTAGTACAGGAATTGGTTCCTGTGCTATCGACTTAGGTTCGAACCTGCGGGGTCACATACATTAGAGGTTCCTATCTGATCTGATGGCTGATGAAGAGTCCTAATGCTCATAGACTATGATTCCTACGTGTCTGAAACTCTATGATCGAGAATCAAAATTCTCTTATCATGAGTCCCACACATTTTGGGTACCGGGGTCAAGAGTCCCATTGGTTTGGGACTCTTCGATCAGGGTTACATATCGATGAATTCTGATGCCCAATTACCCATTGAATTTGGACTCAATATTTATGAGAGGTTTAATTAGTGATTTGATCACTAATTAACTCAATTTGATTGAGTAATTATTTTTGGATCAAGTCCAATTGAATTTGATTCAGTTGGATTTGACCCGATTAGGTTAAGAGTTGACCTAATCGTCGAGATGGTTTGGTCCCTGATTTGATCAGGGGTTGGGCTTAATCAATTTCTGATTTGATTAGGATTTTATTGAGCCTAATTAAGCCTAATTAAGTTGGGTTTAAATTAGTCTAATTGGGCCTAACTTATTTGGTTCAATTAGGTTGGTTTAAATAATAAAACCACCTTGACCCATTCTCCCTGCGCCACCTCACTTCCACTGCGCCCATTTGAACTCACGAGAAGGAAGTTCTCATGAATTTTTTCTCATGCAAAGCCCTCCTCATGCCCTACTTTAATGTGCCAAATGAGTGGGTAAGGATGATTGGTTGGCCATTCAAATTCAAAACAATGTTTGAATTTGAATGAGCAACCAATCTTAGTGGCTTGACCTTATCCTCTTTTAGCACCCCATTTATTACAGGAGAAAATATTTCTCATGAAATCACTCACATACAAATTAAGCCACGCCCTCTTCTTCTCACGTCCTTAGTGGATAGGGATAAATTGATTTTCATTTGAATTCAAAATTTGATTTGAATTCAAATGTGCAATTACTCATCTTTATCCTCTCATGTGGATAAGATGTTTGACACTATTTTAAAAGGAGGAGAAGAGTGGGGCGTGTGTAAGAAAAATTTTGAAGAGAAAATCTGGGTGTGAGGAATCCTTGTGTGCAAGGTGAAGGTCCATATCCTTCCGAGAGAAAAAGAAAGAAAAGAAAGAAAAAGTGTGCATAGGGTTACAGTGAGTTCTTCAGGGTTTCAGCCTGGAGTTCGGGAAGTGAGAAGGTGAGCTATGAGTGTTGTGAGCCCACCAAATTTTAGGAAGATCTTCAACATCCTCTCAAACATGTCTGCTGATGATCTGGAGCATCCAAAGAATTGATAGACATCGATCAAAGGAGTTCGATCAGCATCGGCCGTCGAAAGGGCTCTACAACAAGCTAGCACTCGTGAGGAGTCGATAGACCGGAAGCTTCATGTGGATGATCTGTAGAGGCCAGACATGCTATGTGGCTATATCACGATGATCAGACTCTCCTGACGGTGATCAGATTGCGGCGATCTACTTCCCGCACAAAGGTATTGTGTTCTGAACACATTACAGTAAAGTGTTTACTATTCCAATTCGAATTTCAAATTAAAATACATGCATGCTATATATCATATTTAAATCCTAGTGTAGGATAAATTTATATTAATTAATTAGATTAATTAATAATTTTCACTGTAAAATAGTGATTTTGAAAAAATTTTAAAATTACCATTTTACCCCTATACTGAATTTTCCCACATGCTGCGGTCCCACCAATGATATGCACCTCACCTAACAGTTATTGGTAACATGCACACCGATGCATAGGCAACTCTTTACCCAGATGCTTCTCTAAGCATGTTGCAGTGACTAATCTCTAAGTCATGTGGGCTCACCTAACAGTTATTGCCCACACGTCTTAGTTAAGCCCGACCCACCATTCACAAGCGGTGCAAGGCCGTCATTGGATCCCTCACCTAATAGTTATTAGGCGCAACCCCATCCTTACCTTAGAGCAACTCTTTGCTAATAGAGTGGTTGCGTGTTCTTGAAGCAACTGAACCACTGTGACTAGTCGAGAACAATCAACGCTGGTAGTATGTCCACACATCTAGAATGGTGGAAGACCTATAGACTTAATATTTGTGGAGAGATTTAGGTTTAGATCTTATTTAATCAGTCATCATATGAATGATCTAATTGGCATGGGCTAAACTAAACCGCTAAGCAACCTTATTGAAGACTCAATCTTCCAAATTGGCCAAGTAAGTAGAGATCAGTGGGGGTCCCTCCATTATTTTTCTTAGACACCAATAAATTGATCAGATAAGTAAACAGAACTAATTAAATAATCACATCTTATTAACTTGCTTTAGACACCAATAGATCAATTGGTCCAAACAGGTTAACTCTAGCAAATCAGGCTCAAACCGTCGAGCCAAATTAGATCCTTAGGTTAATCGATTCTACATGTAGGACTCAAACGATTTGATCAATAATAATTGTATGATCATTTAACTTAATTGATCTGAGCCTAATCAATACTTGACTCGATTCAATCAATTACTTAACCGAATTAGATCTATATGACTCAAATCAAAAACCTTAGATGTAATCCTATTACATGACCTAATTTTTGATTTTTTTTTGATTTTTTCATAACCAAAACCCTCATGCACAAATACAAACCTCAAATTCTAAAATAAAATTTTAGATTTAAATTTTTTGTATGAAAGTAAGTTTTAAATCATGAAAATAATTTTCAGATTTCACATTCAAACATATTCACATATATGCATATAAAATTTAGATCTCAATAAAAATCAGATCTATAATAAGATATCATATATCTCATATATTAATTATGGATCATATCAAAAGTAAATTTATGATCTAAATATATAATCATATATCACATATATGAATTAAAATTCAGATCATATGAAATTTCAGATTTCATGCATGCATCTATGTATCATATAAACATTAACTAAAATTCTTTCTAGATCAAAATTTAGATCTATGCATGCTTTCACATATCAAATATATGTTCTAAAATTAAATCTAAAAATAAATTTTAAATTTTAAAAATCATCTATACATCTCATGTATCAACAAAAAAATTAGATTTTAAAATTATTTTCAAAATATGTATGACAATTTCAGTAATATAAAACCTATAGCTCTTGTACCACTGTTGGAATTTGAGATTTGGGACATACATGTGTATTTTAAAATATTACTTTCTAAGTACCTAGTGGAATATAATATTAAAATACTTTTAATCTAAATTATACATGTATAAAAATATAAAACCATAAGGATCTAGTTCATGTGCTAAAATTCAAATTGTGATCAATTCACATATCTGTTTCGCAATCTTTTTCTTTGAATCTGGATCTGGAAGAGAAAAATTTTTTTTCTAGCCATACAAGTATCCAACCTCTATGAGTATCCACTCGAGATCAGCCAGGAACAGCCCTCTAGATTTTAAATTTTTTTCTCTAAAAAAATTCAGCCTGCTGAATCTGAACGAAGCCTGGATCACGATCAACACTTGATCTCTTTCTTTGATCTTGTTGTTCTCCTATTCTCTAGCATTTCTTCTTACTTTGTGCTACTGCTAGACACCAAGAACCAGTAGTAATTATGGCATGAAACACCCTTGGCATGGAGAACTTGGGACGTCCCAAGTATGGGGGCATGTGGGACGCCCAAGGGAGAGGGAGAAGGGAGAGGAAGAGAGGGTGTGGGGAGAGCTTTTGGATATAGAGGGTTGCTGGTTTGGATGCTCTAAGGATCATAGGAGAGGTCTCTTTAAATAGGCATGAGGATTGAATCCTATTCAATCTCATAATACAAGTCCTACTTGTATTGGATTTTCTAATAACTTAAGTTATTTAACTTACATTAGGAATCCTATTAGGTACCAACTCTTGAAGCCCTTGCATCTAATTAAATACACCCTCTTTTGCACCCAAGGGTCATCTTATATCAGATTAGTAAGCCCTCTAATCATAGGACATGTCCAACTTGATCAAATCAAGGTGGCATCCCATAATAACTATCAAGAAAAATTAATTAAGAACTTGCACCCTAATTTAATTGATCCATAACCTTAGACACCCAACAATTAGAGTCTCATGAATCTAATTCATGAAAGTTATTAGCAGATAAATAAGTTAAAATTATCTTATCAAATAAAAAATCCCAACGAAAAGAGGAATTGAGTCCAACCATGTGCTAGCAAGGTTACCTTGAACCCAATCAAATTTTTCTAAACTCAATTAACACTTCATAAGCTCAATTGCTAATTTCAAGCCTAATCATTTTGTTGTATGACCCCATAGATTCAATTCTATCTGATAGTGAGATATATAACGATCTCTATCAAGTATCATTGAAACTCTTTTCAATAGGTCAGAATAATTTCACTCTAACTCATCAAGGATTGTCGATCTAGAACAACCCTAGTGAGCTCTCACAATTCATTAGTGACACCTAGCAGTATATAGTGGCAAGTTAGTAGAACTGAAATAAATCTCTAGGTGTAGTTAATGTGTGATTCAGTCCCTCTATTGTGAGTCCCAACTAGATGGTGTTGAGAAATGTATCCCAAACTTAATCATTAGATGATTGTACTCATCTTGTAAACTATATATGAATTTTTATTAATAAATATTATTTGGTATTTTCATTATAAATTGATCACCTTTGAACTTCTGTATTTATTTCTCCATAAATTGATTTTGATGATTACAATACATTTGGGGGATTACTAATGATTTTGGCTTGAAAAAAGATTTATTATATCTTAGGGGCAAAATCATAATTTTACCAAGTTCTGATTCGAGAGCCTCTAAAGCAAGAATAAAAGATTTGTGATCTATTGGAGGAAATTTTATTTTTTTTAGATATATATTTTAAAAAAAAATTAAGTTTAAAAAAAAGAGTCGACCCTATGAGTCGACTCCTGTCAAAATGGGCTGAACGGCACACTATTTTGGGCTGGCACACCCAAAGAGGACAACCCTATGAGTCAATCTCTGTTGCTGTGCAGGCTAAAGATACAGAACAGTGATTTTGTGTTCTGTGCCACAGAGGTCGACCCTATGAGTCGACCCTTGTGCAAAGATCGACTCTATGAGTCGACCCCTACGATGGAAAATCTTCGTAATGGCTAATTTTTCAGCTCATTTTGATCATATTTAATGCTCATTTAATGCACTCCAATAGCTCTATTTTAGCTCAGATTTGTCTCGAGCATCCATTGAAGATATAAAGGCACATGAAGGAGGAAGAAATAAAAGGTTTTAAAAGATTTTCAAGCATTCATTTCAGCCTTAAGCAAAAAGCCCTCTTTAAGCAAATGAAGCTTTCATTTTAAGTTCACCAACCCCTCAAGAGTTCATTCAAGTCTTTAACAACCTTGAGAAAAATCAGAAAAGCTTCTTCCTTATTGTGTAAAGTGTATTTAAGATTTTATTTGCTCATTAAAGGAGCTAAACTTGTATCTCTTGTCATTAACTCTCTTACTCTGCTTTTGTCTTGATTTTTAGTTTTGAAAGGGTTCCAAAACATGGATAGGTTGATCCGAACCTTGAATCGGATTGTATTGAGTTGGCTTGTACCCAAAAAATAAGTGTTCTAGTTTGACATAGCTAGAGTCGAAGGTACCATCATTGTATTCTTGTTGAATACATTTTAGTGGATTTAAATTCTCAAGTAGGAGCTTGGGGAGTGGATGTAGGTGCAAAGTTGGCACCGAACCACTATAAATTTTGTTTGTTTGTGGTGTGCATACTTGCTCTCTATCCAAATTTTCTTATTTTCTTACATTCTTGTATCTCATTTCTACACTTAACTTAAATCACTTACTACACATAACTTGCTTATTATTACTTAATCTTTATAGTTCTAAATTAACTTTAAAATTTCAGTAATCTAATTCACCCCCCCTCTTGGGTTGCATAGCTGGGCAACAAGTGGTATCAGAGCTCGGTGCTCTAGTTCTACTTTGATTTAACCATCAAAGAGCTAAAGATCTATGGCCACTCAAGTTGGTGCTTCACTAGTCGAGGGGCAGTCCACAAACTGACCTCCACTTTTCAATGGGTCAAACTATACCTATTGAAAAGCTCGGATAAAAATTTTTATCCAAGCTCTTGACTATGATATATAGAGTATTATAGTTAGTGGACCACACACATCCACTAAGGTAATTGATGGTGTAGAATCAACCAAACCCGAAAGAGAATGGGATGAGGTTGACAAAAAAATGGCTCAACTCAATGCTAAAGTCATGAATATTTTATATTGTGCTTTAGATGCTAATGAGTTTAATCATATTTCAATATGTACGTTGGCTAAGAAAATATAAGATAGGTTAGAAGTAACTCATGGTGGCACTAATCAAGTTAAGGAATAAAAAATTAACATACTTGTGCATAAATATGAACTCTTTAAAATGGAGCATGATGAATCAATAACTAAAATATTTACTCATTTTATGAATATTATTAATGGTCTAAAAAGTCTTGATAAGTCTTATTCTAATAGTGATCTTGTGAGAAAGATTCTTAGATTTTTATCAAGGACTTGGGAGGCCAAAGTGACCGCAATCCAAGAAGTCAAAGATCTGAATGTCTTACCCTTAGAGGAGCTTCTAGGATTGCTAATGACACATGAGCTAAGCATGAAACAGCATCAAGAAGAAGATGTCAAGAAGAAGAGGATAATCACCCTCAAATTCACTGCTCAACTCGATAAGGAATCTGATGAAATAAAAAATAAAGAGCAAAATGAAGAAATAGCTCTCATCACTAGAAAGTTTAAAAGATTTTTGAAGAAAAGAAAATAAGGGATGAGGAAGAGGCCACCTACAAAAGCAGAGCATAGCAAGGAGAAGGATAAGGAGCAGCCTCTTATTTGCTATAAATGTAAGAAGCCGGGGCACTTTAGGTCTGAATGTCTACAATTTAAGAAGGGCCCCAAGAAGTATAAGAAAAAAGCTATGGTGGCTACATGGAGTGACAGTGATGAGTCAAGCTCCGAAGAAGAAGATTCACATAAGCAAGCCAACTTGTGCCTTATGGCACATAAAAATAAGGTAGACACTGAAACTCCGGATGACTTTACTTTTGAAGAACTTCAAGAAGTATTTTATGATTTAGTTGATGATCTAAAGAAGTTAAGGGTAAAGAACAAAGAATTAAAATCAAAGAATCAATCTTTACTAAAAGAAAATAAAATTATTTCAAATAAAAAATTGATCTTGACACAAGAAAATCTAAACTTGAAAAATAAAATTGCTAAGTTAAAATCTATGGTAGAAAAGTTCACTCTTAGTTCAACTAAACTTCAAATGATACTTGATAATCAAAAGGCCGTTTATAATAAAGCCGGTCTTGGTTACAACCCTTTAAAGAAACAAAAATTTTTAAAAAACATCTATGCGAACTCATCAAGCAACAAGTTTTCAAATATTACTTGCTTTAAATGTGGTAAAGTAGGACATAAATCCTATACTTATTTCTCTAGCAAATCTAAAAATTCTAATGTGAAGAAAATATGGTTTCCAAAAGGAACCATTGTGACTAACCAAAGAAGACCCAAGAAAACTAAGGTACCTAAAGTGAAAACTTGATTTTTGCATGCAGGTGTGTCTTGCATCCCAAGAAAAAAAAATCAAAAATGGTATCTTGATAGTGGGTGCTCAAAACACATGACCGGTAATGAATCCCAATTCATCACACTTGATGCAAAAGATAGAGGGATGGTCACATTTGGAGACAATAGCAAAAGAAAAATTATCGGTATAGGTAATATTGGTATCACTCCCTCCAAGTATATTGAAAATATTTTATCAGTAGATGGTTTAAAACATAATCTATTAAGCATTAGTCAATTCTGTGATAAAGGGTACAAAGTTATTTTTGAATCTTCATTACGCATAGTAACTAGTCCCAATGATGAAGGTATTAAATTTGTTGGGTATAGACATGATAATATTTATATGGTAGATTTGAATGATCTTTTCAAGATAGACTTACAATGTCTAGTAGCCTTGAATGCCAAAATTAATGAGACTAGTTGGCTTTGGCACCGTAGGCTTGCATATATTAGCATGCAATCACTTTCAAAACTTATTAAAAAGAAATTGGTTATCGGTTTACCTAAATTGAATTTTGAAAAGGCTAGAATTTGTGATGCATGCCAACTAGGTAAACAAACAAAAATTTCATTCAAATCTAAAAATATTGTTTCAACTTCTAGGCCATTAGAATTATTGCACATGGATTTATTTGGACCCACTAGAACTACGAGTTTAGGTGAAAAATGATATGATTTTATTGATGATTTCTCTCATTTTATATGGGTTTTCTTTTTGGCACATAAGGATAAAATTTTTCATGTGTTCTCAAAATTTTATCGAAGGGTTACTAATGAAAAAGGTTTATCAATTCAAAATATTAGAAGTGATTATAGAACCAAATTTAAAAATCAAGATTTTAAAAAGTTTTATGATAAAAAAAGTATTGACCATAACTTTTTAGCACCTAGGACATCCCAACAAAATGGGGTAGTAGAAAGAAAAAATAGAACCCTTGAATAAATGACCCATACCATGCTATGTGAAAGCAATCTCCCAAGATATTTTTAGATGAAAGCAATTAACACGGCATATTATATTTTAAACCATATCTTAATTAGACCAATTCTAAAGAAAATACCTTATGAGCTTTGGAAAGGAAGAAAACCAAACATTGCATTTTTTCATATTTTTGGTTGTCGATGTTTTATTTTGAACAATGGTAAAGAGAGATTAGGAAAGTTTGATGCAAAATCTAATGAAGCTATTTTTCTTGGTTACTCTTCTTCTAGCAAAGCTTTTAGAGTTTTCAACAAAAAAACTTTAGTAGTAGAGGAGTCAATACATGTTACTTTTGATGAGACTAATGATCTTTCTTCAAGGAAGAGTGAAGGTATTGATGATGCAGATCTTCTTATAGAAGGGATGAAGGAGCTCACCCTAAAAGACTCAACAATTCAAAATGAAGAAAAATATGATAACAAATAAGAGGATGAAGGTGAAGAACAACAAGAACAACCTCAAGGTACAAACAATCTATCCAAAGAATGGAGGTATGATCACAATCACCCCAAAGAATTAATCATTGGTGATCCTATACATGGAGTAAGAACTCGTTCTTCACTTAGAGATGCATATAATCACATTGCATTTGTTTTTCATTTTGAATCTAAAACCATAGATGAAGCTAAAAAAGATTATAATTGGATAAATGCAATATAAGAGGAACTTAATAAATTCAAAAGAAATAATATATGGACTTTAGTATCAAGATCTAAAAATTATCCAATAATTGGCACAAAATGGGTATATAGAAATAAATTGGATGAACATGAAAATATAATCAGAAATAAAGCAAGATTGATTGCAAAGGGTTATAATCAAGAAGAAGAAATTGATTTTGATGAGATCTTTGCACTTGTTGCTAGATTAGAAACAATTAAGCTTTTACTTACATATGCATGCTTTATGAATTTTAGGTTATTCCAAATGGATATCAAAAGTATTTTTCTAAATGGTTATATTGCCGAAGAAGTTTATGTAGAACAACCCCCTAGTTTTGAAAATCATGCTTTTCCTAATCATATTTTCAAATTAAACAAAGTATTATATGGCTTAAAACAAGCATCTAGGGCTTGGTATGAAAGGTTATGTAAATTTTTGTTGATAATAATTTTTCAAGAGAAAATATAGATACAACCCTCTTCATTAAAAGAAATATGAAGGAAAAATCATCTTTTTCCTTGTAGGATCTTCCAGATTTCATCAAATCTGAGGTGGAATAATTTAAAAAAAAAATTATCTTATATTTATTTTAGATCTAAATCTCTAGATCTAATTTTATTATCTGATATTCATTCAAAAATAAATCTAAAAATATGAAGAAACATAAAATACCTCAAGGGTAATCTGATTACCCTATAGATGATCACAGCAAGCCTGAGGTTCTGATTTAGCCATGCAATTGCTTGGCCTCTACCAGTATCCACTCAGGTAGGATCTGGATCATCTTCTCCTCATAAATCTTTGCTCCAAAAATTAGAATTAAATCTAATTAGGAAGATCTTCAAAAGTCTTCCTGAAGTTGGAGCAGTAGCCTGTCGAAGAAGTTCTGCAACCTTCGTGTTCAAGGCATCACCATGCCTTGATCCTTCTCCAGATGGATGCCCAACCTTTTGGGCATGAAGAGGGGAGAGGGAGCACCAGGGAGGACATGGAGAAGAGGAGGGGTGGCTGGCTTTTGCTGGGTAGGGAGCAGAATTACAAAACTCTGGGCGCAGACAGGGTTTTTATAGACCCTGCTGCACTGTGCAGTGCCACATCATTCGACCAATCAAAAAATTTTATTTAATCCAAAAAAATTTTGATTGGTAGAGTGATATCATCTAATTACATTAGATAAGAACCCCACCCTCTCTCCTAGAGTTGGTGCCAACATTGGATAAGCACAAGGGAGATGGCGCCCAAGAGTCCATGTTGATCAAGACTCTCCATCCTTATCCACTTGGGGCACCCACTTTAATCCAATTGGGCTCACGTCATAATCTGATTATGGCACCCAATTCAATGTGGATTTGGCATGTGGACACTCCACAAAAATTCTCCAATGAGCTCTTGCCAAGTGGCCTTCAGTTTAAGATCCATATGTCAACATTTGACAGATGTCCTAAAATGAAAATGACAGGTGACAAGAATTAGTAGGTATTGTCTTAAATTCATTCCATGAATTATGATAAGACTTTTTTGAGCTGAACAAACTTCATTTAGATTGAGAGAAACCTTCTCAAGATTCTCTGGGTGAGTCAAATCACATTTGGCTTAGTCGAGATGAAAAAAATTACAGGATGAGAAAGTTAGGCTCAATCATGTGCTAGCATGATTTCCTTGAACCTAATTAGATCTAATCCAAATCAATTAGGCTAGCCCAATTGATGACATCCGGATCCTAACCCTTGTTAGTGTGACCCAGTTAGGTTCAATTCTGTATGGTAATGAGACATGTCATGATCTCATCATCGACATCATCGAAACTCCTTTCGATGGACCAGAACTCTTCTGATTCAGACAATTAGAATGATCGATCATCAAGATCATTTTAATTGCTCTCAAAATTCATCAGTGACACCTAGCAGTATATGGTGGCAATCCATCAGAACTGAAGATGAACCTCTCGGTGCAGCTACCTATGTGCTTGAGTTCCTCTATCATGAGTCCCGATTGAATTAGGGTTAAGGTGAACTCGTCAAACCCAACATCAGTCATATGAATCAATCGATCAATCTGAGTCCGATGTGAAACCCCAATGGAAAACTCTTTTTCCATTATTTTACTCAGCCATGGCCATAGACTTAAGGACTCAATCTTTTGATCATCATAGGATAACTCCTCTCATCTACCGAGGTTGATAGATCCCATCTTGGTGCGACCTAGTTCCTACAATGAATATGCTACAACCAACATACACCTCAGGATTTCGAATGGCTAGAAGACTAAGTTATGATGTAGTCAAACTATAACACACTCAAGGTGAACTATCGATGCACCTCAGGTCAAAGAACTAGACATACAACTGCAGCATCGAGCTTAGTTATCAACGAGAAGGTAGACTTCCTTATGACTGCTTGAGGTGGTCACACTCAGTACTCTCGTTCTCAACGAATACCTATACTTTCACTCCGATGTCTCCATACCGTAGACTCAAGACACATCTATCCTAAGAAAGCGATCATACACCAACCTTCCAGATCGATCACCATCCTCGTGATGATCCTATGGTCAGGAGCTATTTATGAGTTAGTTATGTAAATTCATGCCTTAAATTTTCAACTCTTAAAAATATGAATTGACATTTCCTACTAACTCAAAAGATGTATCACAGACACAATATACACAATGTGATAGAAGAATAACCTATTTATTGATTTATATTCAAAATTATAAATTTGTCCTTAGATTTGTACAGGAATGTGTTAGCTAATCTGGCATCTAGGGCACACATCTAACAAACTCCCACTTGACCTAATGCCAATTGGCTACATATCTAAGTCCCATCTTCTCAAGGTGGGCTTCAATCTTTTGCTGACCCAATGGCTTAGTCAGTAGGTCTGCCATATTGTCTGTGGAGTCGACTCTCTTGACCTCGACATAACCCTTTTCGAGGTAATCACAGATCAAATGGAATCGCCGCTCGATGTGCTTGGACTTCTGGTGAGATCTTGATTCTTTAGCTAAAGCTATGGCGTCATTATTATCGCAGTAAAGAGGTATGGCATCCGATGACATCACTCCAAGCTCTACGGTAAATTTCTTGTACCAGAATGCCTCCTTCACATCTTTCGATGCAGCAATGTACTCTGCCTCCATAGTGGAATCAGCAATCACCGTCTGCTTGGAACTCTTTCAGCTGACTGCACCATCATTGCAAATGAACAGACTCCCAGATGTCGACTTTCGATCATCTATGTCAGACATAAAGTCTAAGTCTGTATATCCCTAAATCTGGAGTTCTCCATTCTCTAAGACTAGAAATATATCCTTAGTCCTTCTCAAATACTTAAGGATACATTTCACAGAAGTCCAATGCTCTTCGCCTGGATTCGATTGATATCTGCTTGTGACACTCACAGCATGGGCTATATCAGGTCGTGTACATAGCATGGCATACATGAGGCTCCCTATTATCGAAGCATAAGGGATCTTGCTCATGCGTTCAATCTCCTCAGGTGTGCTAGGGCACATCTTCTTGGAGAGATGAATGTCTTGTCTAAAAGGTACTAAATCTCTTTTGGAGTTTTTCATGCTAAACCTTTTTAGCACCTCCTCTATGTACATCTTTTGTGAAAGTCCCAGCATCCTATTTGGTCTATCTCTATAGACCTTAATACCCAGTATAAAGGATGCCTCTCCTAGATCTTTCATAGAGAACTCCTTAGACAACCATACTTTGACTGAGGTCAACATGAGAATGTCATTTTTAATTAGGAGGATGTCATCTACGTACAATACAAGAAAGACAACCACGCTCTCACTGACCTTTTTGAACACACATGGTTCCTCCTCATTCTTGATGAAACCAAACATTTTGATCACATCATTGAAATGAGTATTCCAGCTCTGAGATGCTTGCTTAAGTCCATAAATGGACCTTTGCAGCTTGTAGACCTTGTGATCATCATCACTGGATGTGAAACCAAGTGACCCTTCCATATAGATATCTTCCTCAAGATGTCCATTTAAGAACGCCGTTTTCATGTCCATCTGCCATATTTCATAATCAAAATAGGCTGCAACAGTAAGCAATGTGTGGATGGATTTTAGCATGGCTACGGACGAGAAGGTATCCTGATAGTCAATGCCTTCACACTGACTATAACCTTTCACGATGAGCCTAGCCTTGAATGTCTCCACATTTTCATCTGCACCTATCTTTCTCTTGAAGATCCATTTACACCCAACAGGTATAATACCTTCAGGTGGATCTACCAAGGTCCAGACTTGGTTTGAGTGCATCGAGTCAATTTTTGATCTCATTGCCTCTAATTATTTTTTGGAGTCGATATCTGATATCACCTCATCATAGGTCTTGGGATCATCACCATGAACCCCACTTCCCATGAGAAATATTTTCTCTACATCCTCTTGTATGGTACCTAAGTACCTTTCAGGAGGACAGAAAACCCTAGTCGATCTACGAGGTGGAAGAGGTTGTGTTAGGACTGGTTCTGATTGATTTGGTTTCTCAGGTTCTTTAGCTCGTTGCTCTTGGGAGACATTCTCCATGAGCTTAATTATTCTTCCGATGCCACCATCTTGAACAAACTATTTTTCAAAAAAAATAGTATTTTGACTCACAATCACATTGTGGTCTTTCAAAATATAAAAATAGTATCCTAATGACTCTTTAGGATATCCTATGAACCAAACTCTAAAAGACCTGAACTCTAACTTGTCCTTCTGCTACCTCTTAACATGAGTCGGACAACCCCAAATTTTGAGATGATTCAGACTTGACTTCTTACCATGCCATATCTTATACGGTGTGGTAGGAATGGTTTTAGAGGGAACCCTATTCAATACATAAATTGCTGTCATGAGATAATATCCCCAAAGAAATTCAGGGAGGTCTGTCAAGCTTATCATAGAACGGACCATATCTAATAGGGTCCGATTTCTCTGTTCTGAAATCCCGTTGAGTTGAGGCATTCCAGATGGAGTCCATTGAGAGACTATACCATTATTCATAAGATAGTCTAGGAACTCCCGACTAAGGTATTCACCTCCTCGATCTGATCGAAAAATCTTAATGGACTTTTTTGTTTGTTTTTCTACCTCATATCTGAATTCTTTGAACCTTTCAAAAGCTTCAAACTTATGTTTCATTAGAAACACATATCCATACCTAGATGAATCATCGATAAAGGTAATGAAGTAGACGTAGTTGCCTCTAGCCGACACATCAAATGGGCCACACACATCCATATGTACTAGGGCAAGTAGGTCTGTAGCCCTTTCCTATATCCCACAAAAGGAAGCTTTGTCATTTTGCCTTGAAGGCATGATTTACAAACTGGATATAACTCGAAAGTCAATAGACTCAATAGTCCAAATTTTTTCAATTTGTTAACTCTATCTTCTGCTATATGACCTAGCCTTAGGTGCCACAGATACCTATTATTTAGACTATCTCTAGGCCTTTTAATTCCTATGGCATTCACATTTTGCTCGATATTAAATACAGATACATCAACATGTAATTGATAGAGACCGTTAATGATAAAACTATTTGCAACTTTATTATTTTCATAAAAAATGTTATAATGGTCCTTATGAAAGCTAATCACATAGCCTTCTTGTGCTAAACATGAAACAGAAATCAAATTTCTGCTTACTGCAGGCACATAATAACAGTCTATTAAAACTAAATCTAATCCTAACGGTAATCGCAGAGGGTAGGTTCTCACGGCCACAGCAGCAACTCTTGTTCTGTTTCTGATGCGTAGGATCATCTTCCCATCCCTCAGCCTCCTGCTCTCCTCAAGACCCTGCATAGAAGTGTACAAATGAGCACTAGAACCAGAGTCAAGCACCCAACTGGATGCAGAAGAAATCGTAAGGTTAGATTCTAAAATGAGTGTACCACCAGAAGGACCATCCTTCTTGTTCTTTAGGGTGGCCAGGTACTGAGGACAGTTTCGCTTCCAATAGCCGTCTGATTGGCAGTGGAAATATTTTTCTTTATCAGTAGCCTTGTTCTTCGGTTCTGTCTTCTTCTTCTTGCCATCCACCTTCTGCTTCTTCGCAGACTTCTTTTTCTTTCCAAAAGACTTTCTCTTGGAAGAAGTCTGTTCCACAGTAAGAAATGAGCTTTTTGAACCCTTCATAGAAAGCTCAGTCGTAACCAGCATATTCATTAACTCGGCCAAGGTACACTGCATCTTTGCATATAGAAGTTCATGATGAACTGACCATATGCATCGGACAAGGACTGAAGGATCACATCAATCTAAAAATCCTTGTCTAAGATGATACCGAGTTTTTCAAGCTCCTCAAGATCCTTGATCATTGTCAAACAATGATCTTGGACTGACCGCCCATCATGCATCTTGGCCTTAAAAGGTCTTTGACAGACTTGATACTTGGCCGCGTGACTTTGTTCACCAAACAACTCTTACAGGTGAGCCAACATTTGGCAGGTAGTCAAAATATTCTCATGCTGGCGTTGCAAGTCATCAGACATTGCACCCAATATGTAGTATCTTACTTTGTTATCATCATCCATCCACTTTTTCAAAGACGCTCTCTGTTCAGCAGTCAGATGTGCTGGCATGGCAGGTGGGTCCTAGTCCAAGACATGAGTCAATTTTTTGGAACCCAAAATAATTCTGTAGTTCCTTAACCAGTCCTTAAAATTGAGTCCAACCAATCTGTGGATGTCTAGTATTTTGGTCAGAGGGTTTGAGGCAGACATGTTTCCTGTAGAGAGTCAAAAGTTTCTAGTTAGATTTTGTAATCAGACTTAACCAATTTATTTAGGGGTTTTGATTTTTAAACAAATTAGGCTCCCACTATTTTTTTAGATCCCTACACTCCCTTGGTAGAGATGTGAAAATCTTCGTCATCAGTGATTTCTAGTGGGTGGTGCGGTCTCACCGACTGGCTCATCACCTCACCTAACAGTTATTGGTGATGGGTCAACCGATGAGTAGACAACTCTTGTCCAATGATTCTCTAATCATGGTGCACCCAAAACTTGATCTCTAATTCATGAAGCTCACTGTGCCCAGAATATTGCTCCAATCCTTAGTTAAGTCAAGCCCATCATTTACACGAACTAGATTCCTGATTGGGTCCCTCACCGTATCTGAAATATTGAGCCCAACCCATCCTCTAATTTGTAGCATCCAATGCCTAATGGACATGGTTGCATCTTTCCAGTGCAACTGAGCCACTGTAACCAGTCAAGAACAATCAACCCCGAGAAGGGCCCGCACATTCACAATGGTGGAAGACCTAGACTTAATATTTTCTTAGGGAGATTTAATTTAGGTCTCATTAAACTTGACTTGACATAGTCATAACAATTATGACTAACCTAGTGGCATGGGTCAGCTCGAATTGTTAGCCACCTCAAATCAGAACTGGGCCGACACATATGGTCAGGTAAGTGAGACCGATGGAAGGGATATGCCATTAACTCAATAAGAACGCATTCGAGTCGAGTAGCTCCCAATTAAAAACTAGTCAGTCACATCTGTCCAACTTACCTTAGATACCAAATTATCGAACCAGAATTAATTGGGTTAGCCTACAATCCAGACTCTAACCACTGAGCCAAATTAGGTCTTAACTTGATCGAGTCACATCTAAATATGATTCGACCTTGACCCAGACTTAATCCTATTAGACTAGTCAATTATTAGCTTTCATGATCCCACCTAACCAACTCTTGATTCAGTTTGATCAACCGCTAGACCAATTGAGCTACCCAAACCGAACCCAATTTTATAAAATTATCTTAGATCTGAAATTTTCAATTTTAGACCAAATTAATTTCATAAACTTAATTCATTAATTAAGTTTAGGTTCATAAACAAAATATGTAAAATAAATCCTAGGGTTTCAGGATCTAGGGTTTTGCAGAAAAGTAAGTTTTGATTTCTGATTAAGGATGAACGTGCGGCACCCCTACACGTCATAAGAACACCCGGTTGAATGAGAAGAGAGGGTCTTAAAACCTTACTTCGTTCTTATGACCAGACGGCCATGAGGAACACCTTAATCAAAAATATAAATTTAACTACAAAACTAGTTAGATCTAAATTTACATGTCTCATATACAATTTAAAATCTAACTAATACATACTTTGCATACATCTCATGTATCAAAAATTGATCTAATTAATATGCTTTCAGATCTGATATATCACATACAATATCTGAAAAATAATATTTAAATTAAACTATTCAAAATTAAATCTATTCTAGACAAATTACTATAACAATTCTACAACTAGTCTAGGCATGCAACAGATCAATTTTATGAAAAAATTAAAATTTTATTTTCTATTTTTTGATCTAATTATAACACTTATAACATCAAAAAAATAAAGAATAAATTATATTTAATTCATATTTTAATCTCATTAAAATATAAAACTTAAGACTGTTCATGGATTCAACTAATCCTAGTCTAGTGATGCATCTCATGCATGTTAGATCTTCTTAGATTTAATTTTAAATATTTTGATTTCAAATCTTATCATATCTAATGTGACATCTAAAATATTTTAAATATTAGATAAATAAATATAAAAATAGATCTAAATTAGATCTAAAATAGAGCCAAAACCTGGCTCTGATACCAGTTGAAGGAAAAACTGCTTTTTTTCTTGTAGGATCTTCTAGATTTCATCAAATCTGGGGTGGAATAATTAAAAAAAAAATTTATCCTATATTATTTCAAATCTAAATCTCTAGATCTAATTTTATTATCTTATATTAATTTAAAAATAAATCTAAAAATATGAGAAAATATGAAATACCTCAAGGGTAATCTGATTACCCTGTAGATGATCGTAGCAAGCTTGAGGTTCTGATTTAGCCACACAATTATCTGGCCTCTACCAATATCCACTCAGGTAAGATCTAGATTATCTTCTCCTCATGAATCTCTACTCCAAAAATTAGAATTAAATCTGATTAGAAAGATCTTCAAAAGTCTTCCTGAAGTTGGAGCAGCAGCCTGTCGAAGAAGTCCTGCAGCCTACGTGTTCAAGGCATCACCACGCCTTGATCCTTCACCAGATGGATGCCCAACCTTTTGGGTGTGAAGAGAGGAGAGGGAACACCAGGAAGGATGTAGAGAAGAAGAGGGGTGGCTGGCTTTTGCTGGGTAGGGAGCAGAATTACAAAACCCTGGGCGCAGACATAGTTTATATAGACCCTGCTGCGCTGCGCAGTGCCACATCATTCGATCAATCAAAAAATTTAATTTAATTCAAAAAAATTCTGATTGATGGAGTGATGTCATCTGATCACATCAGATAAGAACCTCACCCTCTCTCCTAGAGTTGGCACCAACATTGGATAAGCATAAGGGAGATGGTGCCCAAGAGTCCATGTTGATGAAGACTCTCCATCCTTATCCACTTGGGGCGCCCACTTTAATCCAATTGGGCTCACACCATAATCTGATTATGGCAACCAATTTAATGTGGATTTGGTATGTGGACACTCCACTAAAATCCTTCAATGAGCTCTTGCCAAGTGGCCTTCAGTTTAAGACCCATATGTCAACATTTGACAGATGTCCTAAAATGAAAATGGCAAGTGACAGGAATTAGCAGGTGTTGTCTTAAATTCATCTCATGAATTAAGATAAGACTTTTTTGAGTTGGACAAATTTTGTTTAGACTGAAAGAAAGCTTCTCAAGATTCTTTGGGTGAGTCAAATCACATTTGGCTCAGTTGAGAAGAAAAAGATTGCACGAGAAGAAAGTTAGGCTCAATCGTGTGCTAGTACGATTTCTTGAACCTAATTGGATCTAATCCAAATCAATTGGGCTAGCCCAATTGATGACATCCAGATCCTAACCCTTGTTAGTGTGACCCAATTAGGTTCAATTCTGTATGGTAATGAGACATGTCATGATCTCATCATCGACATCATCGAAACTCCTTTCGATGAATCAGAACTCTTCTGATTCAGACAATTAGAATGATCGATCATCAAGATCATTCTAATTGCTCCCAAAATCCACCAGTGACACTAGCAGTATATGGTGGAAATTCATCAAAACTGAAGAAGAACCTATTGGTGTAGCTACCTGTGTGATTGAGTTCCTCTATCATGAGTCCCGACTGAATTAGGGTTAAGGTGAACTCGTCAAACCCAACATCAGTCATATGAATCAATCGATCGATCCAAGTCCGATGTGAAACCCTAATGGAAAACTCTTTTTTCATTATTTCACTCTACCATGGCCATAGACTTAAGGACTCGATCTTTCGATCATCATAGGACTACTCCTCTCATCTACCGAGGTTGATAGATCCCATCTTGGTGCGACCTAGTTCCTACAATGAATATGCTACAGTCAACATACACCTCAAGATTTTGAATTGCTAAGAGACTGAGTTGTAACGTAGTAAAACTATAACACACTCAAGGTGAACTGTCGATGCACCTCAGGTCAAAGAACTAGACACACAACTGCAGCATCGAGTTTAGTCATCGATGAGAAGGTAGACTTCCTTATGACTGCTCGAGGTGGTCACGCTCAGTACTCTCATTCTCAATGAATACCTGTACTTTTATTTCGGTGTCTCCACACTGTAGACTCAAGACACATCTACCCTAAGGAAGCGATTGTACACCAACCTTCCGGATCGATCACCATCCTCGTGATGATCCTATGGTCAGGAGCTGTTTATGAGTTAGTTATGTAAATTCATGCTTTAAATTTTCAACTCTTAAAAATATGAATTGACATTCCTACTAACTCAAAGGATGTATCATAGACACAATGTGCACAATGTGATAGAAGAATAACCCATTTATTGCTTTATAGTCAAAATTATAAATTTGTCCTTAGATTTGTACAGGAATGTGTCAGCCAATCTGGCATCTAGGGCACACATCTAACAAAATCATGATGACATCTTAGTTATACAAATATAAATTGATGACATTATATTTGGATCTACTAATGAAACTCTTTGTCAAAATTTTGCTAAGCTCATGTAGAGGGAGTTCGAGATGAGCATGATGGGAGAACTTACATTCTTTCTCAGACTCTAAATCAAACAAACAAAGGAAGGGATCTCCATCACCCAAAACAAGTGCACAAGAGACCTACTCAAAAGATTTAGAATGGAGGGGTCCAATGCAATTGATACCCCCATGAGTCCATCATATAAGCTTGACAAGGATGAAGGAGGTAAAAATATAGACTCCAAACTTTATAGAGACGTGATTGGTTTATTATTGTATTTAACTGCTAGTAGACCAGATATTATGTTTAGTGTTTGTCTATGTGCATGCTTTCAATCAAATCTAAAAGAATCACATTTAAATGCAGTTAAAAAAAATTTTAGATTTTTAAAAGTTACACAAACTCTAAGATTATGATATTCTAAGGTCTCATCAATTGACTTAATAGGATATTCAGATATCGATTTTGCTGGATGTAGATTAGATAGAAAAAGTACTAATGGAACTTGCCAATTTCTTGGAGTTAACTTAATATTTTGGTTTAGCAAGAAGTAAAATTTGGTGGCACTATCTACGACCGAGGTCGAATACATTGCAGCCGAAAGTTGCTGTGCTCAAATCTTGTAGATTAAGCAATAACTTAAGGACTTTGGCATCAAACTCAATGAAACTCTTATAAGATGTGATAACACCAGTGCTATTAATCTAACTAAAAATCTAATTCAGCATTCTAGATCAAAGTATATTGAAATTAGACATCATTTCATAAGAGAATATGTCCAAAATAATAATATAATTCTTGATTATGTTTGTACTAAAAAATAATTGGTTGACATCTTTACCAAGGCCTTAAGTGAAGATAGATTTTGTGAAATTAGGAGAGAAATAGCAATTCTTGATCCATCAGCTTAAGTATCTTTCTGATTCCAAGTTTTTTTTGCCAAAAATTCTTTGAACCAAATTTTGTGCTCAATTCTCTTCTCTCCTTTCTTGAAAGCTCAAAACTATCCTTCATATGATCAACTCTTAAATAGACACCCTTCTCTCAAGTTTCAATTTTTTTTGAAATTTTTCCATCATTTTTTTATCTAGTCATGAGTCGACCCATCGAATCGACCCCAGGGTAAACTTGTAATTTTTATTAAAACTCATCGGGCACTCTATTTTATTAAGAAATCTCCTTTTGTAAATGAGTCGACCCTTTGCCTTTCGTCTTCATCATCCCATCGAACAAAAATCTCCTCCCTCTCTACTCTCTCAACCGCAAAAATCTCTTAAAATCCCTTTTCTCACTAGTTTTCCCCATTCAAATCACCCTCTTAGAAACTAAATTCCTTTTTCTTTTTTTCCTCGTTTGGGCGAATCAAGCTTACCCAAGCTTCAAACCCTCGTCTCCAAACCGATTGTTCATCTCCCCAAAAATCCTTATCTTTCTTCTAAAATCCTTTCCACTCTACATCTCATTAGGTCTCCTAAGCTGTTTGCAAGTCTCTGTTGTCTGAAATGGCTCCCAAACTGAAGCTACCACAGAGAAGAAAGTCTGTTCATGGGTTAGAGGAGAATGTGCACAGAAAAAGAATGGCAGCCGAGCCCTCTTCTGCTCCAACCTCAATTCCAGATCTTGCTCCAGCTTCTTCACAGTCTTCACTCAGTCCAAGCAAGGTCCCTCTCTTAAATCAAAAAGTGAAATCCAGGAAGAACATAGATTTTAAGTTTTTTGAAAAAGAAGGGTTCTCTATTGGATCAAAAATTAAAAATCAAGGATGGAAGTTTTACTGTCTTTTGAAAAAAAATACCTATATTGATTTGGTCAGAGAATTCTATTTGAATTTAAGTTACTACAATGGAATAATAAAATCTTTAGTGAAAGGTATTAACATTGTTCTTGATCCATTGTATTTGGGATAAATCTTGCACTTGCCTTGTGAAGGTTATACTCATATGGAGCTTCCAACCAAAAAAGAAGGAATAAGTGTTATTTTAGGGAGATCTTTTACTAAAAATTTAAATAAATTAGAAGCAAAGATTCTTTCAGTAGAGATGAGACTTTTGCATCACATGGTTACCAAACTTTTTGTCCCTAGGAGTGGCAGGCATGACCTCTTATCTAGTAGGGATATTTGCATCATGTTCCATGTGATCATCGAGACCCCCTTGAACCTTTCTGCTTTGATGTTTGAGGCCATGAGGGAGACCCTAAATAGATCTAAGGCTCACTTGCCTTATGGTATGGCACTCACCCTGGTCTTTAAGAGGTTCAGAGTCTATTTTGAGAGGGAGGCAGTCACCAGATTATCACATTCTGACACCATCAACCACCACACACTGCATCACATGGGTTTTTCAAAGATTGATGGTGGTTAGTCGAAGGGTGTTAAGGAAAGAGTAGAGAAGGAGGGACCGTCTTCACCTCCTCGTGATCATAGAGCATCTCTTGATATTCAGTTCGTATATGATCACAAGGCTGATCTCTCAGAGTTAGTGAGAAGGTATATTTCTATCCCACAGTCTGGGAGCAAAGTAGATCCTTCAGAGGTTAGACTTGCAAATGATCAGATTGAGTTGATGTCCCAACGTGTTGCTTCCATTTTATCCCAGCAGTTTGCCACCTCAGGCTTTACTTAGAGGATGTCATCTCAGGCTGTTTCAGACCAGACCTTGATCCCTCATATATCTACTATCTTTTAGATGCTTACGGCACAGTCTGCACGAATTGAGGAGCTTGAGGGATGTATTCTGAGACTGACGGGCAGAGTTTTAGATTTGCAAAGGTAGGTATTAGCCTTAGCCCTTCTCCAGCCGTAAGAGAATATCATGGAGGTCTCTGACTTGTCTGCAGAGGCGGCTAGGCTTCGAGGTGTTTTGCAAAGTGGCTTTGATTTTTTGAGGAGGGAGATCAGGAGCTCCAGTGAGACTGTCTCTACTCAGATTGGTACCCTGATGCAGTCCTTGACGAGAGCTTTAGAATAATTGGACACCATCAGACTTTTTCTCCTAGCACAGTCCATAGCTTCCCAAGCTCCAGGACCTTCTCGCCCTTCTACTCGGGTCGATACTTCTACCCATGATTGAGGTAGACATGGTCAAGGACGTGCCCATGGTCTTGATCCTGAGACTCCTTGTCATATCTCTGACTCTTCTGATTCTGAACCCTCTAGCCATGATATCTATTAGATCTAGCATAGTTAGTCTTTTATATCTAGGATCTAACTTATGGCTTTTGTATTTGTTGGCTGTTTGACCAATGAAAAGCTGTATTTTGACTTGACTCTTATGAAATATGACACTTATGTCATTTTGGATATATGTATATATATATATATATGCTTTTAACTTCTATGAATATGGTATCATTTGGAATGATTTTCATGAATGACATCATTGAAATATCCTTTATGATTGCCATAGTGAGGGGGAGTCTTTTTCATTGTTCTTTAAAAAGGGGAGGAGTGATCTTAATTGATGTTGTCAAAAAGGGGGAGTAGAGAAATAAAATTGAGCAATAAGTAAATTTGTCAAAAAAAAATAATCTTATAAACTATTTTAAAAACTAATATGTAAACTACTCATGATGCATTTTATTCAAATAATTGACTATAATATTTAAGTGATGCATCTTCATAAATTTGAAATTCTTAATCAATGCTTTATATATGTTATATTTTGCTTTTGCTCAAGTATTTTGTCATCATCAAAAATTGGGAGATTGTTGCTCTATGAATTGATTTTGATGATTACAATAAATTTGAGGGGGTTACTAATGATTTTGGCTTGAAAAAAGATTTATTGTATCTCAAGGGAAAAACTATAATTTTACCAAGTTTTGATTCGAGAGCCTCAAAAGCAAGAACAGAAGATTTACGATCTATTGAAGGTAATTTTATATTTTTTGGATATATATTTTGAGAAAAAATCAAGTTTAAAAAAAAGAGTCGACCCTATGAGTTGACTCCTGTCAAAAGGGGCTGAACAGCACGCTATTTTTGGCTGGCACACCAAAATGGGATGACCCTATGGTCGACCTCATTGCTGTGCAGGCCAAAGATATAGAATAATAATTTTCTATTCTGTACCACAGAGGTCGACCCTATGAGTCGACCCCTGTGTAGAGGTCGACCCTATGAGTCGACCCCTGGATGAAAAATCTCTGTAACGATTAGTTTTCAGCTCATTTTGATCATATTTAATGCATATTTAATGCACTCCAATAGCTCTATTTCAACTTAGATTTGTTTCTAGCATCTTTTGAAGATATAAAGGCACTTGAAGGAGGGAAAAATAAAAGGTTTTAAAAGATTTTCAAGCATTTATTTCAGCCTTAAGCAAAAAGCCTTCTTTAAGCAAAAGAAGCTTTCATTTCAAGTTCACCAACCCCTCAAGAGCTCATTCAAGTCTTCAACAACCTTGAAGAAAATCAAAAAAGCTTCTTCCTTATTGTGTAAAGTGTATTTAAAATTTTATTTGCTTATTAAAGGAGCTAAACATGTATCTCTTGTCATTAACTCTCTTACTCTGCTTTTGTCTTGATTTTTAGTTTTGGAAGGGTTCCAAAACTTGGATAGGTTGATCCAAACTTTGAATCAGATTGTATTGGATTGGCTTGTACTCGAGAAATAAGTGTTCTTGCTTGGGATAGCTAGAGTCGGAGGTACCAATGTTGTATTCTAGTTGAATACATTTTAGTGGATTTAAATTCCCAAGTAAGAGCTTGGAGAGTGGATGTAGGTGTAAGGTTGGCACTGACTACTATAAATCTTGTTTGTTTGTGGTGTGCATACTTGCTCTCTATCTAAATTTTCTTATTTCCTTGCATTCTTGCATCTCATTTCTACACTTAGCTTAAATCACTTACTACACATAACTTGCTTATTATTACTTAATCCTTGTGGTTCTAAATTAACTTTAAAATTTTAGAAACCTAATTCACCCCCCCTCTTGGGTTGCATAGCTGGGTAACGGTATTGTAATGAAGTTCTTAGGACTATATATATTAATCGACAAAAGAGGATTTATCATTAAGTCCTTAAAATTGTTCGTGACCAAATGATACATTATTACTAGGATGATAGCGATATCAAGTGTAGGTCATTGTGTATCATATAAGTTGATTGTCCTCTTAACCAAAGAGTGTGGAGATACTATTATAGCATACAGATAGAATGTAGGAGTACATTCACATCGAAGGTGACCATGTGCCGAGCACTCTACTGTCAAGAGTAGCTTGTGAAGGGTATGGATATAAGTGTTCCTCCGACCTAAAACCATCATGATGACTTATAAGCCAACTCACTGTACATCAATATTAGACTATCTGAGTTTCTAACTTAGTGATGAAAGGATACTAGGTGTAGTCAAATACTTATCAAGTCGGTGTGTGAGTCAAGATGGAATTGACCTCTCTGAATTGGTAGGAGATATGCATCAGTGTATTTCAATTTAGCAAAACCTTGGCTAGGATAATCCATGAGATAGATTTGAAAAGTTAAAATATAATATCGTCGACTTAATTAGGATTGACAATTAAACCTTAAGTCACCTTGAGCATTTGGATCAAAAGGATGAATTATACGGTAACCATACGCTAGTAGGTTGTAGAAGGTTGCTTTGCAGCACTTTGACCTATCCGATCGTTAGGTCATCATTCCTAGATGATTACATCGATTGGTATAAAAAGTTATTCCTATACTATCGACTTAGATTTGAACCTATGGGGTCACACGTATTAGAAGATTTGATCAGATCTGATGGCTGAAGAGTCCGATTGGATTGTGACTCTGGTGAAGAGTCATACTTGGACTAGGACTCTATGGGAGAGTCTCACTGGGACTGGAACTCTACCATTTATAGAGAATTAATTAGTAATTAGATTATTAATTTACTCAATTTGATTGAGTAAAGAGCTTTGAAATAAGTCTAATTGAATTAGATTCAGTTCGACTCAGATTAGGATTGATATGATCAAATCCGATTGCAAGGGAAATTTGATCCTGATTCAATCAGGGTTTGGACTCGGTTAATTCTTAATTGGGTTAGAAATTGATGAGATATTTAGATTTCTAATTGGATTAGATTCATTTCTATCAGTGGTTTCAATCCAAATTTGATTTGGATTAAGATTAAATTAAAAATGAAGAGTCAAAGTCAGACTAGGACTCTATCCTTATCTTTTGCGCCACATCTGGATCCATGCCAATTTATCCATTCCTAATTGAATTTGGGTTATAATTTTTGGCATCATTAGAGAGGATCTAATAAGGTTGGTTGGCTATAGCTGATGAGTCATAATATTTTCTCTTTCCTAATTCGAATGTGATCCGAATTAGAGATAAGATGCAGACTAGGAAAGAGATTTTTTGTATATGATATATTGTCAGAGCTATGTTATTTTTTTTCTTATTTTTATTGAGGAATCCTTTAGCATATGAGACTCCAAATTTATTCTCCATGTCTTAATGATTTTTCTAAAATTTTTGGGGTTGCCAAAAAGGGATTTTGGCATTGATTCATGGCATCCTTTCTTAAAAAGTCCTAATTCCTAGTCTATAAAAAGGGGACCCCTCTCTTAGACGTCCCATGATCAATTTTTCATACACATTTTTTATTTTCAAAGCCTCTTCTCCTCCTCCTCTCTTTCTCCTCTAGATCTCCTATCACTTTGGAGTGTCCAAGGTGCTTGTAGAAGAAGGAAGAGGTCAGCTGTTGAAGTTATTCACAGACTAGCATCTCCGATGATTTCGTGTGGCTGAGAGTGATCCGAGGAACACCCTCTCCAACTATTGGATTAGAGGAGATCAAGATCAAAATTTATTTGAAAATGATATCTAACTTATTTTGATTCCTATGGTAGATCTAATAGTTAGATCTAAAATTTCAGCATCGATGAGATCGATGTGATTTTTATTTTCAGATCTAAAGTATATATTTTTCATATCAAAGATCTTGATGTGGTAGTCTAAGATTAGATCTTATACATATGATTAGGATTAAATTATTTAATTTATTATTTTTACTATAAAATTTTTTTTTAATTGCATGTACAACACTACTGTAAATTTTCTTCAACTGGTATCAGAGCCAGGTTGTTTTGATATGATTAATATGACTTTAGATCTAATTTTTTGTTATTAGATCTAATTATTTATAATTTAGATTAGATCTAAATTTATTTATTTTCAGATCTGATTGTTATTTATTTAGATTAGATGTTCTGAGTAGCAAAGTACTCAGATTGGGTAATCACCAGGCTGTCCGATCCTAGGAGCAAGTAGGATTTCATGATCCTCTCCTTTCATTCAATGAGATGCTCTTTATGGCGTGTAGAGGTGCCACTGTGAGGTCTCATGAAGAAGAAAGTGAAAAGAAAAAACTTACTTTCTAGCGAAACCCTAGATCTTGAAACCCTAGGTATTGTTGTATATGTGCAAGTTGCGAAGATAGTTAATTACATCTAATCTTATTTAGTCAAAATTATTTTGATCTAAAATTATAAAAAATTTAGATTTGACATAAAAGATTTTATGACTTTATGTAAAAAGTTTACATAAAAAATTATTTTTAAAATCTTAACCATATTGATGCAAAACTTAATTGAGAATTAAGTATCAAGCTGATTGGATCTAGAATTGTGATTTAGATCTAATGACATTGCATAAAATATGGGGCATGGGTTAGCTCAAATCAGGTCCTTCTCTTTAATTGAGTTAGACCTAAGGCTAGAATCAAAGAATTGATTGACTATATAGAGAAATTGATTAAGTCAATCTAAATATTGAATTAGATTAATCAAAATTTTTTTAGTATAATAGTTGTAGATGGTCAAGTTCATATCTTTGATTAGATCAAATAGACCTTGATTATAGCTCAGTAGTTAAACCCGAACCATTAGGTTAGTCAAATCGAAACTAGTTAACCAATTGGTGTCTAAGATAAGTTTGGCATTTTGACCAGTGGTTTTTAATTAGGAGTGGCTTATCTAGCTATTTCGATGGTGTCTAAGACAAGCTTAGCAGATCCTCCCATCGATCTCACTTACCTAGCCAATTTGATGAAATAGATTTTGATTAGATGGCTAAGTGATTCGAGTTAGCCCATACCATTATGATTGATTAGTGTGACTGATCTAGGTGCTAGTTCAATTAGCATGACCTAACTCGATTCAGTGATTTGGTGAAGTCAGTGGGAGGATTATGGTCTACTGATTGATCTTTTCTTCTCTTCTCTCTTCTCTAAATTGATTAAATTCTCTAAATTATTAGGTCCTTAAAATGAGCTGGTTATGGTGATAACTAGATCATAGCCTCCAATTAAGGTGAGTAATAAAGGATCAATTATTTTTGATTGACATTGTAGGTGCCATCCGTCTGATGTTCTCTCTGAATGATGGAATTATCATTCATCATATGATGACTCTGATGAACTATCTGATGATATTTGGATTGACCAAGCCATTCTTGGACCTGTTCACTTGTTAGATAGAATCACTGAGTCGGTTCATATTAATAGTTTGACCTAACCGAAACTTTTAGTAGAGGTCCATCACCTACTGAAATGAAATTTGTGGCTAAATTAAATACTAGAAGTTGTTTGGAGAAATAATTGATTGAGAACTGACCCATAGGTGCATATGGATTCATCGAGCCATCCTCGGGCCTATATGTAGTTTGTGTGGATTCTAGTACCCACTAAGAAATTAAGGTAATTCCTCGAATTGAAGATAGAGGCTACCAATTCATATAAAATAGTGGGAGGACCTTTAGACTAAAGTCTAAGTCTTTAGGATTAATAAATTCATATACTAATTAGGTTTTGTTCTTTCTTTATGTGTGTAGATATGGCCTCAAACTTGTCACTTCGATCACTGTTGGACAGTGAGAAGCTTATCGGACTGAATTTTGATAATTGATATCAAAAATTAAAAATTATCGTGGAGTACAAACAGATTCTTTATGTGATAATGGATCCGACACCTGAGGAGCCTGCTCCTAACACCCGAGGAGTGATCTGAGTTACTTATTTGAAGTGGCTCAATAATTGCACCATGGTTTGTTCCATCATGCGGGCCTCTATGAACGATGATTCAGTCGAAAATTTGAAGAAGCTCAGCCAGAGAAAATGCTTCAAGTGTTGAGGGATTCTTTTGGTACTCCTGATGATGTTGAGCGGCACAAGACTAGTTACATCATTTTCAATGCCCGGATGAGGGAGAGTGTATCTATTACCGATCATGTATTGTACAAAATCAAGTAGATTGAAAAATTGAGCAAACTCGACTTCCCTTTGCATGAACAGCTGGAGAAAGATGCGATCCTGAACTCTCTTCCCAAGTCCTACTTGCTGTTCCTCAGTCATTTTAGAATGACGAAGCCTGTAGTCAACTACCATGGTCTATTGGGGTTGCTACAAACTTTTGAGAAAGATCACCAGCTCCATAAGGAGACAATGAATCTAGTGGGAAGATCTTCTTCAGGTAGTCATCATCCCTTTAAGAAAGAGAAAAAGAAGAAGAATAAGAAGGTGCCTGGTGCTGGGAGTCAATCTTAAAAACCCAAGTTCAAGACTGATCAAAGTTAGACAGAGTGCTTCTTTTGCAAGAAGCAGGGTCATTGGAAGTGAAATTTCCTCAGTATATCGCTTCCCTTGACTCGAACAGGGCAAAGTAGAAGAAGCAATCAGTTGCAAGACAAGGTACTTATATGATAACACCTTGTAACTTCTCTCTTATAGATATAATGACCTGAGTATTAGACACTGGAAGCCCTATTCATATTTGCAATTCGTTGCAGGATCTTCAAGTTACTAGGAGATTTGAAGAAGATGAGAGATTTCTAAATGTTAGAGATGGAAGATCAGTTTCAATTCTAGCTTTAGGAATCATCAAGCTTGTATTCGTGTCTCAGTATATTATTCTTAATGAGTGTCATTACTGTCCTAATTTTTTTTTAAATATTATTTTTGTAGGCCTTTTGGCCAATTCAAATTATGAAATATTAATAAAGAAAAACTTTTGTGATATCATTTTGAATGGTGTTACAATTTTACATGAACAGTTGAACAATAGTATATATATTGTATCTAGGCCTAATGTAATGTACATTTCAAATAAACACCCTAGAATAGATGACATCACAAATGCCTACCTTTGGCATTGTAGGCTGGGTCATATCAAAAAAGAACAAGATGAACAGATTGGCTCAAGAAAAAATTTTTGATAAATACGATTATGAATCGTTACCTAACTATGAGTCTTGTTTGCTTGGAAAGATGACCAAGTCATCTTTTACTGAAAAAGATACACGAGCTAGTGATGTGCTCGGTCTGATACATACCGATGTATGTGGACCCATGAGCATATGTGCCAGAAGAGGGTATAGCTACTTCATCACGTTCACAGATGACCTATCTAAGTATGGGTATATCTACTTGATGAAACACAAGCTTGAATCGTTTGAAATATTCAAACGGTTCCGTAATAAAGTAGAGAAATAAACTGAAAAAAGTATTAAAATTCTTTGATCTGATCGAAGAGGTGAATATTTTTCCAGTGAATTTCTGAAATATCTAAGAGAGAATAGGATTCTTTTTCAATGGACCACTCTAGGAACACCACAGCATAATGGCATCTTAGAAAGGAGGAATCAAAACTTGTTGGACATGGTTCGATCCATGATGGGGTTTACAACTCTGTCGATCTTTTTTTGGGGATATGTACTTGAAACAGCCTATCTTGTGCTCAATAATATTTCGAGCAAGTCAGTTAGTAAGACACCATATGAGATATGGTCAGAACGTAGGCCGAACTCTCTTACTTTAGGGTCTAAGGGTATCCAGCTTATGTTAAACAATTACAAACTAACAAGCTTAGTCCTAAGTCCGATAAGTATAATTTCGTAGGATACTCCAAGGAAATGAAGGGATATTACTTTTACCTGCCTGTCGAACAAAAGGTGTTTGTCAGCAGTAAGGTATATTTTTTGGAAAAAGAATTTCTTAGTGAAGGAATAAGTGCCTCTAAATTCGAACTTGATGAAGTTTAACAGGTAGTGTAGGGTTTTAGGGTGGGCATGCACAGTGGAAACATAATGGATTTTAAAATTTTAATAAAGAAATTTTAAATATTAAACCCTTAAACCAGTATCTCCTTGATGATTAACAATCATATATAACATAAATTCAAGATTAAATTTAAGTTATAGAAGAATACCTGCAGCGCTTAATCCAAATTTCAGCATAACCTCCACCAGGCGCTTAAGTGTTCGCCCTCCAATGGTGATCCACACAGGGCTATGATCAGGATGCCAACTCTTTGAGAAGATTTCTCCTCCAAAATTCTCACTCTGAGAATTTTCTTGAACACCAGGACCTCAAGACCCTCTTCCTCTTCTCTAGCCTTCCTATCCCTACCTTTCTTCTCTCCTTGTCTTCCTTAATTCTCTTCCTAGATGCTTGTCCTAAAATCAGACTTGTTCTTACTATTTTTGAACTTATCCTAATAAGAGAAGGAAGAGACTAATTGGATAATAGGGAGAGGATGTTAGAAAGAAAGAAGAAATTAAAAATCTGAATGAATCCAATCCCTGGTGCACCCCCTTTAAATACTTAGCGATGGGTTGCCTTCGAAAATTTTTTGCACCCCTTCCACATGCCATCTCGCATCCATCAGAAAATCTCACACATCTTGATAAATTCTCATTCCTATCTGAAAGTTTTTGACACATGGCAATGATTGAGAAAAAATCCAAGAGATGCTTCGTGCAGAAGGACTCTTCAGAACATTTTTCTCGATGATTCTCCAAAGCATCGCGCAGCTTCCCATGGTATAATTTTTTTCTACCACCTATCAAAGTAATTTTATCCATCAAATGGCCAAAAATTAAGGCACTAACATGAGAATGTTGTGGAAAAAAAATTTAGATTAAGAAGTGGCGTGACAAATGGGTTAGAGTCCTTCAAAAGTTGGACTCTTGGTCAGTTGCATGCATCAAGCTGACAGGATTTCCAAATTCAATGAATTTCCATGATTAAACCAGAAGGAATTTTAACTTCAAAAAAATTTTTATGCTCAAAATAAAGCTGAGAATCATCCAAAAATTTATTTCATCATGAAACATAGGATAAGCTTGAGGATGAGGCATCCCATCTCATGGGATGCGAAAGCTGTTTCTGCACACAAAAACTGCACCCACGCACAAGAAAAATTCTTGACTCATGGAAACTTAGTTTTCTAACTCCAACATTTCAATATATGCAGCTAAGGGCTGAACCAACTCAAACCCAAAATTGATTTAAATTAATTTGGCTTTAATTAGTCCAATTTGAAATCAATTTCAAACCCAATTTGAAACAAAGAGCTAGTTTTTTGCAACATGTGCTAGCATGTCAATTTTGCAAACATGATCTAATCCAATTAGACCCCTGATCAATATTCTTTGTGTGTGACCCATTGGATTCCATATCTAGTCAGTAATAGGTTTGAGTTCAAGTCGATTTGATTTGATTAGAATTTAATCTAACCGATCAAGTTTCAATCGAGCTAACCCGATTTCAGCAATTAGAACTCTTTCTAATTGATAATTGAATTAAACTCTTTAATTTGATCAAACTCATAAGATAAGATTGACGTATAGCAATGTATCATATCTATTTAGAAGATATAAAATTTTTGATGAAAATATCAAAAATATCCTTCAGTGGAAAATTATCGTGCAATTTGATCCTGCGATCTCTCTGCACCCCAAATATGACTTTGGATATGGAATGATGACAAATCTAATATCATACTTATATTTCTCTCAATCTTATATGGTGATTAAATTAATAAAATATTAAAAACTTTTTTTAATTTTTATTCTGCTTTGATCAAAGGCTTCTTGAATCATCAATCGATCAGAGCAAGTAGGATGTGATGTCCTCTTACCAGGAGTGATCGATTCCATGTTGACCTACTCACAACCTTCATACACATTCTACCATATCTAGAACACCCCGTACATGACTAAGTCATGAATGAGTATGAACCAAAAAATATAAATTCATGTATACAAGGTTCTATGGTAGTCTCAAGTCATAGGATTACATGCACAACTCCCACTATAAGAAAACATCTCTTGACAGGTAAGTAAATTCCATAAGATATTTCTTAAGTTGGATCAATTGAGTGAACTCATTATCTAATGAGCACCCACTTTCTTGTATTAGTGTCTTACACAAGTGGCTTATGAGATCTGTCACCCTCTCCATCGAGCATACATAGAAAGTGCTAATTTATCCGAAACATTGATCCCCTATTCAATGCTCCTATGACTAGGAATATTCTAAATCAAGATTTTTGGGATTTTAGGTCTCATAGGTATGATCTCATCATAACCCTAAAATCATTTTCCTGATTTATGGAGTTCATCATAATCATTACAAAAATAAGATGCGGCATATGATGAAAAATGCCTTTTATTATTTAAAGAGTCAATACATAAGTTTGGAAGATTACAAAGAAAATCCATCAAAATACAAATTTCGATTGGCTTGTAGGGCATATTCTTTTTAGGTAGAAGAACTAACACCAATGATTGAATCTGAATCGGATTTGATGAGATCATCAAACCTAGAGCCCAATGAACAAACATCTTGAAGGTGATCCAGTAGAGTACCGCATTAGTAGGACAGATACTTAGGTTTCTTGATCTGAGATGGAGATTCTATCGAACTCGATAAGAATGATGAGGATCCGATCACCTATATGAATGTAATGCAGAGATCTAACTTTGATAAATGACTTGAAGCCATGAGATTTGAAATGGAGTCCATGAAGGTCAACGATGTATGGACATTAGTTGACCCACCTGAAGGGGCAAAGCTTACAGGATGTAAGTGGGTCTTCAAGAGGAAGAAGGGCACAGATGAAAAGGTGGAGACCTATAAAGCCTATTTGGTTGTCAAGGGTTATCATCAGCATTATGGTATTGACTATGATGAGATATTTTCTTCTGTGGCAGTGCTCAAATCCATTCAGATCATGCTTGTGATAGCAACATATTTGGACTATGAAGTCTGACAAATGGATGTGAAGACAGCTTTCCTAAATGGATAGCTAAACGAAGAGGTGTATATGATACAACCTGAAGGGTTCATATCTATAGATGAGTCCAAGGTGTGCAAGCTTCAGAGATCCATTTAAGGATTGAAGCAGGCATCTGAGAGTTGGAACATACGTTTTGATAAGGTGATCAGAATGTATGGCTTCGATAGGAATGGAGAGGAATCCTGCATATATATGTAGGTAAATAGTTTGATAATTGTATTTCTTGTATTGTATATGGATGATATTTTCTTAATCGAGAATGATGTCCCTGCATTACAGAGAATAAAAGTGTGGCAGTCGTCACAATTCTCCATGAAGGATCTGAGAGAAGTAGTCTACATCCAAGAGATGAAGATCTATAGGGATAGATCTAAGAGGCTGCTCGGGCTCTCTCAATCTATGTACATAGATACTATGCTAAAATGATTCAGTATGAAAAATTTCAAGAAAGGCTATCTTCTGATAGGCCAAAAAATTTTTCTTTCAAAAGGAGATTGTCCGATAACTCCTCAAGAGAGAGAGCGTATGAGTAGAGTTTCATATGCTTTGACAGTGGGTTCTATTATGTATGTCATGACATGTACAAGACCAAACATGACATAGTCATTAAGGATAGTGAGTAGATCCTAGTCTGATCTAGGAGAAAACCACTGGAAGGTCGTAAAAACTATTCTTAAGTATTTAAGAAATATTAAGAACTAGTGGCTTGTGTATGGTGAAACTGATTTGAAACTTGTGGGGTTCACCGACTTCAGCTTTCAGTCAGACCATGATGATAGTAAGAGTGTATCGGATATATTTTTATCCTAAATGGTAGAGCAATCTGCTAGAAAAATTTGAAGCAGAATACTGTGGCAGACTCTATTTGTGAAGCAGAGTATATCGTGGCATCCTATGCTGTGAAGGAAGCTGTATGGTTGCAAAAATTTATCAACGAGCTCAGAGTGGCACCCTCTGTTAATGGCCTTGTCTTATTATACTGCGACAATGCTGGAGCTATTGCTCAAGCTAAGGAACCGAGATCTCATCAGTGCACCAAACATATTCTACACTGTTATCACCTTTTTCGGGAGATCGTGGATCGAGGTGACATCGACCTTCATAAGATTGATGGAAGAAAGAATCTGATCGACCTATTTACTAAAGCTCTCAAAATCAAGGAGTTTGATGATCACAAATCAAAGATGGGTATATGATGCTGTACTGATTGGCTTTAGTCCAAGTGAAAATTGTTAGAAAATGTATCCCAAAACCAATCGTTAGACGATTGTGCTCATCTTGTAAACTGTATATGAATTTTTATTAATAAAAATTATTTAGCATTTTCATTACAAATTGACTATCTTTGAACTCTTATGTTGTAATAAAGTCTTTAGGACTATATATATTAATCGATAAAGAAAGATTTATCGTTAAATACTTAAAATTATTCGCAACCAAATGATATGCTATTACTAGGATGATAGCGATATCAAATGTAGGTCGTTGTGTGCCATATGAGTTGGTTGTCTTCTTAACCAAAGAGTGTGGAGATACTGTTATGGCATGCAGATAGAATGTAGGCATACATTCTTATCGAATGTGACTATATGCTGAGCACTCTGCTATCAAGAGTAGCTTGTGAAGGGTAGGGTATAAGTGTCTCTCCGATCTGAGACCACCACGGTGACTTATAAGCAACTCACTGTACTTCAGTATCAGACTATCTGAGTTTCTAACTTAGTGACAGAAGGATACTAAGTGTAGTCAAGTACTTATCAAGTAGGTGTGTGAGTCAAGATGGAATTGACTCCTTTGAATTGGTAGGAGATATGCATCAATGTATTTCAATTTAGTAAAATCTTAGCCCGGATAATCTATAAGATTGATTTAAAAGGTTAAAATATAATATGGTCGACTTAATTAGGATTGACAGTTAAAATCTAAGTCACCTTGAGCATTTGGGTTAAAGGGATAAATTATATGGTAACCATACGTCAGTAGGTTCTAGAAGGTTGCTTTGCAACACTTTGACCTATCTGGTTGTCAGGTCATCATTGCTAGATGGTTACATCGATTGGTATAGAAAGTTATTTCTATGCTACTGACTTAGGTTCGAACCTATAGAGCCACATGCATTAGAAGATTTGGTCAGATCTGATGGCTGAAGAGTCCAATTAGATTGTGACTCTGGTGAAGAGTCCTACTTGGACTAGGACTCTGTGAGAAAGTCCCACTGAGACTGAGACTCTATCATTTATAGAGAATAATTAGTAATTAGATTACTAATTGACTCAATTTGATTGAATAAAGAGCTTTGGAATAAGTCTAATTGAATTAGATTTAGTTCGACTCAGATTGGGATTGATATGATCAAATCCGATTACAAGAAAAATTTGATCCTGATTCGATCAGTATTTGGACTCGACTAATTCTTAACTGGATTAAGAATTTGATAAGATATTTAAATTTTTAATTAGATTAGATTCATTTCTACCAGTGGTTTCAATCCAACTTTGATTTGGATTAGAATTGAATTAGAAATGAAGAGTCCAAGTTAGATTAGGACTCTATCCTTATCTTTTGCACCACATTTAGATCCATGTCAATTTCTCCATGCTTAATTGGATTTGGATTGTGATTATTAGTATCATGAGAGAGGATCCAATAAGGGTGGTCGCCTATAGCTGATGAGTCATAATATTATCTCTTGACTAATTCGAAGGCGATCCGAATTAGAGATAAGATGCAGACTAGGAAAAGAATTTTTCATATATGGTATATTATTTGAGCCATATTATTTTTTTTCTTATTTTTATTAAAGATTATTTTAGTATGTGAGACTTTGTAATTCTTCTCCACAATCTAATATTTTTTTTGGATTTTTTTGGGATGCCAAAAAGGGGTTTTGGCATTGATTCATGGCATCTTTTCTTAAAAAGTCCTAATTCTTAATCTATAAAAAGGAGACCCCTCTCTTGGACATCCCATGATCAATTTCTATTATAGATTTTTCATTTTCAGAGCCTCTTCTCCTCCTCCTCTCTTTCTTCTTCAGATCTCTTATCACTTTAGAGTATCCAAGGTGCTTGTAGAAGAAGGAAGAGGTCAGCTGTCGAAGTTGTTCACAGACTAGCATCTCCGAGCCTCTAATCTGTACCAGTCTTCACATGATTTTTCTATAGAGGCCAGATGACTTCATGTGGCTATGAGTGACCTGAGGAATATCCTCTCCAATCATTGGATCAGAGAAGATCAAGATCAAAATTTATTTGGTAACGATCTCTAACTTATTTTGATTCCTAAGATAGATCTAATAGTTAGATCTAGAATTTCAACATCGATGAGATCAATGTGATTTTTATTTTTAGATCTAAAGTATATATTTTTTATATCAAAGATCTTGATGTGGTAGTCTAAGATTAGATCTTATATATATGATTAAGATTAAATTATTTAATCTATTATTTTTTCTATATATTTTTTTTTAATTGCATGTACTGCATTACCGTAAATTTCTTTCAGATGGCAAGTCATGGATGAATCATCAAACCTTATCATCAGTCATATGATAGATTCGATTAGCTAAAGTCTAGTTGTGGCTTCTATGGAAATCCTTTTCCATCAATTACACTACTATGGCTATAGATTCTCAGACTTAGCTTCTCAAATCCTATAGAACTATTTCTTTCTACCAAGATTGATAGATTCCATCTTGATATGTACCCTATCTCTATAGTGGATCAACTGTTGCCAACATCCACTACAAAGACTCATTGAGATCGATGTTTATGTGTCAGTCAAACTCTAGCAACCTCACTATGGATAGTAGTACAATCTCAAATCAAAAGATCATTCACACAATTACAGCATTGAGATGATCATTGATGATCGAGTAGAAATCTAAATGATCTCTTGTATGGTCACGCTCAGTACTAGTTGTTCCTTAACAACCACTTGCACTTATCGTCCAGTATCCCTACACTGTAGATCAGAGACTCATCTATCCCGAAGGAAGTAATCTGTTCATCATCTATCTAGATCGATCACCATCCTTATGATGATCCTATGATCGAAAGTATAAAGAAATTAAATACATATCTCTAATTCTCAATACCTTAAGAATATTTATTGAAACTAATTTTATGGATGATTCAAAGATACATTACACTTGAATGAAAAGTAAATTTATCTTTTTATTGATCAAATCAATATATTAAGTATAAAATTATATCCTCAAGTTATTACAATGTGTCAGCCATATTAGCTTCTAGGACAAACATTTAAGATGCATTGTGACAATAATGACATAATAGCCCTTGCTAAGTAGCTTAGGTCTCACCAGAAATATAAGTACTTAGAGCGGTGGTTTCACATCATACGCGAATACCTCGAGAAGAAGTTCATCGAGGTGCAGAGAGTCGACTCCACGCTGAATGTGGCGGACCTGCTGATGAAGTCTCTCAGCCAGCAGAAGTTCGAAACTCACCTTGAGAAGATGGGTCATAGGTATATAGACAATTGACTTTAGGTTAAATGGAAGTTTGTTAGATTTGTGCCTTAGAAGCTAATTGTTGGCTGACACATTATGTATTTTTAGGGCCTTAACTTGTACTTATAATTTTTTTATTATCAATAAAGGACTTTTTTATTCTAATTATGTATATGTGTCTATGATTTATCCTAAAAATTAATAAAGATGATTTTTATATATTCTTAAAGAGTTAAGAATTTAAGACATATATGTAGGAACCAGATCTAGGGTTTCAGGATTAGATCTTGAAACTTTTTCAAGATCATACAGCGGAAGACTAAAATAAATCAAAATTTATTTTCTAAAACTAGAGAATCCCTAGATCTAAGATCCTATTACATGATTATTACATAGTATTAAATCAAAAATTAAAATATATAAATATAGAATGAACTACATGTTGATCATATCAACATGTTTCTATACCACATCTAATGTATGTATTAAACAATAGATCAGATCTATTACCTTGCAAGTTAGACGCTCTAACCTCGCTGATCTGGGCTTAAGGATGATGTTACAAGCCGCACACGTGTTCGGCCTCTAGGAGTCATCCACACGAGCCCACGAATCTCGATCAGAAGTCCTGCTCCAGGAAATCAGCACAGTATGCTAGTACTACGCTGATCCTTCTTTGATGGTTGATCAGGTGCCTCCTTCTTCTTGATTTGGACTCTTCCAAAGATGGAAAGTGAAAGGAAGAATTTCAGATCTGAGACTCTCTCAGAAAACTTAAGATGGAGGGAGGAAAGATATGAAAACAAAAAACCCTAGAAGAAGACCCTCTTCTTCTTCACGTTTTTCTCTCTAGACATCCTAACTTGCATCTTTTATATCTCCATGACCCAAAGGTTTTTCTCTTTGAATTTTGGATGGCACAAAGGTCTCTCAAATCTCTATCTTCTCCTAAAAGTTAACTAAGAAACTCATTTCATACAGAGAGATATGATAGAGTCCTTGTCTAGGTCAAATACCTAGTCAAGGCTTATCCAAACATGGCAAGTTAAGGGGCGCCCAACTCTTGAGCACCTCCTCCATATTTTCATGCATGGATTATCAAAAAAGGGTGCACAATGTGTACCCTAAAAGCCACAAAAATTCTAAAAAAAAATTTGGATAAATTTGGTACAAAATTGAAAGAGTTTTGGATTTCTAAAACTCTATCTCATAGAATTCGAAATCCAAACTTATTCCTTTTTGATTTGATTCAAACCACCTTCCATGTAAGAAAGAAGAGAGGAAACCTTTTGTGAACATGGGAGAGACCTGAGAGAGGGCTTTTGTCACACAAAATAAGTGGAGATTAGCGTTGAATAAGAGAGAGGGCGTGGGGAAGGCTTATGTGGTGCAAGGTGGAATCCTAGTCTTACTAGGATTCTATCTTATGACTTATTTTAATTTGATTTCCCAAACCAAATCAAACCAAAATTAGATTAACCTAATTAAAATAGGTCTTAACCTAATTAAGAATCTAATTTAATCAGATTAAATTAGATTTAAATCCCATTTAATTTTCTAATCAAATTAGAAATTAGATTGACCCAAGTCCTAGTTGAACTAGGACTAGTTTTTCCTTGCACTTGGCTTATCCAATAAACCAATTGGACTTGATCCAATCAAGCCCAAAATAAATCTAATTAAATTATATTTAATTAGACTTAATCTCAGCCCATTGGATTAATTAAATTAAGCCAATTAGCAATCAAATTACTAATCGATCCTCCTGCAATACTTGCACTGGGTTAAATGTCAATCGTATTGATCATTTAACCCTAGAATGATTCTTAATCATTGATCAACCATCCGATCGGATCATGAACTCTAATGTGTGTGATCTCATAGGTTCGAACCTAAGCCGGTAGCACAGGAATAAATTTTTATACCAATCGAAGTGACCATCTAGCAATGGTACCCGACGACCGGATAGGTCAAATGTGTAGAACAACATCCTTAGAACCCATGCGGATATAGTTTTCATATAATTCATCCCCTTGACCAAAATGATCATAGGACACCCCAGAGTTCAACTGTCAACTCTGATCAGGTTGTCCACATTGTATTTCAAAATATCAAATCCATCTGATGGATTACCCTGGCCAAGGTTTTGCTAAATTGAAATACAGCGACTCATTCTTCTCCAACTCTTGGAGTGGTCAATCCCATCTCGATCACACTCTGACTTTGCAAGTACTTGACTGTTCCTAGAAGCCTTTCGTCCTTGAATTAGAAATTCAGTTAGTCCAGTACCAAAGCACAGTGAGTTGCTTGCAAGTCACTGAGACGATCTCAAGTCTAAGGGACACTTATACCTATATCCCATCAGAGACATTCTCGACAGCAGAATACTCTGGAGTTGGTCATGTTAAATGATGATGTACCCTTACATCTCACCTGTATGCCATACCAGTGTCTCCACACTCCTTGGTTAAGAGGACAACCATCCCATATAGCCCACAGCGACCTATGCTCGATAGAAGCTGTCATCCTTATTAACAGCTTATCATTTAGTCGTGAACAGTTTTAAGGACTAATCGATAAATCCTCTCTTTATCGAACTTAAATAGTCCTAAGGACTTCATCATAACAACGGAGTTCATTAGAAGATGAAATCTTATGATGAAGATGCCAAATATATTTTATTTATTAACAAATCAATTACAATACTTGGTTGCTCAACCGTCAACAGCTTGACGATTGGCTTTTTGGGACACATTTCCCAACAACTCCCACTTGTCCTAAAGCCACTCGGCACAGTATCTAATACCCATCTTTGAGTTGTGGTTGTCGAACTCCTTTATCGCCAGGGCTTTAGTGAAGGGGTCGGCTAGGTTCTCCTTTCTGTCGATCTTCTGAAGGTCGATGTCACCTCGATCCACGATCTCTCAGACCAGGTGGAAGCGATGCAAGATGTGCTTCGTCCACTGATGTGCTTTGGGTTCCTTCACCTGAGCTATGGCACCAGTGCTGTCGCAGTAGAGCAGGACTAGACCATCGAGGGAGGGTGCTACTCTGAGCTCGGTGATGAATTTCCTTAGCCACACAGCTTCCTTCGCGGCATTCGATGCTGCGATGTACTCCGCTTCACAAACAGAGTCTGCCACAGTATGCTGCTCGAAACTCTTCCAGCAGATGGCTCCACCATTCGGAGTAAAGATATAACCCGACATGCTCCTGCTGTCATCATGGTCAGATTGGAAGCTGGAGTCTGTGAACCTCACAAGTTTCAGATCTGACTCGCCATAAACCAACCATTGGTCCTTAGTATTTCTCAAATACTTAAGGATGGCTTTAACCACTTTTCAATGATTTTCTTCAGGATCAGATTGGTATCTACTCACTACTCCTAGTGAGTATGCCACATTTGGTCTTGTATATGTCATGGCGTATATGATAGATCCCATGGCTGAAGCATATGGGACTCTACTCATACGCTCTTTCTCTTCAGGAGTTGTTGGACAATCTTTCTTAGAGAGAGAAATTCCATGGCCATCGGTAGATAGCCCTTCTTGAAATTCTCCATGCTGAACCTCTTCAGCACAGTGTCTATGTACATAGACTGGGATAACCCAAGCATCCTTTTAGATCTATCCCTATAGATCTTCATCCCTAGGATGTAGGATGCTTCACCCAAGTCCTTCATGGAGAACTGTGATGACAAACAAACTTTTATTCCCTGTAGTCCGGGGATGTCATTCCCGATTAAGAGAATATCATCCACGTACAAGACAAGGAATACCACAACTGGACCATTTGCCCATTTATAGATGAAGGGCTCTGCTCCATTCTTAATGAAGCCATACATTTTGATCACCTTATCAAAATGCATGTTCCAACTCCGAGAAGCTTGCTTCAATCCATAAATGGATCTCTGAAGCTTGCACACCTTGGACTCATCTGTGGATGTAAACCCCTCAGGTTGTATCATATACACCTCTTCGATCAGCTCTCCATTCAGAAAAGCTGTCTTTACATCCATCTGCCAGATCTCATAATCAAGATGGACAGCTATTGCAAGCACTATCCGAATGGATTTGAGCATTGCCATAGGAAAAAACATCTCATCATAGTCAATACCATAACGTTGACAATACCCCTTGGCAACCAGACGGGCTTTATAGGTCTCCACCTTTCCGTCTGCGTCCCTCTTCCTTTTGAAGACCCATTTACACCCAATGGGTTTAACCCCTTCAGGTGGGTCAACCAATGTCCATACATCGTTGACCTTCATGTACTTCATTTCGGATTTCATGGCTTCAAGCTATTTCTCAGAATCAGGTCTCTGCATTGCATCCATATAGGTGATTGGATCCTCATTATTCTCATCAAGTTCGATGGGATCACCATCCCGGACCAAGAAACCATAGTATCTGTCCGGCTGATGCGGTACTCTACCGGATCGCCTTAATAATGCAGGTATATTGGGCTCCGAATCTGATCTAATCATATCCGACTCAGGTTCAGCTATTGGTGTCGGTCTTTCTACCTATTGAACTTCATCAAGTTCAACCTTAGAGGCAACGGTTCCTTCACCAAGGAACTCTTTTTCTAAAAAGATTGCCTTAAGGCTGACGAATACTTTTTGTTCATCAGCATGGTAGAAAAAATATCCTTTTGTCTCTTTGGGGTACCCTATGAATGAGCATTTTTCAGACCTAGGTCCAAGTTTATCTGTGACTAATCGTTTGACATAGGCCGGGCACCCCCAAACCCTAAGGTGTGAAAGTGCTGGCTTACGTCTCGTCCATTTCTTATATGGCTTCTTAATTACAGATTTATTTGGAACCCTTTTTAACAGATAACAGGCCGATTCGAGTGCATATCCCCAGAAGGATATCGGCAAGCTAGCAAAATCCATCATGGATCGGACCATGTCTAACAGAGTTCGATTCCTCCTTTTAGACACACCATTATGCTATGGTGTTCCTGGAGGAGTCCATTGGGAGAGAATCCCATTCTCTCCTAGATATGCGAGAAATTCACTAGAAAGATATTCTCCTCCTCGATCAGATCGAAGAGTTTTAATATTCTTCCCAGTTTGTTTTTCTACTTCACTTCGGAATCATTTGAACATTTCAAATGAATCCGACTTATGTTTCATCAGATAGACATATCCATATTGGGATAGGTCATCCGTGAAGTTATGAAGTAGAAATATCCACCTCTAGCATTGGCACTCATGGGCCCGCATACATCAGTATGTACTAGACCCAAGAGCTCTGTAGCTCTCTCACCTTTTCCAGTAAAAGGTGACTTGGTCATTTTACCAAGAAGACAGGACTCACAGGTTGGAAGTGATTCACAATCACTGACTTCAAGGATTTCCTCTTGAGTCAACCTGTTTATTCTGTTCTTGTTTATATGACCGAGCCTACAGTGCCATAAGTAGATATCTGACACACTATCGAATCTAGGGTGCTTGCCAGTAGAATAGACTCTTATCAGGCTTGATCTTTTTGGTCTGGCTCTGCACTGATGTCCCAGCCTGAACTTGCACCTTCCTCACTTTCTTCTTCTTGTTCTTCTTCCCTTTCTCAAAAGGTCGAGAACCAGAAGACGAACCTCCCACTAAGTTCACCGACTCCTTGTGAAGTTGGTGATCTTTCTCAAAGTTCTGAAGCAACCCCAGTAACTCGTGGTAGTTTACTTCAGGCTTTGTCATTCTATAATGAGTGAAGAATGGGAGATAAGACTTGGGTAGTGAGTTCAGTATTGCATCTTTCCCAAGCTGCTCATGCAAGGGAAAGCCGAGCTTGCTCAATCATTCCATCAGCTCGATCATGTACAGTACATGATCAGTGACAGAGGCACCATCCCGTATTTTGGCATTGAAGATGGCACAACTAGTCTTGTGCCTCTCTACGACATCAGGTGTGCCAAAGGCATCCTCCAACACTTGAAGCTTGTCCTTTGGCTGAGTCATCTCGAATCTATGACTGAACTCATCTCTCATAGTAGCCAGCATGATACAGCGCACCGTGGTCCGGTCACTGAGCCACTTCTGGTAAGTGTCTCTGACTATTCCACGTGCATTGGCAGCTGGCTCCTCAGGTGCAGGATCCATTATCACATATAGGATCCGTTCATACTCCAAGACTATCTTCAACTTTCGGCACCAGCTACCGAAGTTGGGTCCCACCAACTTATCATTGTCCAACAATGATCGGAGCGATAGGGAAGTGGCTATATTTGCACAAAAGAGAACCATAACCTAATTAGTAATTGATTCATTAAACCTAAAGATTTGGACTTTAATCAAAAGGTTTCTTCCACTATTTTATTCGAATTTGTAGCCTCTACCTCCAACTCGAGGAATTACCCTAATTCTTTAGCAGGTACTAGAATCCACTTAGACTGCACACAAGCCCAACTTTGGTTGGTCAACCCATGTACATCTAAGGGTAGGTTCATAACCAATTGTTTCTCTAAATAATTTTTAATAATTTTAATTTTGCCTCAGAAACCTAATCAGTAGGCTTTGGCCTCCACTGTAAGGATCCGATTAGGTCCAACCATTAACATGATCATACTTGGTGTATCTAACCAATGAATGATTAAGCCCAACTTTGGTTGGCTCACCTAACCACCATTAGAGAGACACTTCCAAGTCGTCATATGATGAGTGATAATTTCATTAGTCAACAAGCACCAGGCCTTTGGGTCTGCAATGATTATTGAGTTAATGGACTCATTATCAAACATCTTAATGGGAGGCTATGACTCAGTTATCTCCATAACTTTGTCATTTTAAGGACCTAATAATTTTAGAGGATTTAAATAATTTAGAGGATGAGGTCAGATGAACTAGCTTATCATGATCCTCCCACTGGCTTCACCAAGTCAGCTTAAGGGAGACCATTAAAAGGGCTAGTCTAGGAGCACCTAAATCAGTCACACTGATTTACCTAGCTGACATGGGTCAGCTCGAATAGTCAAGTGATTCGATCAAAACATAATTTCACCAAGAGGCCAGGTAAGTTCGATCAGTGGGAGGGTCTGCCAAAGCTTGCCTTAGACACCATCAGAAATGGCCAGGTAAGCAGGCTCCCAATTAAAAACCACCGGTCTGGTTTACCTTAGACACCAACTGATTTAATTAGTTTCGATTAGATCAACCTAACAGTTCGTGCTAGACTGCTTAGCCAAGAATCAAGTCCATTTGGTTCTTGTTAAAGACATGGACTTGACCAACTACAACTATTGTAATTGATCTAGAGAATCCTTGACCTAATCTAAGACAACAATTGATTAGATTTAGTCAATTCTCTAATTAAGTCCATCTTTAATCTAACCATAGGTCTAACCCAATTAATGGACCTAATTCTCACTAACCCATTAACCCAATGTGTTATGATTTGTGTCTTAGGTTCTTCAATTCACAATCCTAGAACCTAATCAAACAACTTCTTAATTCTTAATTAAGTTTTGGGCTGAGGGTTGGGTTTGGCTTTTCAAAAAATAATTTTTATATTTGTAAAATAATTTTATAATATGATTCTACCAACCATATTGCATGTTTGATTCATAATCAAGATACAAGTGAATTAAACATGAAACTACTTTAGATCTAATCTAAACAGGTTCATGTAATTGAAACAGTTTCAACTTTAAATAATTTTTTTGCACAAAAATTATTAACAAAGATATTTTATTTCAGATTTAAACATCTTTTAAATATAGTAAATCATAAATTTAATCTAGATCATATCTAACAAATTTATGATTAAAGGTAGATCTACACAGACTAGGACAACCTTTGCACTGTAAGGGGTAAACCTTACAGCAGGACAACCTTGCAGTTTGTGATTGATCTAAAATTTTAATTTTAGATTTAATAATCAGATTATAAATTAGATCTAATCTAAGAAATAATCTAAGCATGTATAAATAATCATGTAATAAAGAACCTTGGCTCTGATACCAATTGTAGGAACCAGATCTAGGGTTTCAGGGTTAGATCTTGAAACTTTTTCAAGATCATACAGCGGAAGACTAAAATAAATCAAAATTTATTTTTTAAAACTAGAGAATCCCTAGATCTAAGATCTTATTACATAATTATTACATAGTATTAAATCAAAAATTAAAATATATAAATATAGAATGAACTACATGTTGATCATATCAACATGTTTCTATACCACATCTAATGTATGTATTAAACAATAGATCAGATCTATTACCTTGCAAGTTAGACGCTCTAACCTCGCTGATCCTGGCTTAAGGATGATGTTACAAGCCACACACGCATCCGGCCTCTAGGAGTCATCCACAGAGCCCACGAATCTCGATCAGAAGTCCTGCTTCAGGAAATCAGCACAGTATGCTAGTACTGCGCTGATCCTTCTTTGATGGTTGATCAGGTGCCTCCTTCTTCTTGATTTGGACTCTTCCAAAGATGTAAAGTGAAAGGAGGAGTTTTAGATCTGAGATATTCTCAGGAAACTCAAGATGGAGGGAGGAAAGGTATGAAAACAAAAAACCCTAGAAGAAGACCCTCTTCTTCTTCACGTTTTTCTCTCTAGACACCTTAACTTGCATCTTTTATATCTCCACGACCCAAAAATATTTCTCTCTAATTTTTGGATGGCATAAAGATCTCTCAAATCTATATCTTTTAATAAAATTTTATAAAGAAACTCATTTTATACAGAGAGATATGATAGAGTCCTTGTCTAGGTCAAATACCTAGTCAAGGCTTATCCAAACATGGCAAGTTAAGGGGCGCCCAACTCTTGAGCACCTCCTCCATATTTTTATGCATGGATCACCAGAAAAGGGTGCACAATGTATACCCTAAAAGCCACAAAAATTATAAAAAAAAATTTGGATAAATTCGGTGCAAAATTGAAAGAGTTTTGGATTTCTAAAACTCTATCTCATAGAATTCGAAATCCAAACTTATTCCTTTTTTATTTGATCCAAACCACCTTCCATGTAAGAAAGAAGAGAGGAAACCTTTTGTGAACATGGGAGAGACCAGGGAGAGGGCTTTTGTCGCATAAAATAAGTGGAGATTAGCGTTGAATAAGAGAGAGGGCGTGGGGAAGGCTTATGTGGCGCAAGGTGGAATCCTAGTCTTACTAGGATTCTATCTTATGACTTGTTTTAATTTGATTTCTCAAACTAAATCAAACCAAAATTAGATCAACCTAATTAAAATAGGTCTTAACCTAATTAAGAACCCAATTTAATCAGATTAAATTAGATTTAAATCTGATTTAATTTTTTAATCAAATTAGAAATTAGATTGACCCAAGTCCTAGTTGAACTAGGACTAGTTTTTCCTTGCACTTGGCTTATCCAATAAACCAATTGGACTTGATCCAATCAAGCTCAAAATAAGTATAATTAAATTATATTTAATTAGACTTAATCTCAATCCATTGGCTTAATCAAATTAAGCCAATTAGCAATCGAATTGCTAATCGATCCTCCTGCAATACTTGCACTGGGTTAAATGTCAGTCGTATTGATCATTTAAGCCTAGAATGATTCTTAATCATTGATCAACCATCCGATTGGATCATGAACTCTAATATGTGTGACCTCATAGGTCTGAACCTAAGCCGGTAGTATAGAAATAAATTTTTGTACCAATCAAAGTGACCATCTAGCAATGGTACCCGACGATCGGATAGGTCGAATGTGTAGAACAACATCCTTAGAACCCATGCGAATATAGTTTTCATATAATTCATCCCCTTGACCAAAATAATCATAGGACACCCCAAAGTTCAACTGTCAACTCTGATCAGGTTGTCCATATTGTATTTCAAAATATCAAATCCATCTGATGGATTACCCTGGCCAAGGTTTTGCTAAATTGAAATACAGCGACTCATTCTTCTCCAACTCTTGGAGTGGTCAATCCCATCTCGATCACACTCTGACTTCACAAGTACTTGACTGTGCCTAGAAGCCTTCTGTCCCTGAATTAGAAATTTAGTTAGTCCAGTACCAAAGCACAGTGAGTTGCTTGCAAGTCACTGAGGCGATCTCAAGTCTAAGGGACACTTATACCTATATCCCATCAAAGACATTCTCGACAGCAGAATACTCTGGGGTTGGTCACGTTCAATGATGATGTACCCTTATATCTCACCTATATGCCATACCAGTGTCTCCACACTCCTTGGTTAAGAGGACAACAAACCCATATGGCTTACAGCGACCTATGCTCGATAGAAGCTGTCGTCCTTATTAACAGCTTATCATTTGGTCGTGAACAGTTTTAAGGACTAATCGATAAATCCTCTCTTTATCGAACTTAAATAGTCCTAAGAACTTCATCATAACAATGGAGTTCATTAGAAGATGAAAGCTTATGATGAAGATGCCAAATATATTTTATTTATTAACAAATCAATTACAATACTTGGTTGCTCAACCATCAACAGCTTGATGATTGGCTTTTTGAGATACATTTTTCAATAATATATTAATTAGTGGTTAATTTCTAAATGCTCCCGATCTATAAATCGTCATGGAGGATAGTGATCAATTCATTTGAGATCAGTGCACGGTTCATCTCCCTTATGGGCAGATGAGTCTTGGGTCTGCAGTGTAGAGACACTGAGGTGAAGGTATGGATGGTTGTTAGAGAATAACTTGCACTAAGCATGACTAACACGAGAATCATATGGATGTCTACTTACTCATCAGTGATCTTCTCGATGCTGCAGTGGTATTAGTGATCCTTTGACCTGCGGTGTCATTGACTATTCACAGTGAGGCTACTGGGTTTGACTGCATATTCCCTTGGTCCTTAGCCATTTGGGTTCTTACTTTGTATGTTAGCTTCAGTAGGTTCCGATTCACTATTTAGAGTAAGATGCATCAAGATGGAATCTATCAACTTTGGTAGAAAAGAAGAAGTCCTATGCGATTTGCGAGATTGAGTTTCGAAAGTCTTTGGCCAAAGTAAGTGTGAATACTGAAAAAGAGTTTCCGCAGGATTCATAAATGAACTTGAGTCGAGTTAATCTAGCATATGACTGACGATGGGGTCTAACGAGTTCTCCATGATCTCCATCAAGTCGGGACTCACAATAGAAGGACTAAATCATACGATAACTACACCTAGAGGTTCATACTTTTATTCTACTAGGTTGCCACTACATACTGCTAGATGTCACTGGTGGATTGCAAGACTCATTGGACGTCATTTTGATTATCGATAGCCGTCAAAGGGTAGAATTGAAAATATATCAATTCATCGAAAAGAGTTTCGATGATATTGTGATGGAGATCATAATATATCTCACTACCAGATAGAATGAAACCTATGGGGTTACACATTAAGGGATTTAATCTCGAATTTGCCAATTGAACTAATGAAGTTTCAATTGGGTTAGGGTTTATTAAAATCCTATTAGGTTTATGAGAACCATGCTAGCACACAGTTAAACCTAATTCTTCTCAAAACTTCGATTTGATCAAATCCATAGCCTTGAACCTAACTTAAATTTATTTAGATTTAATTGAGCTCTTAATTATGAGCCCAAGAGGATTTGATTAAGTCAATTAGTTGGCATAATTATCCTAATATTATCTCTTCTTTATCTCTTAATTATCTCTAAGTGCACATGTGGAATAGATGAAAGATTGGGTGGTGCCTCCCTTCTCTTTTGGAAAATATTAGGTGCCAAATCTTAGAGTAGTCCATCCCCTCTTATGTGTCATGGCGTGGAGGAGAGAGTGTGGGGGCCATGCCCCATCTCTTTTGGCTAGAGATCCCTTTGTGGGGTGCCAAGAGTTGGCGCCCCAACTACCTGACAAGTATTCCATGGATGTCTCTTGTACATACTTTAGGAACTGATTATATACCATTTATATCTGATTTAATTGGCATAAATCAGATTAAAAAGGTAGAGGATTCTTATGAGATAAGGATCTACTTTTTTAAGATAATTAGTTTCCTAATATGTGTCAGGATGGTACTATATAAAGGGAGGTCTCTAGGGTTTCTTGTTAATAGAATTTTTAATCAAAAAAAATCTCTCTCTCCCTCTCTATGCCTCCTTTCCTCCCTCTTTTCCTTTTCATGTGCAAAAGTTGGGTACCTCTCTTCCACACACCAAAAAGAAGTGTTGGTGAGATTGAAGATTGAGGAGAAGAAGAAAAAGAAGGCTGCTAATCAAAGAGTTGATGTTGCAGTCCTGATCAAGGAGTTGATCAAAGTGTTCAAGGCTGAGGTTCTTCTTAAAAAGAAGAGTCTTCTACAAGGAAAAAAAAGTTTGGGATCGATCCCAGTGGATACTCGTATAGGCCGGACATGTGTGCGGCTCAAACTTCTGTGAATCTGAGATCATCAGAAACAGTGAATATCTACCCACGCTATGGTAATGAGATCTGATCTTATATGTATTTCTAAATTCTAGATTATTGATATGTATTTTCTTCTAGACTTGGGTAGGTTTAGATTTGATATCTTACATGTGGGGTTAAAAAGTTTAACCTGTTTAATTTTTTGTTGCCTGTTTTTAAAGTTTTAAAATCTACATATGCTGTCTATCCAATTTTCTAACAAGAAGAACCTCAGCTTTGAATACTTTGATCAACTCCTTGATCAGGATTGCAAGATCAACTCCTTGATTAGCAAACTTCTTCTTCTTCTTCTCCTCAATCTTTATTCTCTAAGTCATCAATACTTCTTCTTGGCATGTGGAAGAGGGGCACCCAACTTTTGGGCATGGAAGGAAGAGAGGGAGGAGCGGAAGAATAGAGAGGGAGAGAAGAATTTTGTTGATTAAAAATTCTATTAACAAGAAACCCTAAAGACCTCCCATTATATATATACCATCCTGACACATATTAGGAACCCAATTATCCTAACAAGGTAGATTCTTATCTCATAAGAATCTTCTATTTTTTTAATCTAATTTATGTCAATTAAAATCAGATATAAATGGTATATAATTAGCCCTTTAAAGCATATACAAGAGGCATCCATGGAATACTTGTCAGGTTGTTGGGGTGTCAACTCTTGATGCCCCACAAAGAGATCTCTAGCCAAAAGAGATGGGGAGTGGCCCTACTCTCTCACCTCCATGCCATGACACATAAGAGGGGGTGGACCCCTCTAGGATTTGGTGCCCAATATTTTCCAAAAGAGAAGGGAGGCACCACCCAATCTTCCATCTATTCTACATGTGCACTTAGAGATAATTAGGAGATAAAGAAGAGATAATATTAGGATAATTATGTCAACTAATTAACTTAATCAAATTCTCTTGGGCTCATAATTAAGAGTCCAATTAAACCCAAATAGATTTAGGTTAGATTCAAGGCTATGACTTGATCAAATCAAAGTCCCAAGAAGAATTAGATTTAATTGTGTGCTAGTGTAGTTCTCATAAACCTAATAGGATTTCAATAAACCCTAACCCAATTGGAAATTCATCAGCCCAATTGACAAATTTGAGATTAAATTTCTTAATGTGTGACCCTATCGATTTCATTCAATCTGGTAGTGAGATGTATTATGATCTCCATCACAATATCATCAAAATTTTTTTTGATAGATTAGAATATTTTCAATTCTACCCTTTGAGGGCCATCGATCATCAAGATGATGCCCGATGAGTCTCACAATCCACCAATGACACCTAGCAGTATATAGTGGCAATCCAGTAGAATAAAAGTACAAACTCATAGGTATAATTATTATATGATTCAGTCATTCTATCGTGAGTCCAGTCTTGACGGAGGTCATGGAGAACTCGTCAGATCTCATTGTCAGTCATATGCCAGATTGACTCGACTCGAGTTTATTTGTGAATCTTGTGAAGGAATCAGATCTAGGGTTTCAGGGTTAGATCTTTAAACTTTTTCAAGATCAGGCAGTGAAAGACTAAAATAAATCAAAATTTATGTTATAAAATCAGAGAATCTCTAGATCTAAGATCTTATTACATGACATTAAATCAAAAATTAAAATATAAAGAGCAAAAACTACATGTTGATCATATCAACATGTTTCTATACTACATCTAATGTATGTAAAATATAATAGATCAGATCTATTACCTTGCAAGTTAGACGTTCTAACTTTACTGATCCGGACTTGAGGATGATGTTGCAAGCCGTACACATGTCTGGCCTCTAGGAGTCATCCACATGAGCCCACGAATCATGATCATAAGTCCTAGTCCAGGAAATCACCACAGTATGCTAGTACTGTGCTGATCATTCTTCGATGGTCGATCAGATGCCTTCTTCTTCTTGATTTAGACTCTTCCAAAGATGAGAAGTAGGAGAAGGAGTTTTATATATGAGACACTCTCAAAAAACTCACAGATGGAGGAAGGGAAGAGGTGAACTCAGCAACCTTAGAAGAAGACCCTCTTCTTGTTCTCTTTGCTCTCATCTAGACACTTAGTTTTGTGTCTATTATATCTCCATTCTCCAATACTCTTTCTCCTTGATTTTCATATGTCCAAAGATCTCTCAATACTCTATAATTCACAAAAATCTCAAAAAGAAATTCATCTTAAATAAAGAGATATGAAGAATCCTTGTCTAGGTCAAATACCTAGTCAAGAAAAATCCAAACAGGGCAAGACAAGAGGTGTCCAAATCATGGGTGCCTCCTCTTTCCTTTTCTACTATGGACCACCTTCAAAAAGTGCACAATATGTGCTATAAAAGTCATAAAAATTTTAAAAAAAATCTGAATAAAATCAGTACCATAAGGAAAGAGTTTTGGTTTCCTAAATTTCTATCTCATAGAATTTGAAATCCAAACTAATTCCTACTTTGACTTGGTCCACAACCACATTCCATGTAAGAGAGAAAGAGTGGAAAGTTTTGGGCATGTGTGAAGGCCTAGGAGAGAAGGTTTTGTCACACAAAATAAAAGAGAGTGGGTGTGGGGGGCTAAGGTGGCGCAAGGTGGAATCCTAGTCTTACTAGGATTCAATCTATGATTTGTTCAAATTTGGTTTCTCAAACCAAATCAAACTAAAATTAAATAAATCTAATTAAAAACTTAATTTAATCAGATTAAATTAGATTTAAATCTGATTTAATTTTTTAATCAAATTAGAAATTAGGTTGACCCAAGTCCTAATTGAACTAGGACTAGTTTTTTCCCTGCACTTGGCTTATCCAATAAACCAATTGGACTTGATCCAATCAAGCAAAACTAAATATAATTAAATAATATTTAATTAAATTTAATCTCAGCCTATTGGCTTAATCAAATTAAGCTAATTAGCAATCGAATTACTAATCGATCCTCCTGCAACACTTGCACTAGGTTAAATGTCAATCGTATTGATTGTTTAATCGTAGAACGATTCTTAATCGTTGATCAATCATCTGATCGGATCGTGAACTCTAATATGTATGACCTCATAGATCCAAACCTAAGTTGGTAGTATAGAAATAAATTTCTGTATCAATCGAAGTAACCATCTAGCAATGGTACACGACGGCTGGATAGGTCGAATGTATAGAACAACATCCTTAAAACCCATACGGATATAGTTTTCATATAATTCATCTCCTTGACCAAAATGCTCATAGGATACCTCCGAGTTCAACTGTCACTCTGATCAGGTTGTCCACATTGTATTTCAAAATATCAAATCCATCTGATGGATTACCCTGGCCAAGGTTTTGCTAAATTTAAATACAGCGACTCATTCTTCTCCAACTCTTGGAGTGGTCAATCCCATCTTAATCATACTCTGACTTCACAAGTACTTGACTATGCCCAGAAGTCTTCTATCACTGAATTAAAAATTTAGTTAGTCCAATACCAAAGCACAGTGAGTTGCTTGCAAGTCACTGAGGCGATCTCAGGTCTAAGGGACACTTATACCTAGATCCCATTAGAGACATTCTTGACAGCAGAATGCTCTGGAGTTGGTCACGTTCAATGTTGATGTACCCTTACATCTCATCTGTATGCCATACCAGTGTCTCCACACTCTTTGGTTAAGAGGACAACCAACCCATATGGCCTACAGTGATCGATGCTCGATAGAAGCTGTCGTCCTTATTAACAGCCTATCATTTGGTAGTGAACAGTTTTAAGGACTAATCGATAAATCCTCTCTTTATCAAACATAAATAGTCCTAAGGATTTCATCACAATAATGGAGTTCATTAGAAGATAAAAATTTATGATAAAAATATCAAAAATATATTTTATTTATTAATAAATCAATTACAATACAAGGTTACTCAACCGTCATTAGGTTGACAATTGACTTTTGAGACATATTTCTGAATAACTCCTACTTATCCTAAAGTCACTCGGCATAGTATCTAATACCTATCTTCGACTTGTGATTGTCGAACTCCTTTATTGCCAGGACTTTAGTGAAGGGGTCCGCCAGGTTCTTCTTTTCGTCGATCTTCAGAAGGTCGACGTCACCTCGATCGATGATCTTTCGGACCAGGTGGAAGCGACGCAAAATGTGCTTCATCCACTAGTGTGCTTTGGGTTTCTTCGCCTGAGCAATGGCATCAGTGCTGTCATAATAGAGTAGGACTGGACCAACGAGGGAGGGTGCTACTCCAAGCTTGGTGATGAATTTTCTCAGCCACACAGCTTCTTTCGTGGTATCTGATGTTGCGATGTACTCTGCCTCACAAACAGAGTCTGTTATAGTATGCTGCTTGGAACTCTTCCAGTAGATGGCTCCACCATTTAGAGTAAAGATATAACCCGACATGCTTCTGCTATTATTATGGTCAGATTGAAAGCTGGAGTCTGTGAACCCCACAAGTTTCAGATCTGACTCGCCATAAACCAACCATTGGTCTTTAGTATTTCTCAAATACTTAAGGATGGCTTTAAGCACTTTCTAGTGGTTTTCTCCAGGATCAGATTGGTATCTACTCACTACTCCTAGTGAGTATGCCACATCTGACCTTGTTCATGTCATAGCGTACATAAAAGATCCCACGGTCGAAGCATATGGGACTCTACTCATACTCTCTCTCTCTTTAGGAGTTGTCAGACAATCCTTCTTAGAAAGAAAAATTTCATGATCTATCGGTAGATAGCCCTTCTTGGAATTCTACATGCTGAACCTCTTTAGCACAATATCTATGTACGTGGACTGGGATAACCCAAGCATCCTTTTAGATCTATCCCTATAGATTTTCATCCCTAGGATGTAGGATGCTTCACCCAAGTCCTTCATGGAGAACTGCGATGACAACCAAACTTTTATTCCCCGTAGTTCAGGGATGTCATTCCCGATTAAGAGATCTACATGCTGAACCTCTTTAGCACAGTGTCTATGTACGTGGACTGGGATAACCCAAGCATCCTTTTAGATCTATCCCTATAGATCTTCATCCCTAGGATGTAGGATGCTTCACCCAAGTCCTTCATGGAGAACTGCGATGACAACCAAACTTTTATTCCCCGTAGTTCGGGGATGCCATACGTTTTGATTACCTTATCAAAATACATGTTCCAACTCCAAGAAGCTTGCTTCAATCTATAAATGGATCTCTGAAGCTTGCACACCTTGGACTCATCTATGGATGTAAACCCCTTAGGTTGTATCATATACACCTCTTCGATTAGCTCTCCATTTAGGAAAGCTGTCTTTACATCCATCTGCCAGATTTCATAATCCAGATGGACAGCTATTGCAAGCATTGTTTGAATGGATTTGAGCATTGCCATAGGAGAGAACGTCTCGTTATAGTCAATACCATAATGTTGACGATACCCCTTGGCAACCAGATGGGCTTTATAGGTCTCCACCTTTCCGTCTGTGCCCCTCTTCCTTTTGAAGACCCATTTACACCCAATGGGTTTAACCCCTTCAGGTGAGTCAACCAATGTCCATACATCCTTGACCTTCATGGACTCCATTTCGAATTTCATGGCTTCAAGCCATTTTTCAAAATCAGGTCTCTGCATTGCATCCATATAGGTGATCGGATCCTCATCATTCTCATCGAGTTCGATGAGATCACCATCCCAGATCAAAAAATCATAGTATCTGTCTGACTGATGTGGTACTCTATCGGATCGCCTTAATGGTGCAGGTACATTGGGCTCTGGATCTGATCTAATCAAATCTAACTTAGGTTCAGCTATTGGTGTCGGTCCTTCTACTTGTTGAACTTCATCAAGTTCAACCTTAGAGGCAATGGTTCCTTCACCAAAGAACTTCTTTTCTAAAAAGCTTGCCTTAAGACTGACGAACACCTTTTGTTCATCAGCATGGTAGAAAAAATATCTTTTGGTCTCTTTGGGGTACCCTATGAATGTGCATTTGTCAGACCTAGGTCCAAGTTTATCTGTAACTAACCGTTTGACATAGGCCGGGTACCCCCAGACCCTAAGGTGTGAAAGTGCTAGCTTACGCCCTATCTATATCTCATATGGAGTCTTAATTACAGACTTACTTGAAATCCTATTTAACAGATAACAGATCGATTCGAGTGCATATCCTCAGAAAAATATCGACAAGCTGGCAAAACCCATCATGAATCGGACCATGTCTAACAGAGTCCGATTTCTCCTCTTAGATACACCATTATGCTGTGGTGTTCCTGGAGGAGTCCATTGAGAGAGAATCTCATTCTCTCCTAGATATGTGAGAAATTCACCAGAAAGGTATTTTCCTCTACGGTCAGATCGAAGAGTTTTAATACTCTTTCCAGTTTATACTTCACTTCGGAATCATTTGAATAATTCAAATGAATCTAACTTATACTTCATCAGATAGACATATCCATATCTGGATAGATCGTCCGTGAAAGTGATGAAGTAGAAATATCCACCTCTAGCACTTGTGCTCATGGGCCCGCATACATCAATATGTACTAGGCCCAAGAGCTTAGTAGCTCTCTCACCTTTTTCACTAAAAGGTGACTTGGTCATTTTATCAAGAAGACAAGACTCACAGGTTGGAAGTGATTCACAATCACTGACTTCAAGGATTCCCTCTTGAGTCAACCTGTTTATCCTATTCTTATTTATATGACCTATAAGTAGATATCTGATACACTATCTAATCTAGAGTTCTTGCTAGTAGAATAGACTATGTTAACAGATTGTGATATCATATACACACCATTGTTCAAATATCTACAAAAAATAGTAACACCATTCATAATGATATTACAAACTTATTTCTTTATTGAAATTTTATAATCATTTTTGGCCAGAAGGCCTACAGAAATAATATTTAAAAAGAAACTGGGACAGAAATGACAATCATTAAGAACAACGGTATGGGACTCAAATACAAGTTTCAAGATTTCTAATGCTAGAACTAGAACTGATCTTCCATCTTCAACATTCAGAAACTTCTCACCTTGCTTGAATCTCCTACTGACCTGCAACCCCTGCAACGAATTGCAAATATGGTAAGGGCTATCGGTATCTAATACTCAGTCAGTTATATCACAAATAGAGAAATTGCAAGGAGTTATCATATAAATACCTTGTCCAGTAATAGATTGCTTCTTTTTCTACCTGTTCGGATCCAAGGAGGCAATGTACTGAGGACAGTTCCTCTTCCAGTGCCCCCAGTTCTTGCAAATGAAGCATTCACCTTGACTCTTATCGGGCTTGATCTTTCTAGTCTAGCCCTGCACTGATGTCCCAATCTGAACTTGCACCTTCTTCACTTTCTTCTTCTTGTTCTTCTTCTCTTTCTCAAAGGGTCGAGAACCAGAAGACGAACCTCCCACTAAGTTCACCAACTCTTTATGGAGTTGGTGATCCTTCTCAAAGTTCTGAAGCAACCCCAGTAACCCATGGTAGTTCACTTCAGGCTTTGTCTTTCTATAATGAGTGAGGAATAGGAGATGTTGGGTATAAAATACCCGCGGCCGAAATTCCCATCAGAAAGGCTTCGCCCGGACTCCTACGGGAGCCGGGCTCCTACGAGATCGCTCCACCTCCGACATCAGAACGGCTCCGCCCGGACTCCTACGGGAGCCGGGCTCCACCTCCGCCATCAGCAAGTGCAGCTCCGCCTGGACTCCTACGGGAGCCGGGCTCCACCGCCATCAGCAAGTGCAGCTCCGTCCGGACTCCTACGGGAGCCGGGCTCCACCGCCATCAGCAAGTGCAGCTCCGTCCGGACTCCTACGGGAGCCGGGCTCCACCGCCATCAGCAAGCACTGCTCCGCCCGGACTCCTACGGGAGCCGGGCTCCACCGCCATCAGCAAGCGCTGCTCCGCCCGGACTCCTACGGGAGCCGGGCTCCGCCGCCAACATCAAAACAGCTCCGCCCGGACTCCTACGGGAGCCGGGCTCCGCTCTCAATATCAATCGCTGGTGAGCTCAATCCGGACTCCTATCAGAGCCAGACTTCACCCTTGACTTTGTTTGCAGCGCAGCTCCGCCCGGACTCCTACGGGAACCGGGCTCCTACGAGATCGCTCCACCTCTGACATCAGAACGGCTCCGCCCGGACTCCTACGGGGGCCGGGCTCCACCTTCGATATCAGAACGGCTCCGCCCGGACTCCTACGGGAGCCGGGCTCCACCTCCGACATCAGAACGGCTTCGCCCGGACTCCTATGGGAGCCGGGCTCCACCTCCGACATCAGAACGGCTCCGCCCGGACTCCTACGGGAGCCGGGCTCCACCTCCGACATCAGAACGGCTCCGCCCGGACTCCTACGAGAGTCGGGCTCCACCTTCGACATCAGAGCGGTTCCGCCCGGGCTCCTACGGAGGCCGGACTCCAACCGCGGTCGAACCACAATCGACAGATCCGCACCCCCTCGGCAGGCTGCGACAACAATCATGATCCTGTTCCAGGTCCTACAGCGGATTCTATGCGGCTCCAGCAGCGGACCCATTACTCCCGACAGGCTGTAGCAAATGGCCACGATTCTGTCCCGCTCCCTGCGGCAGGTGCTGCACGATCCCACTACTCACTGACAGCTAGCGGCAACGGACGCCGCCCCACTATCCGCAACAGGCCATACGTGGCAGACTATGACAACAGCCACGAGTCTGCCCCACCACTCTCCGCAATTAATTTCCCTGACCGTGGGCGGCCCACTACCAGACGGTTGCAGGTGTCACCATCAATCCGTCGCCCCCTCTGCCTATAAAAGGGGATCCAGATACGTTATTCTCTAAGCTCATTTTTCTTATCTCAAAACTCTGCTAAATTCTCCGTTCGAGCACTCCATTCTTGTTGAGACAGAGAACTGACTTGAGCGTCGGAGGGTCTTGCCGGAGCAACCCCACCTCCGGTTTAGACTTCCCTTGCAGGTCCCAGCGGCGACCACGGCTTCCTCAACTCCAGCTTCTCTGGCGCAGGTGGATTTTTGCACCAACAGGATTGGATTGGCGCTAGAGGAAGGGTGCGAATCTTCGCAGCACCCTTGTTCTTAAAGGAGCGCTCAACGGATCCGCTTCCGGCCATCTTTTCCGGCACCCAAGCCTCCTTTCCCTGTCCGATGCCTTCTCGTGGGGTTTCTGCACGACTACCTCTGGCTATGACCACCGATAATGGGTGGTCGGGCGACCAGTCTCCGCGGGATTCCGTTAATGTCGTCTCGGGGGAATCCCAGCAGGAGGCGATCGGCAAATCAGCTGCACCCCCCAAGCGGCAAAAAGTCGTGGAACCCATAGCCTTCACTGAAGAAGATGCCCAGGGAGTCCAATTCCCTCACAATGACGCGGTCGTAGTTTCCTTGAACATAGCAAATTATGATGTCCGTCGCATTCTCGTCGACAACGAAAGTTCGGCTGACATCTTGTTCTACAATGCCTTTTCAAGAATGACCACTTTTGGCGGTCATCTAAGGCCGATGTGCTCCCCCTTGATAGGGTTTACTGGTGACGCCGTTCCTACAGAAGGAACGATAGCTCTAACTGTGACCGCGGGTCAGCATCCAAAGCAGTCCCGGGCTCTGGTGAATTTTCTGGTGGTAAAGGCGCCATCTGCCTACAATGCAATTCTTGGCCGTCCCGGCCTCAATGCCCTCAGAGCCATTGTTTCAACCTATCATTTGAAGTTGAAGTTCCCCACTAACAAAGGGATTGGAGAAGTTCGGGGAGACCAGGCGCTGGCCAGGCACTGCTACAATATTGCCCTGCAAAGAAGCGATCAAGCGGACCTTTGTCCAGTCGACGGGTTGGATGCATGCGACGACCTCACTGAAGAGAGGGGCGGCCCGATCGAGGACCTAATACCAATTCCTTTGAATGATGGGAATGCGGAGCACGTGGTGTTGATTGGCTCCAACCTGGAGGAGGAGGTGCGGACGCATCTCGTGGACTTTCTCCGAAGAAATGCGGACGTTTTCGCATGGGTCCCGGCGGATATGCCGGAGATCGAGACAGAGGTCATGGAACATCATCTGGCGGTCGACCCTAAACATCGGCCAACAAAAGAAAAAATCTGGAGTCATGCCCCAGAGAGGCAGAAGGCGATAGCCGAGGAAGTGGATAAACTTCTCAAGGCCGGATTCATCAAGGAGGTCAATTATCCAGAGTGGATCTCCAATGTTGTCTTGGTCAAGAAAGCAAACGGCAAGTGGAGGATGTGTATCGACTTCAAAAAGCTGAATAAAGCTTGCCCAAAGGATACCTACCCCCTGCCCAGGATCGACCAACTGGTGGATGCTACCTCGGGCCACGAGCTTCTCACTTTCATGGATGCATTCTCCGGCTATAACCAGATTAGGATGGCATCGGAAGATGAAGAAAAGACTGCTTTTATCACTAGTCGCGGCCTTTACTGCTACAGGATTATGCCGTTCGGCCTCAAGAACGCAGGCGCAACCTATCAGCGGTTGGTAAATAAAATCTTCAAAGAACAAATCGGCCGAAACATGGAGGTGTACGTGGACGATATGCTCGTGAAAAGTAGATCTTCCGAAAATCATGTTGCCGACCTCGAGGAAGCTTTTGGCGCTCTTCGAAAATACAGAATGAAGCTGAACCCGACCAAATGTGCTTTTGGGGTAACCTCAGGAAAGTTCCTGGGCTTCATGGTGTCGGGGCATGGGATTGAGGCCAATCCGGAGAAAATTCGCGCCATCCAGGAGATGGCCGCCCCGCGGTCGATCAAGGAGGTTCAGTGCCTCACTGGGAGGATCGCAGCTCTTAATCGCTTTGTCGTGAGGTCGGCTGAGTGATGTTTGCCCTTCTTCCAAACCCTCAAACAGCCGAAGAACTTCTGTTGGACCCCTGAATGTCAACAGGCATTCGAGGAATTAAAGAGCTACCTTAGCTCACCTCCACTACTGGCAAAACCCGAACCTGGGGAGGAGTTATTTTTGTACCTGGCAGTCTCTCCCACATCCCTCGCGGCAGTCCTTGTCAAGGAAGAAATAAAAATCCAGCGGCCGGTCTACTACATTAGCCGCGTGCTAAGGGACGTCGAGACCAGGTATACTAAATTAGAGAAACTGACCTACGCTTTGTTGATTGCAGCTCGGAGACTCCGACCTTACTTTCAAGGGCACACGGTGACGTTGCTCACCGACCAACCGATCAAAGCGGTTTTGCACCGAGCTGATATTTCTGGGAGAATGGCGAAATGGGCAATCGAGCTCACAGAATTCGACATCAACTACCAGCCTAGGCCGGCAATAAAGGCCCAGGTATTGACGGATTTCATAGTAGAATGCACCGTCCCTGAGGAGGCCGAACCTGAGCAAAGCAAAATTGATGACCTGAAGACTCAACCGGACTCCTCCGACGAAGAAGCCAGTTCCTTCGATGGCTTTTGGACCCTCCACGTGGACGGATCTTCCAACATGGCGGGCGCTGGTGCAGGCCTGATCTTGACCAGCCCGGAGGGAGTCGTCGCAGAGTACGCTCTGCATTTCGGATTCTCCGCAACAAACAATGGAGCAGAATATGAAGCTCTAATCGCAGGATTGAGGGTCGCTAAAGAGCTTGGAATAAACCAACTCCGGGTGCACAGCGATTCCCAACTTATAGTGGGACAAGTCAGCGGGAGCTTTGAAGCGCGGGAGGACAGTATGGCCAAATATCTTGAGAAGGTGAAGGAATTCACCCCCGCCTTCAACAATTTCGACATCAAGCAAATTCCAAGATCGGAGAATGCCAGAGCCGATTTTCTCTCCAAGCTAGCAACATCGGCTCCGGCCGAATTGCCCAAAGGCGTCCTCTTTGAAGTTTTAAAGCACCCAAGTATGGAAGAACCGCAGCTCGTAATGGATATTGACCACGAGCCCAGCTGGGTCGACCCGCTGATAACCTATCTTAGAGATGGGATTCTCCCCCAAGACGCGAAAGAGGCCCGGAAACTCCGAAATCAGGCATCCCGGTACATCCTCTATGAGGGCAAATTGTACAAGAGATCGTACTCCTTGCCTCTCTTGAGATGTCTCCGACCCTCAGAAGCCGACTACGCTTTATGGGAAGTGCACGAGGGAGTTTGCGGAAGCCATTTGGGTGCCAGATCTTTATCCCACAAACTACTCCGCCAAGGGTACTACTGGCCCACAATACATCATGATTCAATCGAATATGTCAAAAAATACGATCGATGCCAAAGGTACGCCAACGTCCAGAGACAACCTGCTACCGAGCTCACACCCCTGAGTGCCCCATGGCCTTTTGCACAATGGGGGATGGATATTCTTGGCCCCTTTCCCATGACGTCCGGTCAAAGAAAATTCCTCCTTGTAGCAATCGACTACTTCACCAAATGGGTCGAGGCCGAACCACTAGCCAAAATCACAGAAGCGAAAGTGCAGGATTTCGTCTGGAAATCAATAGTGTGCAGGTTCGGTTTACCTCGAACACTGATCACTGATAATGGACGGCAATTCGCGGGAGCCAGATTTGCTGAATTCTGTGAAGACCTAAACATCTCCCACAAGTTCACATCAGTGGCCCATCCCCAGGCAAACGGCGAAGCCGAGGTAACGAACAGGACCCTTTTGCAGGGAATCAAGACAAAGCTTGAAAAAGCGAAAGGAACTTGGACGGACGAGCTTTACCATGTGCTATGGGCGTACCGAACTACCCGAAGGTTGCCTACGGGAGAGACTCCCTTTGCTCTAGCCTTTGGTACAGAAGCCGTCATCCCGATCGAACTTAAACTCCCGTCGGCACGAGTCGTGGCATTCGACGAACCCCAGAATGCACAAAATCTCAGGGCCAACCTCGACCTACTGGAAGAAAGGCGGGAGATCGCTCAGGTCCGAATGGCGGCCTACAGACAGAAGGTTGCCCGATATTATAACGCCCGAGTCAAGAACAGGACATTTAGAGCGGGGGATCTTGTACTCCGACGAGCTGCTGTCTCACAACCGCAGGCCCAGGGGAAGCTAGCCCCAAATTGGGAAGGACCTTATGAGATCAAAGAAGTAGTCCGACCTGGGACTTATTATCTTAAGGAGCTCGGAGGGGCCGACCTCCCGCGACCATGGAACTCAGAAAACTTACGGGTATACTACCAGTGATTTCATCCTAATCGAAAAATGTGTGCCCACTTGTCTAGGGACAATTCAAGCAGACGGTATCAAAAACGAGAACGCAATCTTACAAAAGTCGAAGGCCCGGTTCCTTTAGACTGGATGGGGGGAGAGGCCTCACAACGCCCATATGTGCCCCCACAGCCCTGTTAGGGACAGGAGGAGAACCTCGCCCTAACTTGAGCAAAGTCGAAGGCCCGGTTTTTTTAGATCGGATGGGGGGAGAGGCCTCACAACGCCCATATGTGCCCCCACAGCCCTGTTAGGGACAGGAGGAGAACCTCGCCCTAACTTGAGCAAAGTCGAAGGCCCGGTTCCTTTAGACCGGATGGGGGGAGAGGCCTCACAACGCCCATATGTGCCCCCACAGCCCTGTTAGGGACAGGAGGAGAACCTCGCCCTAACTTGAGCAAAGTCGAAGGCCCGGTTCCTTTAGACCGGACGGGGGGAGAGGCCTCGCAGCGCCCATACGTGCCCCCACAGCCCTGTCAGGAACAGGAGGAGAACCTCATCCTGACATGAGCGGGGAGTAAGGCCCGGACTCCTACGGGAGCCGGGTTCCGCCACCAAAAGGTTTCGCCCGGACTCCTACGGGAGCCGGGTTCCGCCACCAAAAGGTTTCGCCCAGACTCCTACGGGAGCCGGGTTCCGCCACCAAAAGGTTTCGCCCGGACTCCTACGGGAGACGGGTTCCGCCACCAAAAGGTTTCGCCCGGACTCCTACGGGAGCCGGGTTCCGCCACGAAAAGGTTTCGCCCGGACTCCTACGGGAGCCGGGTTCCGCCACGAAAAGGCTTCGCCCGGACTCCTACGGGAGCCGGGCTCCACCTTCGACATCAGAGCGGCTCCACCCAGACATCTACGGAAGCTAGACTTTACTTATGACTTTGATTACAGAAAGACCTTGCCCTACTTCTTATGAAAACTATGCTGCTTTAACTTCCAGGAGCTTCTTCGAACCTAGCCCCAACTCCAGCGGAGAAAGATCCCAGCAAACCTAACAAGTGGATATCTCCTAACGGCAGGAAAAATTGAAAAGAAGCCCGGTGAAGGATGACCCCACATGAACTGAAAAGGTCGCCGATGGTCTTGGAACGGCATGACACAGGCAAAAAGAAGGAAAGAAGTTCGGCAGACAATTATTTGACACGAGAGGTAAACAAGGTACTGAAATCACTATTTTATTTGATAGAAGCACACGTTACAGGACCCGGCGGGCCAGGAAAAAGAGAAAAAGAAAATACATGTCTCGCAAAGCACGGTTCGGGCAGGATGAACCGGAAGCCGATCCAAGCTGCAAATTCCTCTTCCCGTCTCTGTTCTTCTCAGTCGCATTCTCCAGTGCGTGTAACATCTCTCGCCCCATCTCTCTTCATTTTGTCCCCAAAGTTCCGACCTTAGCGAGGAAGGGGTGGGATTGATCTCCGAAGGCGGCGGGGGTAACAACGGCAATAACGAAGACCTGTTTCAAGAAGAGCCGTAGCCATGACGGCCGCCACCTGAGACGCTCCGGCAAGGTCGGCATGCGCTACTTCCACCGTCTCCGCAATAAGTTCTACCACCCCGCCGTCGACCGTCTCTGGTCCCTTGGCCCCGACGGCGTCAAGGATCCCGTCATGACTTGTGACGTCTATTCTGCCCTCTTGACCGGTATTGCCCCGCCTTACTGCTCCGAAATTCGCGGGTAGAATAGCTTCTACAACAGCCCCCGATATTAAACCCCTGTTGTTGAAGGAATTCTTCCTTGGGCCCCCTCTGAGATGACAGAGATTCTCACCGACTGTCGTCCTCCTCCTCACCTTCCTCCGAGCCCTAACAATCCCCTCAAGAACAGCCTCCAGAGTTGAGGACATGGTGTGGAAACCCTCAGAGAAGGATTGATGGGCAAAAGGCGGCGAGAATTGGCACGAGGGGAGCAAGACTCTCAGGGGAAAAGAAGAACGCCAGGATGAGACCGTGAATGGATCGAAGGGTTTAAATAGCCGGCGGATCCTGGCGCAATTATGACGGCGAGAATTCCTGGGCCAGATGGTGTGTGCCGCGTGTCGCGCTCATCCGCTTCGTTGCTATCGAGGGTTGACCGCTCACAGATTCCCACAGAGCGACGCCTGGGATCGCGTTTCAACGGGGGTTTCGAAAAGACTTTTCAAGTCGCCTTTGCCAAAAAATGGATTCTGACACGCGCACATTAAGTGGGGGCAGCTGCGCACAGGGATCGAGGGGGCAATTTCGGCTGCGCATCTCTCTCTCTGTGTACTTCCTTCGCTTGAAATTCAAACTTGGAAGTAGGGGGACTGGTGTTGGGTATAAAATACCCGCGGCCGAAATTCCCATCAGAAAGGCTTCGCCCGGACTCCTACGGGAGCCGGGCTCCTACGAGATCGCTCCACCTCTGACATCAGAACGGCTCCGCTCGGACTCCTACGGGAGCCGGGCTCCACCTCCGCCATCAGCAAGTGCAGCTCCGCCCGGACTCCTACGGGAGCCGGGCTCCACCGCCATCAGCAAGTGCAGCTCCGTCTGGACTCCTACGAAAGCCGGGCTCCACCGCCATCAGCAAGTGCAGCTCCGTCCGGACTCCTACGGGAGCCAGGCTCCACCGCCATCAGCAAGCGCAGCTCCGTCCGGACTCCTACGGGAGCCGGGCTCCACCGCCATCAGTAAGTGCAGCTCCGTCCGGACTCCTACGGGAGCCGGGCTCCACCGCCATCAGCAAGCACTGCTCCGCCCGGACTCCTACGGGAGCCGGGCTCCACCGCCATCAGCAAGCGCTGCTCCGCCCGGACTCCTACGGGAGCCAGGCTCCACCGCCAACATCAAAACAGCTCCGCCCGGACTCCTACGGGAGCCGGGCTCCGCTCTCAATATCAATCGCTGGTAAGCTCAATCCGGACTCCTATCAGAGCCAGACTTCACCCTTGACTTTGTTTGCAGCGCAGCTCCGCCCGGACTCCTACGGGAACCGGGCTCCTACGAGATCGCTCCACCTCCGACATCAGAACGGCTCCGCTCGGACTCCTACGGGGGCCGGGCTCCACCTCCGATATCAGAACGGCTTCGCCCGGACTCCTACGGGAATCGGGCTCCACCTCCGACATCAGAACGGCTCCGCCCGGACTCCTACGGGAGCCGGGCTCCACCTCCGACATCAGAACGGCTCCACCCGGACTCCTACGGGAGCCGGGCTCTACCTCCAACATCAGAACGGCTCCGCCCGGACTCCTACGGGAGCCGGGCTCCACCTCCGACATCAGAACGGCTCCGCCCGGACTCCTACGGGAGCCGGGCTCCACCTCCGACATCAGAACGGCTCTGCCCGGACTCCTACGGGAGCCGGGCTCCACCTTCGACATCAGAGCGGTTCCGCCCGGGCTCCTACGGAGGCCGGACTCCAACCGCGGCCGAACCTCAATCGACAGATCCGCACCCCCTCGGCAGGCCGCGACAATAATCATGATCCTGTTCCAGGTCCTACAGCGGATTCTACGCGGCTCCAGTAGCAGACCCATTACTCCCTGACAGGCTGTAGCAAACGGCCACGATTCTGTCCCGCTCCCTGCGGCAGGTGCTGCACGATCCCACTACTCACTGACAGCTAGCGGCAACGGACGCCGCCCCACTATCCGCAACAGGCCATACGTGGCAGACTATGACAACAGCCACGAGTCTGCCCCACCACTCTCTGCAATTAATTTCCCTGACCGTGGGCGGCCCACTACCAGACGGTTGCAGGTGTCACCATCAATCCGTCGCCCCCTCTGCCTATAAAAGGGGATCCAGATACGTTATTCTTTAAGCTCATTTTTCTTATCTCAAAACTCTGCTAAATTCTCCGTTCGAGCACTCCATTCTTGTTGAGGCAGAGAACTGACTTGAGCGTCGGAGGGTCTTGCCGGAGCAACCCCACCTCCAGTTTAGACTTCCCTTGCAGGTCCCGGCGGTGACCGCAGCTTCCTCAACTCCAGCTTCTCCGGCGCAGGTGGATTTTTGCACCAACAGGAGATAAGACTTGGGCAGCGAGTTCTGTATGGCATCTTTCCCAAGCTGCTCATGCTAGGAAAAGTCGAGCTTACTCAAACACTCCATCTGCTCGATCATGTACAATACATGATCAGTGACAGAGGCACCATCCTGCATTTTGATGTTGAAGATGGCACAACTAGTCTTGTACCTCTCCATGTCATCGGGTGTGCCAAAGGCATCCTCCAACACTTTAAGCATGTCCTTTGGCTGAGCCATCTCAAATCTGTGATTGAACTCGTTGCTCATGGCAGCCAGCATGATGCAGCGCACCGTGGTCCGATCACTGAGCCACTTCTGATAAGTATCTCTGACTGTTCCACATGCATTGGTAGCTGGCTCCTCAGGTACAGGATCTGTTATCACATATAGGATCCGTTCATGCTCCAGGATAATCTTCAACTTTCGGTACCAGCTACCGAAGTTGGATCCCTCCAACTTATCATTGTCCAACAATGATCGAAGTGATAGAGAAGTGGCCATATCTGCACAAAAGAAAATCATAACCTAATTAGCAATTGATTCATTAAACCTAAAGATTTGGACTTTAATCAAAAGATTTCTCTCACTATTTTATTCAAATTGGTAGCCTCTACCTCCAATTCAAGGAATTATCCTAATTCCTTAGTGGGTACTAGAATCCACTTAGACTGCACACAAGTCCAACTTTGGTTGGCCAACCCATGTACATCTAAGGGTAGGTTCATAACCAATTATTTTTCTAAATAATTTTTAGTAATTTTAATTTTGCCCCAGTCCCTAATCAGTAGGCTTTGGCCTCCACTGAAAAGGTCTGGTTAGGTCCAACCATTAACATGACCATACTTGGCCCATCTAGTCAATGAATGATTAGGCCCAACTTTGGTTGGCTAACCTAACCACCATTTAGAAAGATGTAGTCAAGAAATCATATTATGAATGACAATTCCATTAGCCGATAAGTACCAGGCCTTTGGGCCTCCAATGATTATCCAACTGATGGACCCATTACCATCCACTTAATAGGAGACTATGATCTAGTTATCATCATAACTATTTTATTTTAAGGATCTAATAATTTTAGAAGATTTAATTGATTTAGAGAAGGAGGTCAGATGAACCAGCTTATCATGATCCTCCCACTAGCTTCACCAAGTCAGCTTAAGGGAGACCATTAAAAGGGCTGGTCTAGGAGCACCTAAATCAGTCACATTGATTTACCTAGCTAACATGGGTCAGCTCGAATAGTCAAGTGATCCGATCAAAATATAATTTCACCAAGAGGTCAGGTAAGTTCGATCGGTGGGAGGGTCTACCAAAGCTTGCCTTAGACACCATCAGAAATGGCCAGGTAAGCGGGCTGCCAATTAAAAACCATCGGTCTGGTTTACCTTAGATACCAACTGGTTTAATTAGTTTCGATTAGATCAACCTAACAATTCATACTAGACCGCTTAGCCAAGAATCAAGTCTATTAGGTTCTCGTTAAAGACATGGACATGACCAACTACAATTATTGTAATTGATCTAGAGAATCCTTGACCTAATCTAAGATAACAATTGATTAGATTTAGTTAATTCTCTAATTAAGTCCATCTTTAATCTAACCTTAGGTCTAACCCAATTAATGGACCTAATTCTCACTAACCCATTAACCTAATGTGTTATGGTTTGTGTCTTAGGTTCTTCAATTCATAATCTTAGAACCTAATCAAACAATTTCTTAATTCTCAATTAAGTTTTGGGCTGAGGGTTGGGGTTTGGCTTTTCGAAAATAATTTTCATATTTGTAAAATATTTTTACAACATGGTTCTACCAACCAAGTTACATGTTTGATTCATAATCAAAATGCAAGTGAAATAAGCATGAAACTACTTTAGATTTAATCTAAACAGGTTCATATAATTGAAATAATTTTAACTTTAAACTACGCAAATTTTTCAGACAAATATATTATGATTTTTTGTGCAGAAATTATTAACAAAGAGATTTTATTTTAGATTTAAATATCTTTTAAATCTAATAAATTATAAATTTAATCTAGATCACATCTAATAAATTTATGATTAAAGATAGATCTACACGAACTAGGACAATCTTTGCACTATAAGGGGTAAACCTTACAGCTGGACAACCTATAGTTTGTGATTGATTTAAAAATTTTAATTTTAAATTTAATAATCAGATTATAAATTAGATCTAATCTAAAAAATAATTTAAGCATGTATAAATAATCATGTAATAAACAACCTATGCTTTGATACCAATTGAAGGAACCAGATCTAGGGTTTTAGGGTTAGATCTTGAAACTTTTTCAAGATCAGACAGTGAAAGACTAAAATAAATCAAAATTTATCTTATAAAATTAAAGAATCTCTAGATTTAAGATCTTATTATATGGTATTAAATCAAAAATTAAAACATAAAGAGCAAAAACTACATGTTGATCATATCAATATATTTTTATACTACATCTAATGTATGTAAAATATAATAGATCAGATCTATTATCTTGCAAGTTAGACATTCTAACTTTACTGATCTAGGCTCGAGGATGATGTTGCAAGCTGTACACATGTCTGGTCTCTAGGAGTCATCCACATGAGCCCACGAATTATGATCAGAAGTCCTGGTCTAGAAAATCAGCACAATATACTAGTACTGTGCTGATCCTTCTTCGATGGTCGATCAGATAGCTCCATCTTCTTGATTTAGACTCTTTCAAAGATGAAAAGTAGGAGAAGGAGTTTTAGATGTAATACACTCTCAGAAAACTCATAGATGGAGGAAAGAAAGAGGTGAACTCAGCAACCCTAGAAGAAGACCCTCTTCTTTTTCTCTTTGCTCTCACCTTGACACTTAATTTTGTGTCTATTATATCTCCATGCCCCAATACTATTTCTCTCTAATTTTTATATGTTATAAAGATCTCTCAATACTCTATAATTCATAAAAATTTCAAGAAGAAATTCATCTTAAATAAATAGATATGAAGAATCTTTATCTAGGTCAAATATCTAGTCAAGAAAAATTCAAATAGGGCAAGACAAGTGGTGCCCAACTCATGGGTGCTGCCTCTTTTTTTTTCAAACATGGACTACCAAAAAAGGGTACACAATATGTGCCATAAAAGCCACAAAAATCTCAAAAAAAATCTAGATAAAATCAGTGCTATATGGAAAGAGTTTTGGTTTCCTAAAATTCTATCTCATAGAATTTGAAATCCAAACTAATTCCTAATTTGACTTGGTCCACAACCACATTTCATGGAAGAGAGAAAGAGTGGAAAGCTTTGGGCATGCGTGAAGGCTTGAGTGAGAAGGTTTTGTCACACAAAATAAAAGAGAGTGGGCGTGGGGGCCTAAGGTGGCGCAAGGTGGAATCGTAGTCTTACTAGGATTCAATCTATGATTTGTTCAAATTTGGTTTCTCAAACCAAATCAAACCAAAACCAAATCAACCCAATTAAAATAGGTCTTAACATAATTAAGAACCTAATTTAATCATATTAAATTATATTTAAATCTGATTTAATTTTTTAATCAAATTAGAAATTAGGTTGACCCAAGTCCTAATTGAACTAGGACTAGTTTTTTCCTTGCACTTGGCTTATCCAATAAACCAATTGGACTTGATCCAATCAAGTTCAAACTAAATCTAATTAAATCATATTCAATTAGACTTAATTTTAATTCATTGGCTTAATCAAATTAAGCCAATTAGCAATCGAATTGCTAATCGATCCTCCTACAACACTTGCACTAGGATAAATGTCAATCGTATTGATCATTTAACCCTAGAACGATTCTTAATCGTTGATCAACCATCTGATCGGATCATGAACTCTAATGTGTGTGACCTTATAGGTCCAAACCTAAGCTGATAGTATAGAAATAACTTTCTGTACCAATCGAAGTGACCATCTAGCAATGATACCCGACAGCCGGATAGGTCGAATGTGTAGAATAACATCCTTAGAACCCATGCGGATATAGTTTTCATATAATTCATCTCCTTGACCAAAATGCTCATAGGATACCTCAGAGTTTAACTATCAACTCTGATCAGGTTGTCCACATTATATTTCAAAATATCAAATCCATCTGATGGATTATCTTGGCCAAGATTTTGCTAAATTGAAATACAACGACTCATTCTTCTCCAACTCTTGGAGTGGTCACTCCCATCTTGGTCACACTCTGACTTTGCAAGTACTTGACTGTGCCCAGAAGCCTTTCGTCACTGAATTAAAAATTCAGTTAGTCCAGTACTAAAGCACAGTGAGTTGCTTGCAAGTCACTGAGGCGACTCAGGTCTAAGGGACACTTATACCTATATCCCGTCAGAGAAATTCTCGATAGCAGAATACTCTAGAGTTGGTCAGGTTCAATGATGATGTACCCTTATATCTCATCTGTATGCCATACCAGTGTCTCCACACTTCTTGATTAAGAGGACAACCAACCCATATGGCCTACAGCGACCTATACTCGATAGAAGCTGTCATCCTTATTAACAGCCTATCATTTGGTCGTGAACAGTTTTAAGGACTAATCAATAAATTCTCTCTCTATCGAACCTAAATAGTTCTAAAGATTTCATCACAACAACGGAGTTCATTAAAAGATGAAAACTTATGATGAAAATATCAAAAATATATTTTATTTATTAACAAATCAATTACAATACAAGGTTGCTCATCCGTCAACAGACTGATGATTGACTTTTGGGATATATTTTTCAACATCTTGTAGAAACTCTTTTCCAGTATTCACACTTACTTTGGCCAAAGACTTTCTAAACAAGTCTCACAAATCGCATAAGACTTCTCTTTTTCTATCAAGGTCGATAGATTCCATCTAGGTGCATCCTACTCCAAACAACGAACCTGAACCTACTGAAGCCAACATATACAGCAAGGACCTGAATAGCTAAGGACCAAGAGAACATGCAATCAAACTCAGTAGCCTCGCTACGAATAGCTAATGACATCACAGGTCAAAAAACCACTCACACCATTGTAGCATCGAGAAGACCACTGACGAGTGAGTAGACATCTATGTGGTTCTCATGTTGGTCATACTCAGTGCAAGTTATTCTCTAACAACCATCCATACTTTCATCCCAGTGTCTCTACATCACAGATCCAAGACTCATCTACCCATAAGGGAGGTGAACCATACACCGATCTCAAATGGATTGATCACTGTCCTCTGTGACGATCCATTGATCGGGAGCATTTAGAGATTAACAACTAATTAATGTATGTCTCAAATTCTTAACTCTTTAAGAATATACAAAAATTATTTTTGTTAATTTTTAGGACAAAGCATGGACACATATGCATGATTGAAATGAAAAAATCTTTTATTGATAATAAAAAATTATAAGTACAAGTTTAGGCCATAGAAATACATAATGTGTCAGCCAACAATTGGCTTCTAGGATACAAATCTAACAATGACCACATATACCTCATGCCATGACCCTTGATGCCGCACTCCTCTTCTTTGGAAATTTTCACGCATATCTCCTCTGGTTTTGGCATCCAAAAGTGATCACTATTAGCCCATCTTGCCGCCCTATATGGTGCTAGGTTTAAATAAGAATTGGAGATAGAGTTTAGATAGAGGATAAGAGTCCAAACTCCCTTGGACTCTTGCATATATGCTACCCACCTCCCTAATTTTTGTGTGACCACATATCTCACAGAGAAGAGGATTTTTTTCATGGATTCTTACATGCACAAGGAAAGAAGAGTTGGAAATCTATGGCGTCCAAAAACTAGGTTGGCGTGGGGCTTCTTGATGGCACAAGGAGTGGGGAGAGTCCTAACTACTTAGGACTCCTCTTTAGGTGGCTGATTTAAATCAAATAAAATTTTAACCAATTCTAATCATATTAGAAATTGATTAGATCCAAATAGATTGAAATTCTAATCTGATTAGGAGCCCAAACTATTTAGATTAAGACCTAATCTAATTAAGAATTAGATGTCACCTAATTAAAGGAGTCCTAGTCCTTTTAGACTCTCTCTTGGTGCTTGAGTCAAACTTAATTTAATCCTAATCTAATTAGAATTTAGTGCATCTATGAAAAGAAGAACTCTTAGTCCAAATAGGAACCAAATACTCTTAGTTAGGTCCTAGTCTAATTAGGAATTAAGTCAAACCCAAATCCTAATCAAACAAAGAATTATTCTCCCATGCAATTAGATTATCTCATATCCCAATTAGACATGATCAAATCAAATCCATGTCAAGTCAAATTGAATCTAATTCAATTAGACTTGATATAAGCCCCATTGCTTAATCAAATTGAGCCAATTAGCAATCCAATTGCTAACTAATCTTCCTATAATTTACTAACTCTTTAGCGAGTTAATTATAATTTTTGCATTAGATTAATCATTAATCAAATTAATAATTAAATTCTATCATGATTCATAATCATAATTCAACCATCTGATCAGTCAAAAGCTTCTTTGTATGTGATCCCATAGGTTCTATTCTATCTGGTAGTGAGATATATTATGATTCCTATCATAATATTATTAAAACTCTTTTTAATGGGTTGAAACCATTCTAACTCTGCCCATCAAGGATCATCGAGATGATGCTCGTGGGTCTCATAATCCACCAGTGATATCTAATAGTATATAGTGGCAACTCAGCAGAATAAAAGGTAATGAACTTCTAGGTGCAGTTAATGTATGAGATAGTCTCTCTATCATGAGTCCCGACCAGATGGCAGGTCATGGATGAATTGTCAAACCTCATCATTGATCATATGATAGATTCAATTAGCTCGAGTCTATGTGTGATTCTTATGAAAACTCTTTTCCAGTAATTACACTGCTATGGCCATAGACTTAAGGACTCAGCTTCTTAAATTTTATAGGACTACTTCCTTCTACTAGGATCGATAGATTCTATCTAGGTGCACACCCACTTCTATAATGGACCAACTATCACCAACATCCACTATAAAGACTCACTGAGTCAATATTTATATATAGTCAAACTCCAGCAGCCTCACTGTATGCAGCTGTAGCACTACGGGTCAAAGGATCAATCATACTACTACAACATTGAGAAAGTTACTAATGAGTGAGCAGACATCCATGTGACTTTTCATGTTAGTCACACTCAGTGCTAGTTATTCTCTAACAACTACCTGCACTCTCACTCCAGTGTCATTGCATTGTAGACTCGAGACTCATTTTCTCGAAGGAAGTGATCCGCGCACTAGTCTATCTGGATCAATCAACATCCCCATGATAATCTTATGACCAAGAGTAATTTAGGAATTAACCATCAATGAGACATGTCTCAAATTCTCAACTCTTTGAGAATATGTGTCATCATCTTGTTAATCTCTTGGATGATTCATGGATATATAAAATATGAATGATAATATAAATGCCCATTAAGTACAAAATCATGTCCTAGTAATATGATATGTATCAGCCAAGATTGGCTTCTAGCGCATACATTCAACAATTTTTTGATCGATTTGTAGATTCTGAACTTCCATAAGTTCAATATTCCTCCCACTGTCTCCTTCCTGGATGAATTTATTTTTCAAGAAAATGACATGCCTACTAACAAATACCTTTTATTTAGTAGGACGATAAAAGTAGTATCCATTAATTTTTTTAAGATACCCTACAAACCTACACCTGTCTGATCTAGCACTAAGCTTATGTCTAAAGATATTTTTGACATAAGCAGGACAGCCCCAAATCATAAGATGTTTAAGATTAGGCTTTCTTTCCTCTGTATCTCATATGGTGTACTTGCAACAGACTTTGAAGGCACTCTGTTTAAAATATATGCGACAGTCTTTAGAACATATCTCCAGAAAGTTATTGAAAGATCAGTGAAGCATATCATGGACCGCACCATATCCATCAAAGTACGATTCTTCCTTTATGCTACACCATTTAATTAGGGTGTATGAGGGGTCCATTCAGAGAGAATACCTTTACTTTTAAGATGATCAAGAAACTCACTGGATAAGTATTCTTCTCCTCGATCAGATCAAAGAACCTTGATATTTTTTTCAGTTTGTTTCTGGACCATACTTTGATACTCCTTGAACTTATCAAAGGCTTCAAATTTATATTTCATAAGATATACATATCTAAACCTTGACAGATCATTTGTAAAGGTGATAAAATAAGAGTATCCTCTTTTGACTTGAATTATCATCAGTCCACATACATCTATATATACTAGGACTAACAATCCTTTTGCCCTCCCTCCATGTCCAGAGAATGGAGTCTTGATCATCTTACCCATGAAACAAGATTCATAAGTTTTCAATGATTGATAATCATATGGGTCAAAGAAATCTTCTTTGTATAACTTGTTTATCCTTGACTCACTAATATGACCAAGATGGCAATGCCAGAAATATATGATATTCATATCTTCTCTCTTTCTTTTCATATTTCTTTCAATATGAAAAATATTTTCGTTGAGTGTAAGAATTAAAAAATTATTATCAATATAATCACTACTATAAAATTCATTAGAAAAGAAAATAGAGAATCTATTTTTCATTAGCCTTGTTTTATAATCTTGTTTTAATAACAAAGGTATAGAAATAATATTTCTAATGACCTTTCATATGTAATAACAGTTTTTTAATTCTAAAGTTTTGCCCAAAGGCAAATCAAGCTTACGGGTTCCCATAACCTCTGTGCTAATGGACTCTCCACTTGCGCCATAAAGCTTGAGGTCACCTCTTTTCAGACCTTTGATATTCTGTAGTCACTATAATGAATTGCAAATATGTGATCCACAGGTGGTATCAAATATCCAAGTATCAGTGTTTGAGCCACTCAATGAAAAATAGGTTTGTATCATATACATGCCTTTTGGTGCTATACTCGCACCCTACTTCAATCTTGCAAGATAATTCTTGTAATTATTCTCTCAATATCCAAATTTATCATAAAATAAATAGATAATATCCAAGTGGACATCTTTTGTCTTCTCATTATTGCTGATCGATATAGGGTCAATAATATTCGGAACATCCGAGTTCTTCTCCAGTGCGAACCTAGTTTGTAAGTTTCTCAACCAATCCACATAGTTTGGATCAGTCAACATATTTTTATTTGTAATTTCATGCAGTGAAAATAAAGAAGTCATAATACAGATTTAAATCTACATAAATAAAGAATAATAGTACAAGTAGACTACTCATATTTGACATACAGAACTAGATGAGGTCTTTTAACTAGTTATGTCTCACTATTTTATCAGATACCATAACACTCTCCTATGGTAAATAAAAAATTCTAATCTGATTTCTTAATGGGGTTGAGACCCTAATCTCTCAATGAAGCCTTATAGATATCATAATAAATTTCAATGAGTTCAAAGGTAGAAAAACCTATCCAATTGCATCTCATACAATTTTTAACATAAATTTTGTCTCTAAAAATACTCATAGCCTTGTGGATATCACAACAAACTATAGTATTTTATAGTTAAGTTAGACCCTTCATTTTCATATGCCATATCTGAAAAATGCTGCCCTTGTGGATATCACAACAAATCTACTATGATCTTTGACGGAGCATTGACTAGGCATAAAGAAGGCATATGTAGTGTTCAAAATATTGAGCAACTTTTATTTAAGATTCGAACTAATCTAATTGACCAAAAAAGTATTAAGATTGATGGGGGTCCCTCCGTTGCTTTTCTTAGACACCAATAAAATTAGCCAGGCTAGCAAACGGAACTAATTAAAGAGCCACCGCACTTGAAACATTCCTTAGACATCAATTAATTAATCAATTCAAGAAATAGGTCAACTATTGATTCACAATACTACGACTTAATATAATTTTTATGAGGTTTTTGATGGTCTCATGCACATCCTAATTCAACCAATCATAACGATGCACTATTATAGTTGTATCTTTATAAACATAACAACTAATCATGGTATCTAATTACATCTCTAAGATATGAAATCATAACCCAAGCAACTTAAGCATATCACATGCATAAAGTACTAATAATATGTATTAATATAAAATACTCTTTTTGTGGTTCTTCTTCTTGAGACATCACAGTGGCATCCCTACATGCCATAAGAGTACCCCATGAAATAAGAAGAGAAGGTCTTTGAACCCTATTTGCTCTTATGACCAAATGGCCTAGTGATGAACCCTAATCTGAGTACTAGATTACTAAAAAAATTTTATACATATATTATGCATTTAATGTAAAATATATCTCTAAGACATACTAGTGTTTGGATGTTCGATTGGGTTCAACCATTGACCCGACTTAAACCAAACCAAAAACCCATGCTTGATCACAATCCAGACAATATTTAATCTTTGATTCTATAAATCAAGGTAGACTTTGATACCACTGTTGGATTTTGGTGGCATAGCAGAAGGGCTAGGTGTTTAAAATTTTCATTCAAAATACCTCACGCACCGAAAATCCTAATGCCCAGAAATCTTTGACTATAATAATCAAAGTATAATTAATATAAAATTGGATAAAAAGAATACCTGTAGTGTTAATCTAATTTTTATGATGCATCCAAGTGTCTACCCTCCAATGGTGATCCACATGAAAATCAGACCAAAGACAGCACTCCTCTTTCACCTTGCTTCAGGAGTTCTAGCCCTGTATCGATCAGGCTTCTCTAAGAATCTGACTCGATCCTCTTAGAACTTTCTCTGAACTTTTGAATCTTTTTCTTTAAAACCTTCATAATCCTTTTCTAGACTAGATTAGGCTTTGTTTTAAATCCTAAAGCCTTGTCCTAAAACTAAGATAAGTTATAAGAAAGAAAGGAGAGCAATGGAGAGGAATTGGAAAGCAGATCTGAATGTCTCGGACACTCAGTGCCCAGGCCCTTTTATAGATATCAGAGAGTTGCCCAAATACAAAGACACACCCCATCCAAAAGGTTTATCTAATCTGAATATTAGAGATAAGAGATCCTTCAAGCAGAAGGACTCTTATCAATGATACATCAATCATCACATCCACCCGCATGTGCGACCAGAGAAGGGATGTTTTCACATCCCTTCTCAAATTAGAAAAATTCACATTTTTCCACATGGATAGAAGACTTATTTTTGATTCCAGACAACCTAATAAGGAGATAAAAATTCTCACAAAAAGATGTGTTCTCGCATCCCTTCATGCGTGACCTTATCACCGCACATGCGCATGAGGGAAACTTCTGGCGTCTGTTTGGCCCTTTGATAAATCTAAAAAAATTCTAGATAAATCACCATAAAATAGTTGATCAAATGTGGAACAAAATTTGATAGGTGGTATTCCTTTTCAAATAAGTTTGATCTAAAGAAGGACTCTCCAAAATTTGAAGAGATGCGAGCCTTCATCCCGCACGCGTGAGAGATCCTTTCTTTTCAATTTTTTCTCCACCCCATAATTTTTAGAAAAAATCCATCTCATGCTTTGAGATATGCGTTAGAGGATGGAGGGTGATGTGGGCTATCACACGTATTTGAATCCCAAGGCAGAAGGACTCCTCCATCTGCTCATGCCAACACGTACACACAAGCTCTTTTTTACACCAAGAGTCCTCATCCAAGAGGACTCTTAATAATTAGCGTTGACTTGAGATGTGTTGCCACTTTTTGGGCTGCTTCCAGGTTGCACAACTTGATCCAAATGCTCACCAAATTGAGCTAGCAAATAAGTAAGGCATGAGACCAAATTGATCTCCCAAGGAGCTAAGGTTTCCACACGTGCTAGCATGCTTTTTGGGAACCCTGATTGAATCCAAAATTCCAATCAATCTTATCAAAAGGATCCTTGGCCAATTTTAATATGTGTGTGACCCATTGAGTTTCATATCTTTCCAACAGTAGGTCTAGATACAAGTTGATCAAATTTGATTAGATTTCAATCTAACCAATTTAGGTCCAATCGAGCTAATCCGAGTTCAACAATTAGAATCCTTTCTAATTGACGATCGAATTAAACTCTTTAATTTGATCAAATTTATAAGTCAAAATTGATATCTAAAAATATATCATGACTATCTAGAAGATATAAAATTTGATGAAAATATCAAATTAATCCTTTAGTAGCAAATTACCGTGCACTTCAATCCTTCGATCATCCCTGCATCCTGAATATGTTGATGAGTATAAAATTATATCAAACTCAAATACATATTTATATCGATTCTCGATTAACCCATGATGACTTTGATGATGAAGCATTAGAAACTCTTTCTAATCTCCTTCCTGCTTTTGGCCAAAAGATCTTTTCTAAGTCATTTAGGGATGAGAATACATAGGATGCAATCTCATCTTACTAGAAGTGATCGATTCCATATTGACCTACTCGTAACCTTCATACACACTCTACCATATCCAGAATATCCTGTACATATTTTAATCTCATGCCTGGGTATGAACCAAAATATGGGTTCATGTGCACAAGATTTCATGGCGATCTCAGGTCTAAGGAGTACTTGCACAACTTTCACTTAGAGAACCATCTTTGACATATAAGTAAGGCTTCTATAAGATATTCTCTTTTATCGAGTCAATTCAGTGGACTCATTTTCAAATAAGCATCCACATCCTTGTATTAGTGTCCCACACAAGTGGCTGTGAGATTTGCCATCCTCTTCGTCGAACATATATACGATGTGCCAGTCTATCCAGAATATTGATCTCTGCATCAATGCTCCTACAACTAAAAATATTTAAGATTAGAGTTTTGGATCTCACTGACATAATCCATTCATATCTTCTAAAATCATTGTCCTAATCTTTGGGGTTCATCATAATCTTAGATAAAATAAGATGTAGCTAAAATGATGAATCAATACCTCATTTTATTATCAAATAATAAATATCATTACAGGAGGTGAAAAATTACAAAGAAAAGTTCCATCGCAACATACTTACGATTGGCTTATAGGACACTCTTCTTTTACTATAAAGTTAGGCTTGTGGTGAAAGGTTATAGTCAGTGCGAGGGGATAGACTATCAAAAAACCTTTTCATGTATAGCCATACTGAAATCCATCCGTACTCTGCTTGCTATTACAGCTTATTATGATTATGATATCTGATAGATGGATATGAAAACTACTTTTCTGAATGGATATCTTGAGGAAAATATCTATATAGAGCAGCCTTTGGGTTTCACATCTGGTGATGGTGATCACAGAGTCTACAAGCTACAAAGATCCATATACAGATTAAAGCAAGCATTTTAGTTTTAAAATCTTCGTATTAATGATGCAATCAAATCATTTGATTTCATCAAGAATGAAAAAGAATCTTGTGTATATAAAAGGGTCAGTAGGAGTGCAATAATATTTCTCATATTGTACATGGATGATATTCTCCTCATTGAGAATGATATTCTCATGCTGACCATGGTCAGAAGATGGTTGTCTAAGAAATTCTTCATGAATGACCTATGAGAAGTATCCTATATTCTTGGAATAAAGGTCTGTAGAGATAGATCTAAAAGGATATTATGCCTATCACAAAAGCTGTATATAGAGAAAGTACTGAAAGGGTTCAGCATGAAAAATTCTAAAAGAGGATTTTTATCTCTTAGGCATAGTATTTATCTTTCCAAGATGATGTATCTGACCATATCTAAGAAAGTTTAGTGCATGAGTAGAATTTTTTATGCCTTAGCCATAGGGATCCTCATGTATGCTATGCTGTATACTCGACCTGATATTGCCCTTGCTCTGAGTGTCATGAGCAGGTATCAATCGAATCCAAACAAAGAGCAATGGATAGCTGTAAAGAATATCCTTAAGTACTTGAGAAGAATTAAGGATTTGTTCTTGATCTTTAGAGGTGGTTCTGAGTTGTGAGTCGAGGGATATACAAATTCAGGCTTATGTCTGATCCTAATGATTGAAAGTCTATGTCAGGATATGTGTATTGAGAAATATATTCTAAAGCCAATCATTTGACGATTGTGTTAATTATAATTATATATGAACTAATAAATAATAAAAATTATTTGATCTTATCCATCACAAGGTTACATCTTCTAACGAACTTCTATGTTGTGATAAAGTCCTTAGGATTATTTTGAATGATAAAGGAAGATTTATCGTGTAATTCTTAAATTTGTTCGTGACCAAACGACACGCTATTACTAGGACGATAGTGATATCAAGTGTAGATCATTGTATACCATATGTATTAGTTATCCTCATAATCAAATAGTATGAAGATACTGGTATGGCATATAGGTGAGATATAGGAGTACATCATCACTGAACGTGACCAACTGCAGGGCACTCGACTGTCAAGGGTAGCAAACGAAGGGTATGGGTATAAGTGTCCCTCCGATTTGAGATCACCACGATGACTTGCAAGCAACTCATTATACTTTGGTGCCGAACTATCTGAGTTTATAATTCAGTGATGAAAGATTTTTTGGTATGATCAAGTACTTATCAAGTCAGTACGTGAGTCAAGATGGGATTGATCCCTCTGAATTAGTAGGAGTTAATGTATCAATGTATTTTAATTTAGCAAAATCTGAGCTCGGATAATCCATGAGATAGATTTGAAAAAGATTGAAATATAATATGGATGACTTATCTAGGATTGACAGTTAAATCCTAGGTTATCCTTGAGCATTAGGGTCAAAGAGATGAATTATACGGTAACCATACATTAGTAGGTTTTTGAATATTGCTTCGCCTTCATTCGATCTATCTGGATGTCAGGTCACCATTGCTAGATAGTTACATCGATTGGTTCAGAAAGTTATTCCTGTGCAATCGGCTTAGGTTCGAATCTATAGGGTCATACTCAAAAAAATTTCTGACTGATCATGTGGCTAATCAGCGACTGAGAATCATTCAAGAATTTAATCATCAATTCGATTGATGGTTAACCTTATGCAAAAGTTATAACAAATTAATTCATCAAGTATCAGTGAATTAATAGATTATTAATTAGCAATTAGATTACTGATTAGCTCAATTTGATTGAGCAAAGAGGATTAAATAAAATCTAATTGAATTGAATTCAATTAGATTTGACCTGATTAGGTTATGAGATGACCTAATCACTAAGGGAGAATTATCCGTGATTTGATTAGAACTTTGATTCAATCAATTTCTAATTTGATTAAAAATTTATAAATCTAATTAGATTGAGTTTCATATATTTTATTTGGGCTAAACCAGATGTGATTTGATTTGGATTCAAATAAAAAAAATTAAGAGTCCTTATTGGAATTGGACTCTTCTCCCATGCGCCTCCCACTTTGACATCATATATCCTCATGCACAAATAATTTTTGCATGATATTTTTTCACACCAAAGAGTTCTTCTCTCTCTTTATCTCACATCCAAATCTAATTTAATTTTGATAAAAAAAAATTTTTAAAATTAGATTTCAAAATATTTCTTATCAGGAAAGTCTATTCTTATCCAAATCAACCTCTCCATGCCAACTTATTTTTTTCTCCTTATATGTGTAATATTTTGAAGATATTTTATGTGAAATATTAGTTAAAAAATTGATTTACCATAAAAAAATATGGAAAGGGGTGTCCCATATTTTTTTGGTATGTTTTGGTGCAAATTTTTGAGTAGGGATGATAACACATCAAGAGTCCATGATCTCTAGGACTCTTCACCCCACCTCTTTACATAGTGAAATAAAAAGAGTTTTATTTCATTTTTCTACATGTAAGAGACTTGAGAGAGAGGCCTTCATGTTAGGAGGGGTCTTGGGTGTGGTTTCATGGTGTGAAAGAAGAGGAGAGTCCTCTTCTCTTGGGGTGTGTGCAAAAATCAGGTTTCTAGGATTTTGATCCTTAGAGTTTGGTAAGAGAGAAAAAATAAGAAAAAAATTATTTTTCTCTCCATCTTTCTTTCACCTCTTTATCTCCTCTAGAAGTCTATCTTTAATTTTTTAACAGATTCTAGAGATTTGAAAAAGAGATCCAGATCAGCCAAGAAGAAGGTTTTTGCACGAGTTAGCACTCCTGAGAAGATCGATCAGATCGGAGCTTCGAGTGGATTTTCATTAGAGGCCAGATGCATGTGCGATTGTGAGCAACTAGCAAGGATCTCCTTCATCATGTCTCTCAGTAGTGGCAATCATTGACCTGCATAAAGGTATCGAGTTCTGAACATAGATTAGAAGTAGATGTGATCTACTGCTCACATGAATGCATGCTGATTTTATCTTCAATATTTTTTAGATTTTATATTCAACATATCATGTCATAGATCCTAGAGTAGGTTGATTTGATGATTAGACCATATGCATGTTAGATTAATTTGATTAATATAATTATCTTTCACTATAATTTATTTGAAAAATTTTATAAATACATACATGAAATCGCCTACGTTCACCAACAATGGTATCAGAGCCTAGGTTCATTATGACATAATTTATATGCATATTAAATTTAAAATTTAATTTTATTTAGATCTAATATATAATATTTAGATCTAAATATAATTAATGATGGATCGCACAAACTGATATAAGATTGTCCTACTATAAGATTTATCTCTTGTGGTGAAAAGGTTGTCCTAATTTGTACTGATCTTTGATAAAATCTTATTTTATATGTTGTATGTGATACTTATGATCTGATTTAGACATAATTTAAAATTATAATCAAATCTACTCTAATTTAGATTAAATCTAAATTCATGCATATGTGATATGTGATTAGATTAGATGATCTAATTAGCAAGTACTTGGATTGGATTGATCACCACGCCATCCGGTCATAGGAGCAAGAAGGATTTAAAGACCCTCTCTTTTCATTTGATGGGGTACTCTATGACGTGTAGAGGTGCCATATGATTAGATTCTATAAAGAAGAATGTGAAAGGAAGAACTTACATTTCTGTAAAATCTTAGATTTTGAAACCCTAGAATTATTGTATGTGATACAAAGTTGTATGAAATAAAAGACATCTAATCTATGTAATTAAAATTATTTTAATCATGAGAAAATAAAATTTTGAATCATAAAAATTTTAGATATGATTTAAAAGGTATTTATAATTTATTTTATTTTAGTGTTATGCAAGATTTTTTTAGATCTGAAACTGTTTGAGAAGTGCTCGCACAATCATTGAGCTGACCCAGTCTTAAATTGAGTTGACCCAGTCCCCTTGTGTAGCCGGCTCAATGTTGATTGAGTTGACCCAATTTTAGAATAGAAAAATATTTACATAATATTTATTGTAAATTATTTACAAAAAAAAAAATAAAATTATTTCAATCCTAAATCTAAATCCATGTTGATATTGAACTTAATTGAGAATTAAGTGAAAGATTGATTAGATCTAGAATTATGATTTAAGATCTGATGACATTGCATAAAATATGAGAATATGGGATAGCTTAAATTAGGTCCTCTTAATTGAGTTAGACCTAAGGTTAGAATCAAAGAGTTAATGAACTAACTAGAGAAATTGATTAAATTTAATAAATATTAAATTAGATTAAATTAAAATTTCTCTAGAACCAATACAAGTGTTGTAGATGGTCAAGTCCGTATCTTTGATTAGGCCAAATAGACCTTGATCATGGCTCAATGGTTGAATCTGAAGCATTAGGTTGGTCAAATCAAAACTAACTAACCAATTGGTATCTAAGGTAAGTTTAGAATTTCGTTCAATGGTTTTTAATTAGGAGTGGCTTATCTGGCCATTTCGATGGTGTCAAAAGCAAGCTTAGTAGATCCTTTCATCGATCTTACTTATCTGGCTAATTTGGTGAATTATGTCTTGATTAGATCGCTAAGTGATTCAAGTTGACCCATGCCATTAAGGTTGATCAGTGTGACTGATCTAGGTGCCAGTTCAACCAGCATGACCTTAATCCAATTAATGACTTGATGAAGTCAGTGGGAGGATTATGGTTTATTGGTTGATCTCTTCTTATCTCTTCTCTAAATTGATTTTTAAATCTTCTAAATTATTAAGTCCATAAAATGAGCTAGTTACAGGGATAACTAGATCATAGCCTCCGAATAAGGTGAATAATAATGGATCCATTATTTTTGATTGACATTGCAAGCGCCATCTATTTGGTGTTCTCTCAGAATGATAGAATTATCATTTATCATATGATGACTGTTGTACTATCTGATGATGGTTAGATTGATCGAACTATCCTCAAGCCTGATCATTCATTAATTAGAATCACTAAGTAGGTTCATGTTAATGGTTTGACCTAACTGGGACTTTCAGTGGAGGTCCATCGTCTACTGAAATGAAACTTGAGATAAAATTAATTACTAAAAATTATTTAAAAAAATATTTGATTGATAATCTATCTATAGATGCATATGGATTGATCGAGCCATTCTCGAGCTTGTATGCAGTCTATGTGGATTCTAGTACCCGCTAAAGAATTAGGATAATTCCTCAGATTGAAGATAGAGGCTACCAATTTGACCAAAAAAATAGAAAAACTTGTAGACTAAAGTCCAAGTCTTTAGGCTTAATCAATTCATAAACATAGAGGTCTTGAGTTTTTCCTTTTAGTTATGGTTAGATGTCCGTTGCTCCATTCATTGTTTGATAGTGATTTATTTATAGGACCCAACTTCGATAGATGGTATCGAAAGTTGCAAATAGTTTTAGAGTATGAATGAATCTTACATATGATTATGGATCCTGCACCTGAAGTTCTCATATCCAACACATATGATGCAATCAAAGAAACTTATCAGAAATGGCCAAATGATCATATCATCATGTGTTGTGTTTTGAGAACAGTAAAGAACATAATTTTAGTTGTAAATTCGTTGATGCTCAGTGAAAGAAAATCCTTCAAATATTGAAGGAGTTCTTTTTACACCTCTGAAGATGTGTCTTCAGTGGGGCAACAATTCTTTGAGAAAGAAAAGGAAAAGAAGGTGTGAAAGAGTCATACTTGGGCTAATGAGTCTGAACTAACAAAAGATTCTAAGGTTAACCTAGTCTGGTAGAGTTTCTTGATCTGAATAGGCTAAGGAAGAAAAATCAACAAAGGATTATTGGATAAGGTACTTATATGATAACACCTTGTGATTCTTCTTTCTATAACACTACTGCCTTGGTATTGGATATCGAAAGTCTATGCAAATTGTTGCAACTTCTTCAGGTTAGTAGAAAGATTGAAAACAGCAAGAGGTTTCTGAATGTTGGAGATGGAAGTTATGTTTCAATCCTGGTTTTAAAAATTCTCAAGCAAGTTTTTAATTTTAACAATATCGCTTTAGTGATTGCTACTATTGTTTAATGATTTTTGTGATATCATTATGAATGATATCAAAATCATGTGAACAACTAAGAAATGGCATTTACAAATAGTCACAGTCTGTTAGTATATTGTACATAATAAATAAACTCCTTAAAGTAGATAATGTCACAAATGTCTATCTTTAGCAATTTAGACTTGATCATTTCACAAGAATAGGATCAACAGAAGATAATTTTTAAAATCAATGATTGTGAATCATTGTCAACCTGTCAATCCTATCCCTTTAGTAAGATGATCGAATCACCTTGTGCTAGAAAAGGGGAACGAGCCAATGATATTCTGAATCTAATACATACTGATGTATTGAATCTATGAACATGTTTGTCATAAATTTAAATTATTAAAATATTCAAATGATTCCATAATAAGGTAGAAAAACAAACTAAGAAGAGCATTGAATCTCTTTGGTCAGACTAAGGAAGAGAATATTTTTTTAATGAGTTTTTGACATATCTAGAAGAGAATAAGATTCTCTCTTATTGGAATCAACTTTATTAGATATATTTTGATCCATAATGGGGTTTACAAATCTACCAGTCTCCTCTTAAGGTTATGCTCTTGAGACTACTTATCATATTCTGAACTAGATTCTGAACTAATCAGTCGCAACTCTATATGAGATATGGACTAGGTGTAAGCCGATACTTTCTTACCTTAGAGTTTGGGAGTGTTCATTTTATGTCGAGTATTTGCAGACTAATTAGCTTGGATCTCGATCCTATATGTATTATTTTGAAGGATAACCCCAAAGAATTTAGAAGATATAACTTCTACTATGCTAAAGAATAAGAGTTGTTTGGCATTCCTTTTAGAAAAGGAGTACCATGGTGAAGGTACTGATGTCTTTAATATGAAACTTATTAAGTTCGATAGATAGAAAAACCGACATAATCTGATAAACCCATAGAACCAGATTTGATTAGATCAAACCTGAAATTTATTGTAGGGGCACCAATAAGGAGATCTGGTAAAATACCATGTCCGTCGGATAGATACTTCGGTATCTAGGTCCGGATGTGATCCTGTTGAATTCGATAAGAACAATAAGGATTTGATCACCTACATGGATGCCATACAGAGATTTGATTCTGATTAATGGCTTGGAGCCATAGAGTTTGAAATGGACTTCATGAAGATCAATAGTGTATAGATACTCATTGATCCACTCAAAGGGATGAAACTTATAGGGTGTAAGTGGATCTTCAATAGAATCAGAGAGTGCAAATAAGAAGGTGGATACCTACAAAGCTCGTCTGGCTGCCTAAGGATATTGTCAATATTATGGTATTGACCATAATGAGATATTTTTTCTTACGACAATGCTAAATATTTCAGAGTTGGAACATGTATTTTGATAAGTGATCAAAATGCATGGCTTCATTGAGAATGAAGAAGAACCTTACAAATACAAATGGGTTATAATTCTATGAGTGTATTTTTTATTTTGTATGAAAATAAAATTTTCTTAATCAGAAATGATATTTCTTACATTACAGGAAATAAAGATTTCACTGTTATTATTTTTTTTCATAAATAACTTTGGGAAAAGCATCTCTCATCCTAGGGATGAAGATCTATAGAGATAGATCTAAGAGACTGCTTGAGTTTTTTCAGTTTAATATACATAGAGTATTTATGAGTAGAATTTATTTTATCATGTACACCATGTATGAGATTAGATATGGTATACTCACTAGGATAGTGAGTGGATACTTGCAAGATCTGAGTGAGAATCACTGGAAGGTCATCCTTAAGTATTTGAGAAATACTAAAGATCGATGACCCAATTATGGAAAATTTAACTTAAAACTTATGAAATTTAAATTCAATTTTTAGTTGGATATAATATTAGTAAGAATATATCGGAATACATCCTTATCTTAAATAATGGAGCGATCTACTGGAAAGGTTCCAAGAAGAGCAATATAGCCAAATTCAAATTGCGAAGCAGATGCATTGTAGCATTTGATGCTTACAAGAAAGCTATGTGATTATTCAGGTTCATTGGCAAGCCAGGAGTGGCACCCTTTGATGATGGTCCTATTGTATTGTACAGCATCTGAGCCATAGCTTATGCCAAGGAGCTGAAGTTTCATTAGCTTATCAGGCATTTTGTATCGCTATCACCTTATTCAAAAAATTTGTTAAGGTGACGTCGAACTTTAGAAGATCGAGAGAAAAGAGAATGTGACCAATCCATTTACTAAAGCCTCGGTATCTAGGAGTTCTAAGATAATAAATCGAAGATGGGTATATGATACTATACTGATTGGCTTTAGTCTAAGTTGGAGTTATTAGGAAATATGTCCTAAAGCCAATCGTTTGACGATTATGCTAATTATAATTATATATAAATTAATAAATAATAAAAGTTATTTAGCCTTATTCATCATAAGGTTACATCTTCTAACGAAATCTTATATTGTGATAAAGTTCTTAAGATTATTTTGATCGATAAAGGAGGATTTATCACATAATTCTTAAATTGATTCACGACCAAACAATACACTATTACTAGGATGATAGCAATATCAAGTGTAGGTCATTGTATGCCATATGCGTTGGTTGTCCTCCAAATCAAATGGTGTGGATGGAGGGTTTTAGGGTGGGCATGCACAGCGAAAACATAATAGATTTTAAAATTTTAATAAAAAAATTTTAAATTTTAAACCCTTAAACTAGCATCTTCTTGATGATTAACAATCATATATAACATAAATTTAAGATTAAATTTAAGTTATAGAAGAATACCTGCAGCGCTTAATCCAAATTTTAGCATAACCTCCACCAGGCGTCCAAGTGTTCGCCCTCCAATGGTGATCCACACAGGGCTATGATTAGGATGCCAAATCTTTGAGAGGATTCCTCCTCCAAAATTTTTACTCTGAGAATTTTCTTGAACACCAAGACCTCAAGACCCTCTTCTTCTTCTTTAGCCTTCCTATCCCTACCTTTCTTCTCTCCTTCTCTTCCTTAATTCTCTTCCTAGACTCGTCCTAAAATTAGACTTATCCTTACTATTTTTGGACTTGTTCTAACAAGAGAAGAAAGAGACTAATTGGACAATAGGGAGAGGATGTTAGAAAGAAAGGAGATATTGGAAATCTGAATGAATCCAATCCCCGGCGCACCCCCTTTAAATACTTAGCGATGGGTTGCCTTCGAGAATTTTTTGCACCCCTTCCACATGCCATCTCACATCCATCAAAAAATTTCACACCTCCTGATAAATTCTCATATCCATCTGAAAGTTTTTGACACATAGCAATCATCGAGAAAAAATCCAAGAGATGCTTCGTGCAGAAGGACTCTTCAGAATATTTTTTTTGATGATTCTCTAAAGCATCGCGCAGCTTCCCATGGCATAATTTTTTTCACCACCCATCAACATAATTTTGTTCATAAAATGGACAAAAATCAAGGTACTAACATGATAATGTCATGGAAAAAAAATTCAGATTAAGAAGTGGCATGACAAATGGGTTAGAGTCCTTCACAAGTTGGACTCTTGGTCAGGTGCATGGATCAGGTTGACAGGATTTTTAAATTCAACGAATTTCCACGATTAAACCAGAAGAAATTTTAACTTAAAAAAAAAATTTTATGCTCAAAATAAAGTTAAAAATCATTCAAAAATATGTTTCATCATGGAACATTGGATAAGCTCAAGGATGAGGTATCCCATCTCATGGGACGCGAAAGCTATTTCTGCACACAAAAATTGTACCCACGCACAAGAAAAATTCTTGACTCATGGAGACTTGGTTTCCAGGATCCAAATTTTTGGTACACATAGACAAGGGCTAAACCAACTCAAACCCAAAATTGATTTGAATTAATTTGGCTTTAATTAGCCCAATCTGGAATCTATTTCAAACCTGATTCGAAACAAGGAGCTAGTTTTTTGCAACATGTGCTAGCATGTCAATTTTGCAAACATGATCTAATCCAATTAGACCCCTGATGAATATCCTTTATGTGTGACCCATTGGGTTCCACATCTAGCTAGTAATAGATTTGAGTTCAAGTCGATTTCATCTGATTAGAATTTAATCTAATCGATCAAGATCCAATCGAGCTAACCCGATTTCAGTAATTAACTCTTTCTAATTGGTGATTGAATTAATTTCTTTAATTTGATCAAACTCATAAGATAAGATTGATGTCTAGCAATGTATCATATCTACCTAAAAGATATAAAATTTTTAATGGAAATACCAAAAATATCTTTCAGTGGAAAGTTACCATGCAATTTGATCCTGCGATCTCCCTGCACCCCTCATATGACTCTGGATATGGAATGATGTCAAATCTAATATCATACTCATATTTCTCTCAATCTTATATGATGATTTAATTAATAAAATATTAAAAACTTTTTTTTATTTTTATCCTGCTTTGATCAAAAACTTCCTGAATCATCAATCGATTACAGCAAGTAGTATGCGATCTCCTTTTACCAGGAGTGATCGATTCCATGTTGACCTACTCACAACCTCCATACACATTCTATCATATCTAGAACACCCCGTACTTGACTAAGTCATGAATGAGTATGAACCAAAAAATATGAATTCATGTATACAAGGTTCTACTGTAGTCTCAGGTCAAAGGATTACATGCACAACTCCCACTATAAGAAAATATCTCTTGATAGGTAAGTAAATTCCATAAGATATTTCTTAAGTCG
>NC_025993.2:50643832-50736561 GCF_000442705.2 Elaeis guineensis
GCCATTGGATGTTATGTACTGAACCGAAGAGAGAGAAATTAATTTCTCATATATGTAAGATCAGTGAGGTTTTTCGATGCATACGTCTCAAGCTTGAAACAATACATCAAGCCAAAAGATAAGAAGATCGTCGGGATAAAAAGTCACGATTGCCATGTGCTTCTACAACATGTGCTCCCAATTAGTTTGCATGGATTATTGCCGGATAATATATGCGATACATTAATTGATTTGAAAATTTATTTTTGGAACTTATGTGCGAAGATGTTAAGGCGAAGTCAAATTGATATATTAGAGAAGAAGATTATCATTACTCTTTGTAAGCTCGAGATGATATTCTCTCCCATCTTCTTTGATATCATGGTGCATCTTTTAGTTCATCTTCCAGAGGATGCTAGACTGGGTGGGCCAGTACATACAAAATGGATGTACCCAATTGAAAGGTAATTGCATGATATTATAAAATTTATTATTCATTATTATAAAATTTATTTATATGTATATCAATTGATAATTTATTGGATAGAAAGATGTGAGAATACAAGAATGCCATCGCTAACAAAGCACGATCCGAAGGTTCAATAGTGGAGGCACACGTAATGAATGAATATCTGACATTCTGCTCTATATACCTTCGGAGAGTGGAGATCAAATTTATGAGGCTGCAATGGAATGTCAATGTTGACGACATTCTCATCGATGGATTGTCCATGTTCTCCAATGTTATCGGACCATATGGTAAGACAGATTTTTAAATGTTGACACCACAAAAAAATGAACAATATGCATTGGTATATGCTAAACAATTGTGAGGAGGTGGAAGCGTACATGATGTTAGTATACATATTTAATTTTTACAGTATTGATATTGCATGAACGTACGTACTCATAGACTCTAAATTAAAATATACATGTTATTACTGTATCACTTCAGTGAGCACGAAAGTAAACTCAGAAGAATCAATCTTACATTAGCAGCGGCACGATATAGGAATCAATTCACATCATGATTTGATAAACAAATAAGCTACGTTAATGTTCACCATGACTTAAAGGTTCATTTATATAGTATTTATTTTGTCAAACATAAGCTGCTTATATTTTTCAATTGTAGTTAGCTCAGCTACATATAGACAATCTTAACTGTATCAGTGATGATTTAGTTGTGCTTGCACAAAAATCTGATAGACGTGTATCGGTATATTCAGCATGCATGTCAATGGTGTGCGATTCTTAACGAAAATTGCGATTGCGATCGAACACATAGAATTATGGAATAAACGTGAAGGATGAGCACAATGGTGAAATAATAGATTTTTTTGATATTTTGCATGAGGTTATAGAGCTGAGGTATAGTGATCTTCGACAGGTCGTATTATTCAAGTGTCGATGGTATGATTTAGGATGATACAGGCTAATTATTATAGATCGTCAGCTCGTCAGTATCCACATCGATCATGCATGGTACAAAATGATCCTTATATTTTGCAAAGCAAGCGAGACTAGTGTGGTATGTTGAGGATATCAAAATGAAAGAGCCTTGACGAGTTGTAATAAGGGCTCAGCATAGACATTTGTTCAATCCCATACTTTTTACATGCCCAAATGATGAAAGTCTAGAGAATAAAGTCCGTGCAACTATTGAAAATGAAGCATATCAAATACAAGCATCAGATAATATATTAGTACTAGATGACACGATCGACATAGGATAATTGCAACAAGATGACTGTGAATCTAAGGATGTTCCTATTGTTGGAACGTTGGTATGGGCACGGGCATGATCCAATAATAATTTAGGATCACAATCATATGTAGATGATGACTTCATCAATGACGATGATGATAGCACTTTAGGATTGATGCATTCTACGAGTCCTGTTGAGGATGACTATATGGACACGAGTTTAGATTCTAAGAATAATAATTAATATGAATAAGTAATTCAATTTATTTTTTTGTTACATTTTGTAGTATTTAAATTTTTTGATTACGTGCTGATTTGAATTATTTTAATCATTACAGCATCATGGCTAGTCCTGGACGTGGATGTTCGCGGGGTAGACAGCAGGCTCCACTTGATGATACACATCCTCACTGTAGGATTTTAGAGTGGGCATTTACAGCAAAACATATAATTTTAAAATTTAAATAAAAAAATTTTAATAATTAAACTCATAAATCAGTACCTCTTGATGATTAATAATCATCTAATATATATACATAATAAAATTCAAGCTATAGAAGAATACCTGAAATCTTATTCCAAAATTTGACAGAACCTCTACCAGATGCCCAAGTGTTCGCCCTCCAATGGTGATCCACACAGGGCTATGATCAGGATACCAACTTATAAGATGATTCTTTCTCCAAAATTTTCACTCTAAAAACTTTTTTGGGCACCAGGATCTCAAGACCTTCTTCCTCTTCTCGAGCCTTCTATCCCTACCTTTCTTCTCTCCTTGTCTTCCTTAATTCTCTTCCAGGCTCTGTTCCTAAAATCAGATTATCCTTACTATTTTTGGATTTATCCTAATAAAAAAGAAAGAAACTAATTAGATAATAGGAGAGGATGTTAGAAAGAAAGAAAAATTAAAAATCTGAATGAATCCAATCTCCCCAGTGCACCCCTTAAATACTTAGTGACAGGGTTGCCTTGGATTTTTCGCACCCCTTCCACGCGCCATCTCGCATCCAAAAAATTTTCACACCCCTGATAAATTCTCACACCATCTGAAAGTTTATGACACATAGCAATCATTAGAAAAAATCAAGAGATGCTTCCATCAAAAGACTCTTCAGAATATTTTTTTTCGATGATTCTTCGATGCGTCATGCAGCTTCTTTGGTGCAATTTTTTTCTACCACCATCACATAATTTTGTCATCCAATGGACAAAATTCAAGTACTAACTAGGATTGTCATGGAAAAAATTCAGATTAGATGGTGCATGACAAATGGTTAGAGTCCTTCACAAGTTGGACTCTTGGTCAGGTGCATGGATCAGGTTGCAGGATTTTAAACTTCAACGAATTTCCACGATTAAACCAAAAGGTAATTTAACCAAAAAAATTTTATGCTCAAAATAAAGTTAAAAATCATTGAAAATTTTTCATCATGAAACATTGGATAAAGATGAGGATGGGCATCCCATCTCATGGGACGCAAACTTTATTTGCACACAAAATTGTACCCACCACAAGAAAAATTCTTGACTCTGGAGACTTGTTTCCAGGCATCAATTTTGGTACATAGCAAGGGCTAACCAACTCAAACCCAAAATTATTTGAATTAATTTGGATTTAATTAGCAATCTGGAATCTATTTTAAACTGATTCGAAAACAAGGAGCTAGTTTTTGCAACATGTGCTAGCATGTCAATTTTGCAAATATAATCTAATCCAATTAGACCCTGATTAATTTTCTTTGTGTGACCCATTGGATTCCACATCTAGCTAGTATAGATTGAGTTCAAGTCGATTTCATTGATTAGAATTTAATCTAATCGATCAAGATCCAATCGAGCTAACCCGATTTCAGTAATTAACTCTTTCTAATTGGTGATTGAATTAATTTCTTTAATTTGATCAAACTCATAAGATAAGATTGATGTCTAGCAATGTATCATATCTACCTAAAAGATATAAAATTTTAATGAAAATACAAAAATATCTTCAGTGGAAAGTTACCATGCAATTTGATCCTGCGATCTCCCTGCACCCCTCATATGACTCTGGATATGGAATGATGTCAAATCTAATATCATACTCATATTTCTCTCAATCTTATATGATGATTTAATTAATAAAATATTAAAAACTTTTTTATTTTTATCCTGCTTTGATCAAAAACTTCCTGAATCATCAATCGATTACAGCAAGTAGTATGCGATTCCTTTACCAGGAGTGATCGATTCCATGTTGACCTACTCACAACCTCCATACATATTCTATCATATCTAGAACACCCGTATTGACTAAGTCATGAATGAGTATGAACCAAAAATATGAATTCATGTATACAAGGTTCTACTGTAGTCTCAGGTCAAAGGATTAATGCACAACTCCCACTATAAGAAAATATCTCTTGAAGGTAATAAATTCCATAAGATATTTCTTAAGTCGGATCAATTTAGTGAACTCATTTTCTAATGAGCACCACTTTTTGTATTAGTGTCTCATACAAATGGCTTATGAGATGTGCCACCCTCTCCATCGAGCATACATAGAAAGTGCTAATCTATCCGAACATTGATCCCCTGCTCAATGCTCCTATGACTAGGAATATTCTAAATCAGAATTTTTAGGATTTTAGGTCTCATAGGTATGATCTCATCATAACCCTAAACCCATTTTTCTAATTTATGGAGTTCATCATAATCATGACAAAAGTAAGATGCAGCATATGATGAAAAATATCTTTTATTATTTAAAGAGTCAATACATAAGTCTGGATGATTACAAGGAAAATCCATCAAAATACAAATTTCGATTGGCTTGTAGGGCATATTCCTTTCAATCTTCACTTGCACTAAAGCCAATCGTCCTTATATTTTATCTCCATACAATCGAGATGGTGATCAAACTGCTGCTGTGATAGAGCCTTAGTGAATAGATCGGTAATGTTATTCTTTGTTTCTACTCATTCAATGACAACATCTTGTCTTTCGATTATTTCATGAATAAGATGGAAGCATCTTAGAATGTGCTTGGATATATGATGAGACCTTGGTTGTTTTGCTTGAGCAACTGCTCCAATATTATCACAGTAAAGTGATACTGGATTCTTAATCTCAGGAATGACACCCAACTCAGTGATGAACTTCTTCAACCAGATAGCTTCCTTGGCGGCTTCACTTGTAGCTATATATTCTGCTTCAGTGGTTGAGTCAGCTACAGTCTGCTGCTTGAAACTTTTTCAACTAACAGCTCCACCATTAAGAGTAAAGACACATCCTGAAGTGGACTTGCTATCATCAGGGTCTGATTGGAAACTAGAGTTAGAATAACCTTCTAGTTTTAAATCAGATCCTCCATATACCAGAAAAATATCTTTAGTCCTTCTTAGGTACTTAAGAATATTTTTCATTGCTTTTCAATGATCCTCTCCTGGATCAGCCTAAAATCTACTAACTATGCCTAAGGTATAGGCGACATCAGGCCTAGTACATAGCAAAGCATACATGATCGATCCTACTGCCGAAGCATAGGAAATAGAACTCATTCTATTTCTCTCTTTCAATGTTTTAGGATACATCCTTTTAGAGAGATGTATGCCTTGACTCATGGGTAAATAACCTCTTTTACTTCCATCCATGCTAAACTTCTTTAGCACCAAGTCTATGTACCTGGATTAGGACAAGCCTAACATTCTCTTAGATCTATCCCTATAGATCTTTATACTTAGTATATAGGATGCTTCACCCAAATCCTTCATGAAAAACTTACTTGATAGCCATGTCTTGATTGATTGAAACATTGGGATATCATTTCCAATAAGAAGTATGTCATCTACATATAAAACTAAGAAGACAATGACACTCCCACTAGTCTTCTTGTATACACAAGGTTCATCCATATTTTTGATAAAGCCAAACTCTTTGACTGTAACATCAAATTAGATGTTCCAACTCCTCGAGGCCTGTTTTAATCCATAAATAGATTTCTTAAGCTTGCATACCTGATTTTTTCTCCCTTTTAAGACAAACCTTTCTGGCTGAGACATATAAACCTCTTCCTCAAGATAACCATTAAGGAAGGCGGTCTTCACATCCATTTGTCAAATCTCATAATCATGGTATGCTGCTATTGCAAGCATAATCTATATAGATTTGAGCATGGCAACAGGTGAAAATATTTCATCATAATCAATACCATATTTTTGCTTGAAACCTTTAGCTACTAATCTAGCTTTATAGGTTTCAACTTGGCCATCCGCTCCAATCTTTTTCTTATAGACCCATTTGCATCCAATAAGGGTGACACCCTCTAATGCATCAACCAAAGTCCACAATTGGTTGGAATACATGGAGTCCATTTTGGATTTCATAGCCTCTACTCATTTGTCTGAGTCCTTTCTCATGATGGCTTCCGTATAGGTCAAAGGTTCATCATTCTCAATGATGTGGATTTTATTATTCTCAATAACGAACCCATACCTTATAGGTGCATTCCGCACCCTATCCGACCTTCGAAGAGGAGGTGTACTTTATGTTTGTACTTTATTAATAGATATTTTTGGTTGAGGATCATCTTGTGCTTGCATTTGTAGGTCTTGAACTTCTCCAAGTTCAATTTTCTTTTCACTGCCTTTTTCTAGGATAAACTCTTTCTTCATAAAAGTGGCATATTTACTGACAAACACCTTATGTTCAGTAGGATGGTAAAAGAGGTATCCTATACTCTCTTTAGGATAACCTACAAATAAGCATTTATCTACCCTAGCACTCAACTTATGTCCAATTTTTTTTTTAACATAAGCTGGACAGCCCCATATCTTAAGATACTTAAGATTCGGCTTCTTTCCTCTCCATATCTCATATGGAGTGCTTGGCACAGATTTTGAAGGTACTCTATTCAGGATATAAACAACAGTTTCTAGGGTATATCCCTAGAAAGAAATTGACAAATCTGTAAGGCACATCATGGACCGCACCATATCTAATAAAGTATGATTCCTCCTTTTCGCTACACTATTTAGCTGTGGTGTATAGGGAGGGCTCCATTCTGAGAGAATTCTATTTTCTTTAAGATGATCTAAAAATTTATTGAATAAGTATTCTCCTCCTCGATCAGATCGAAGAATTTTAATACCTTTTCTAGTTTGTTTCTCGACCATACTTTGATACTCTTTAAATTTATCAAAGATTTCGGATTTATATTTCATAAGATACACATATCCAAACCTAGATAAATCATTAGTGAACGTTATAAAATAAGAGTATTCTCCTTTGGCTTCTGTTGTCACAGGATCACATACATCAGTATGTACAAGTCCTAATAACTCACTTGTCCTTTCTCCATGTCCACTAAATGGAGTCTTAGTCATTTTTTTCATAAGACAAGATTCACAAGTACTTAATGATTCATAATCATAAGGATCAAAAAACTCTTCTTTGTATAACTTGTTAATCCTTGTCTCACTTATATGACCAAGTTGATAATGCCAAAGTAAAGTATTATTCAACTCTTCTCTTTTTCGCTTTTTACTTTCATTAATATGAAAAACATTGTCATTAAATATAATTAGAAGACTATTATTAATAACACCATGACAAATAATTTCATTAGAAAAAGAAATTGAGCAACTATTGCTCTTTCCATTTATTTTATAACCTTGTTGCAATAGTAACGATACAGAAATAATATTTTTAATGACCTTAGGCATATAATAATAATTTTTTAGCTCTAAGATCTTTTCAGAAGGTAACTTTAACATATATGTCCCTACAGCCTCAGCTTGGATTGACTCTCCTCCAGTGCCGTAGAGCTCTAAGTCACCCTTTTTCAACACTTTAATGTTCTGCAGCCTCTGCAACGACTTGCAGATATGAGAACCGCAGGCGGTATCCAATACCCAAGAGTCTGAATTGGAAGAACTTAATGACAAAATTGTATGTATCTCATATATACCTTTTGATGCATTGCTTGCACCTGCCTTTACAGTTATAAGATATAACTTGCAATTTCTTTTTCAGTATCTTGCCTTACCGCAATGAAAGCAGGTACCCTGTCTGGAGACTTTCTTCTCCTTCTTCTTCATCTTGCCACCCTTAGGATTCAGTGCTTTCTTTGAACTCTTAGAACCTGACTTCTTCTTTGAGATTTTATTCACAAGAAGAAGTGGAGCCTTCTCTTTCTTAATATGGCTCTCAGCTGTCTTAAGCATATTTAACAGCTCAGGCAAGAAGGAATTCAGTTTGTTCATATGATAGTTCACAACAAACTGAGCGAATGACTCAGAGAGAGATTGCAGGATCAAATCCTAACTTAATTCTCCATCCATCACAAAACTAAGTTGACCCAATCTAATGATCAGATCAATGACTTTCAGGACGTGGTCTTGTGTGGTCTTGTACGGATGATCCCTTAGTCATTCTAGCATGGAATAACTGCTTAGATATCTCATATCTAACAGTTTTACTCTGTTCTCCATACAACTCTTTAAGATTAAGGAGTATGAATTGAGTATCCATGCTCTCATGCTACCTCTGTAACTCATTGCTCATAGAGGCCAGTATGATGCACTTGACAGTCAAACTATCATTTTTCCAGATCCTGTATGTGGATACCTCCTCTTCTGTGGCATCATCCCCAACCTCTTGTGATTCAGGAATGTCAAGAATATAGGAGAGCTTCTTCTGAGTGAGTATGATCTTTAAATTTCTCAACCAGTCCACATAATTGAGACCGATCAACTTGTTGGAATCTAAAATTCCTCATAATGATAGTGAAGATGCTATTTGTAGAATTTAATCTAAAATAATTAAAGAACATTACATAAGCAAACAACTCATATTGACTCATACAATTAAATAATATCTTTAGATTTAATTATGCCTCCCATTATTTTATCGAACATCATAACCCTCTACTATGATGAACGAGACATACTTCATATTTATCTTAGTAGGATTGAGATCCTAATTTCTCATAATGATCTTGTGTTAACACAACAAACCCTTATGAGTTCATAGGTAGGAAACTCTTTCCAATTGCATCTCATACAATTCTCAATATTATATCTTGACCTCTAAAATATTATTAGTCTTGTGTTAACACAACAAGCTATAATATTTTAGTTAAGTTAGACCCTTCATTTCAGTACAGTCAAATTCTAATATAACTGCCCTTGTATTAACACAACAAAGTAGTATATTCAAAATTGCCGTAAGCATCTTCTATGCATCAGGATTATGTTATATCAATCCTTATGACAAGCCTCATGTCAACACAACAAACTAGCCATAGTTCATGATGTAACATTAACCTAGCATGGAGGAAGGCCCTTAATAGTGTTTTCAACATTAGGATTTGTCAATATCAATATCACTTAATCAAATTAGCTAGGTAAGTAAGGTGGGGGTCCCTCATTTGCTTTTCTTAGACACCAATAAATTGGCCAGATCAGACAACGAAACCAATTAAAGAACCACCTATAACACTTTTTTAGACACCAATTGATCAAGAATTGGTTAACCCATAGTTGCATATCACTACCACTTAATATAATTTTCTAATGAGGGCTTTTATTTGGTCTCATGCATATTCTAACTACATAATATCCATTTATATATCAATATTAAAACTTTCTACATATGCAAGTGTAACATATAGACATTCATCATCCTAGGACAACCTTGCAGCATAACCCCATTATGCTAGGACAACCTTATGTCAAGATGATGAAGTGGTGAATCATATATGCATTATTTCATATCATCATATGAAAGCATAAATCATTTTATAGTATAAATCATACTATGGATCACTTAAATATTATGTATATATGATTGAACCAAACAAGACCGGCTCTGATACCACTATAGGGTTTCAGGGTAGGCATGCACAGTGGAAACATAATAGATTTTAAAATTTTAATAAAAAAATTCTAAATATTAAATCCTTAAACCGGTATCTTCTTGATAATTAACAATCATATATAACATAAATTCAAGATTAAATTTAAGTTATAGAAGAGTACCTGCAGTGCTTAATCCAAATTTCAGCATAACCTCCATTAGGTGCCCAAGTGTTCGCCCTCCAATGGTGATCCACACAGGGCTATGATCAGAGCACCAACACTTTGAGAGAATTTCTCCTCCAAAATTCTCACTCTAAAAATTTTCTTGAACATCAGGACCTCAAGACCCTCTTCCTCTTCTCTAGCCTTCCTATCCCTACCTTTCTTCTCTCCTTGTCTTCCTTAATTCTCTTCCTAGACTCTTATCCTAAAATCAGACTTGTTCTTACTATTTTTGTACTTATCTTAATAAGAGAAGGAAGAGACTAATTGGACAATAAGGAGAGGATGTTTGAAAGAAAGGAGAAATTAAAAATCTGAATGAATCCAATCCCCGATGCACCCCCTTTAAATACTTAATGATGGGTTGCCTTCGAGAATTTTTCGTGCCCCTTCCACGTGCCATCTCGCATCCATCAAAAAATCTCATACCTTCTAATGAATTATCATGCCCATCTAAAAGTTTTTGACACATGGAAATCATCGAGAAAAAATCCAAGAGATGCTTCACGCAGAAGGACTCTTCAGAATATTTTTCTCGATGATTCTCTGAAGCGTCGTGCAGCTTCCCATGGCATAATTTTTTTATACCACCCATCAATGTAATTTTATCCATCCAATGGCCAAAAATTAAGGCACTAACATGATAATGTCATGGAAAAAAAATTTAAATTAAGAAGTGGTGTGACAAATGGGTTAGAGTCCTTCACAAGTTGGACTCTTGGTCAGGCTCATGGATCAGGCAGACAGGATTTCCAAATTTAACGAATTTCCATGATTAAACCAGAAGGAATTTTAACTTTAAAAAAAAATTTTATGCTCAAAATAAAGTTAAAAATCATTCAAAAATATATTTCATCATGGAATATAGGACAAGCTCGAGGATGAGCTGTCCCATCTCATGGGATGCGAAAGCTATTTCTACACACAAAAACTGCACACACGCACAAGAAAAATTCTTGACTCATGGAGACTTAGATTCCTGACTCCAAATTTTTGATACATATATCCAAGGGCTGAAACAACTCAAAACCAAAATTTATTTAAATTAATTTGGCTTTAATTAGCCCTATCTGGAATCAATTTCAAACCTGATTCGAAATAAGGAGCTAGTTTTTTGCAACATGTGCTAGCTGTCAATTTTGCAAACATGATCTAATACAATTAGACCCCTGATCAATACCTTTTGTGTATCACCCATTGGACTCTATATCTAGCTAGCAATAGATCTGAGTTCAAGTCAATTTGATCTGATTAGAATTTAATCTAACCGATCTAGATCCAATCGAGCTAACCCAATTTCAGTAATTAGAACTCTTTCTAATTGGTGATTGAATTAAACTCTTTAACTTGATCAAACCCATAAGACAAGATTGACATCTAGCAACGTATCATGTCTACCTAAAAGATATGAAATTTTTGATAGAAATATCAAAAATATCCTTCAGTGGAAAGTTACCGTGCAATTTGATCCTGCGATCTCCCTGCACCCCGAATATGACTTTGGATATGGAATGATGTCAAATCCAATATCATACTCATATTTCTCTCAATCTTTTATGATGATTCAATTAATAAAATATTAAAAACTCTTTCTAATTTTTGTTCTGCTTTGATCAAAGGCTTCCTGAATCATCAATCGATCAGTGCAAGTAGGATGCAATCTCCTCTTATCAGGAGTGATCGATTCCATGTTGACCTACTCACAAGCTCTATACACATTCTACCATATCTAGAATACTCCGTACATGACTAAGTCATAAATAAGTATGAACCAAAAAATATGGATTCATGTATACAAGATTCTATAGTAGTCTCAGGTCAAAGGATTACATGCACAACTCCCACTATAAAAAAATATCTCTTGACAGGTAAGTAAATTCCATAAGATGTTTCTTAAGTCAGATCAATTCAGTGAACTCATTCTCTAATGACCACCCACTTTCTTGTATTAGTGTCTCACACAAGTGGTCTATGAGATCTGCCACCCTCACCATCGAGCATACATAGAAAGTGCTAATCTATCCTGAATATTGATCTCCTACTCAATGGTCCTATGACTAAGAATATTCTAAATTAGAATTTTTAAGATTTTAGATCTTATAGGTATGATCTCATCATAATCCTAAACCCATTTTCTTGATTTGTAGAGTTCATCATTATCATTACAAAATTAAGAAGCAAATATATGATGAAAAATACTTTTTATTATTTAAAGAGTCAATATATAAGTCTGAAAGATTACAAGAAAAATTCATTAGTAGAGACATTGGTATGGCATGCAGATGAGATGTAGGAGTACAACGTCACAGAACATGACCAATTGTAGAGCACTCTGTTGTCAAGGGTAGCTCGCGAAGGGTATGGATATAAGTATCCCTCCGACCTGAGATCATCATAGTAACTTGCAAGCAACTCACTGTGCTTTGGTGCTAGACTATCTGAGTTTATAATTCAGTGATGGAAGATTTTTGAGTGTAGTCAAATACTTGTCAAGTCAGTGCGTGAGTCAAGATGGGATTCATCCCTCCGAATTAGTAGGAGTTAATGTATCAATGTATTTCAATTTAGCAAAATCTGAGCTCAGATAATCCGTGAGATAGATTTGAAAAAGATTGAAATATAATATGGATGACTTATCTAGGATTGATAGTTAAATTATAGATCATCCTTGAGCATTAGGGTCAAAGGGATGAATTATACGGTAACCATACGCTAGTAGGTTCTTGAATGTTGCTTAGCCTTCAATCTACCTATCCAGACGTCGGGTCACCATTGCTAGATGGTTACATCGATTGGCTCAGAATGTTATTCCTGTGATACCAGTTTAGATTCAAACCTATGGGAACATACTTAAAAGAAGTTTCTGACTGATTATGTGGCTGATCAACGATTGAGAATCGTTCAAAGACTTAATCATCAATTCAATTAATAGTTAATCTTATGCAAAAGTTATAATAAATTAATTCATCTAGTATTAGTAAATTAATAGAAGATTAATTAGTAATTAGATTACTGATTAACTTAATTTGATTGAGTAAAAAAGATTAAATAAAATATAATTAAATTAGATTCAATTAGATTTGACCTGATTAGGTTATGAGATGACCTAATCGCTAAGAGAGAATTATCCATGATTTCATCAAAACTTTAATTCAATCAATTTCTAATTTGATTGAAATTTGATTAAAAATTTATGAACCTAATTAGATTAGATTTCATATACTTTATTTGGGCTAAACTAGATGCGGTTTGATTTGAATTCAAATAAGAAAATTAAGAGTCCTTATTGGAATAAGACTCTTCTCCCATGTGCCTCCCACTTTGACGCCATATGTCCTCATGCACAAAAAATTTTTACATGAGATTTTTTACACCAAAGAGTTCTTCTCCCTCTCTATCTCATGTCCAAATCTAATTTAGTTTTGATAAAAGAAAGATTTTAAAATTAGATTTTAAAATATTTCTTATCAAGAGAGTCTGTTCTTATCCAAATCAACCTCTCCATGCCAACTTATTTTTTTTTCCTTATATGTGTGACATTTTGAAAAGAGTTTTTTATGGAAAATTAGTTAACTAATTTATCATAAAAAAATATGGGAAGGGGCATCTCATAATTTTTTGGCATGTTTTGGTGTGAATTTTTGAGTAGGAGCAACAACACATTAAGAGTCCATGATCCCTAGGACTCTTCACCCCATCTCTTTACACATTAAAATAAAAGAAATTTTGTTTCATTCTTATACATGTAAGAGACCTGAGAGAGAGGCCTTCATGTTAGGAGGGGTCTTGGGCATGGTTTCATGGCATGAAAGAAGAGGAGAGTCCTCTTCTCTTGGGATATATGCAAAAATCAGGTTTCTAGGGTTTTGGTCCTCAGGATTTGGAAAGAGTGAAAAAATAAGAGAAAAATTATTTTCATCTCCTCACCTCTTTATCTCCTCCAGAAGTCTATCTTTAATCTTTGAAAAGGTTCTAGAGATTTGAAGAAGGGATCTAGATCAACCAAGAAGAAGGTCTTTGCGTGAGCTAGCACTCCCGAGAAGACCGATCAGATCGGAGCTTCGAGTGGATTTTTCATAGAGGCTGGATGTATGTGCGGCTGTGAGCAACTAGCTAGAATCTTCTTCACCATATCTCTCAGCAGTGGTGATCATCGACCCATGCTAAGGTATCGAGTTCTAAATTTAGATTAGAAGTAGATATGATCTACTGCCACATGCATGCATGCTGATTTTATCTTCAGTATTTTTAAGATTTTATATGCAACATATCATATCATAGATCCTAGAGTAGATTGATTTGATGATTAGATCATATGTATATTTGATTAATTTGATTAATCTAATTATCTTTCACTGTAATTTATTCAAAAAAATTTTAAAATACATGCATGAAATCACCTACGTTCACCAACAATATGTTCGCATGCAATGGTGACGTAGTCAGCTGGAAGAGTTTCAAGCAACCCATCATAGCGAATTCGACCACAGAGGCTGAATATGTCGTTGCTTCAGATGCTATAAAGAAAGACTTTTGGTTCAAAAAGTTCATCACGAAGCTTGGGGTAATGACATCAGATGTCATACCATTTTATCGCGACAACAATAGAGCCATAGTACTTGTTAAGGAGCCGAAGTCTCATCAGAAATCAAAGTACATCGAATGGTGGTACTATATCATATGCGACTACTTCAAAAAGAAATTGATCAAGGTGCCAAGAGTAGACTCTACAGACAATATGACAGATCCACTGACAAAGCAATTGAGCCAACCAAATATGAAGTTCACCTTGAGAAGATGGGACTTAGATTAGTGGCCAATTAGCTCTAGTCCAAGTGGGAGATTGTTAGATGTATCTCCAAAAAGCCAATATGGCTAACACATTGTAATATATCTGGGCATAATTTTATATTTAATACATTGATTTGATCAATAAAAGGATAAGTTTAATTTTTATTCAAGTGTGATGTGTCCTTAAATCATCCATGGAATTAACATTTCGATACATATTTTTAAGATGTTGAGGATTAAAGATATGTACATAATTTCTAAATACTCTCGATCATAGTATCATTATGAAGATGGTGATCGATGTGGATAGACAGACGTATAGATCACTTTCTTCAGGGTAGATGAGTCTCTGGTCTACAGTGTAGAGAAACTGAGCGACGAGTATGAATAATTGTTAGAGAATAACTAGTACTGAGCGTGACCATATGAGAGATCACTTGAATTTCTACTCGATCATCAGTGATTGTCTCGATGCTGTAGTTGTGTGAATAGTCTTGTGACCTATGATGGTATGACTACTCACAGTGAGGCTGCTAAAGTTTGACTGACACATAAATATGGTCTTAATGAGCCCTTGTAGTAGATGTTGGTGATAATTGGTCCACTATAAAAATAGGATGCACTTTGTTGAGGTCTGATTATGCAGTGAAAAGTGAATTTTAAAAATTTTAAAATAAACATATCGAAAGCTTGAACAATTAAAACTATCAAACCAAAATTCAAACCCTAAAATCACCTTGTAGATGTCGAACAAAATAAAACAAGCATGCAAAGAGATAGAATTTTATACTTCCTCCAATGTGTAGTATAGTAAGATAGTGATCTCCATGAGACTTCAAAGTAGAAGCCCTCCAATGGTCATCTACACGAAAGTTGGCCAAGGTCCTTCCTAATCAGTGTGCTGCAGCAGTCTTTTCTTCACAAGAATACTATCAACTTCGAACTCGAAGAACGATCTCATCAGTACTTAGTTGCCTTTGATTTTATCTTTAGAATCATATCAAGAGAACTCTCTTCAGAAGTCTCACAACCTAGAATTTGATTTTGAGCTTCAACACATAGAAAAATCAAACCCTAGGATAAACTAGCAACACTTGCTAATTTTCTCACCACCCTTCTTACAACTTTTGCTCTCTATTTTTTCTTTGCTTTTTCTCAATTTTTTTTCAGAATTTTTCTTCCTTATCACATGCCAATTGGCTTCAATTTTCACCAAAAATCAAGCCCTTAGCCCACATGGGATGCCCCATATAAATAGGCGAAGAGGGGATGTGAAGATGGACCAAGGGGCACCAACTCTTGGTGCTCCAAATCTTCATGTGGAGAATTAAATCTCCATGTCTTTATTTGGTGTAGAAGAGCCTTCACATAGAAAGATTTCTCCTCTTCTATGCCCCATAAATTCATCACATTAATTTGGCATATAATAATTAAGAATCTGATGGGAATCGAGGAGTTGGATAAGAGTCTTCATTAAGGACTCTTCTTCTTCTCAACGTGATTAAGGAGGGGGCAAAAATTATTTTTGGGCATGAGACTTAGTGGGTGCAGAGGACTCCTTCCACACTTGAAGCACTTCTAAGTTGGGTAAGAATTAAATTAAATTAGACCCAATCCCATTAGATCAAAGGCAACTAATCTAGTTTAGCTCCAATGCTTTGAATTGAACCTATTTAGGAACTTGGATTAACACAATGTGCTAGCATATCAAATTAACCCCTAAAATTTATATTAAATCTTAATTAAATTATGTCAAGACTATATTTCAAAGTGTATGACCCATTGAGTTCCAAATCTAGCAAGCAGTAGATACAGACTCTTGACGTAACCCTAATCTGATCAGATTAGGTCAGCTCAAGAGTCTCAATCAATTAGGACTCTTTCTAATCAATTTTTGAATTAAACTCTTTTAATTCTGATAAGTCTACATGTCAAGATTAATATCTAGCAAGATGTCAAAATTATCAAAATACTCTTCAGTGGTAAGTTACCGTATACTTCAATTCTTTAGTCAAACAACATTCCAAATGAGCTGTGGGCATGCAATCATATCAAACTCAATTACTTATCTATGTGTATCTAGATCAAAAGATGATGATTCAGTTGATGATACATTAAAAATCTTTTTCTAATTATCATCCTGTTTTGGCTAAAGACTTCCATAATCATCGGCCTATAAGATCACATAAGATTTTTGCTCCCCTTATTAGGAGTGACTGATCTCTTATTGATCTCTCACAACCTCCATGCATACTTCATCACATTCAGAACATCTCATACAAGGATCAGAGAATCAAGTTATAAAATGAACCAAAATATGAATTCATGTACACAAGGTACCATAGCGATCTTTGGTCGAAGGATCACTTACATAACTCTCACTATAGAACCATCAACTGATATGTAAATAAGACTCTATCAGACATTCTCTCATAGGTCTATTCAGTGAACTCATTCTCCAATGAGCACCCACATCTTTGTACTAGTGTCACCACACAAATGATTATGAGATCAACCATGCTCATTACTGAGCATATATAGGACATGCCAGTCTTACCGGTATCATTGATCTCTGACCCAATGAACCAATAACTGAGAATATTTTAAGTTGTGTCTATCAAGAATTTAGGTCTCACTGGTGTGATCTCATCATGGTCCTAAAATCATTGCCCAGACCTTTGAGGTTCATTATAATCTTAAAAATAATAATAAGATGCAGCATATAATGAATCAAAATATCTATTTTATTAAATATCAATGTCAATTACATGAGTTTGAAAGACAAATTATAGAAAACATCCGATCGCATCCCATATGTGATTAACTTGTAGAGTATTATTCTTTCAATCTCTCACTTACACTAGAGCATTATTCTTTCAATCTCTCACTTACACTAAAGCTCATCGCTTTTTTACTTGATGCTCAAGCAATCAAGATGGCGGTCAAACTGCTGCAATGATAAGGCCTTAGTGAATGGATCTGCTATATTATTCTTGGTATCAACTCACTTCACGATCACATTGTATCTTTCGACTATCTTCCAAATGAGATGGAACCATTTTAGAATGTGCTTGGATTTATGATGAGACCTCGGTTCCTTAGCTTGAGCAACTATCCCAATTTTATGACAATAAAGGGGCACTGATTGTTCAATCCCTGAAACCACACCCAAATCTAAGATGAACTTTCTTATCCATATGGCCTCCTTAGCAGCCTCACTAACAGTAATGTACTCAGCCTCAGTGACTGAGTCAGCAATAGTTTTCTATTTGGAACTCTTCCAACTTATTGCTCTACTATACAGGATGAACACTTACCTAGATATGGATTTGCTATCATTTGAATAAAATTGAAAATTAAAATCAGTATAACATTTCAGTTTTAAATCAAATCCACCATATATGAGAAACATATCTTTAGACCTTCTTAAGTACATGAATATATTTTTCATAGCTTTTCAATAATCCTCTTCAGGATTAGCCGAAAATCTGCCTGTAGTGCCCAAGGCATAAGCCACATCAAGCCTGGTACATAGCATAGTATACATTATTGATCCTACAGTCAAAGCGTAAGGAATAGAACTCATTCTATTTCTCTCTTTAGGTATCTTAGGAGATATCTTCTTAGAGAGTTGTATGTCATGACCCATGGGCAAGTAACCTCTTTTACTTCCCTCCATGTTGAACCTTTTCAACACAAGGTCTATATACCAAGACTGGGATAAGCCAAGCATCCTTTTTGATCTATCCCTATAGATCTTTATACTAAGTATATATGATGCTTCACCCAAGTCTTTTATAGAAAATTTTTGTGATAGCTATATTTTGACCGATTGCAATATAGGGATATCATTCTCAATGAACAATATGTTTGAAGGGAAGGAAACAGTTTTCCTCTAGAATATCCAGGTTGCATCTAAATTTTTTTTTTAATGTTCTACTTGTTTAAGGATCAAAGTCTTACCTGAATCATAATAGAACTAGAGAACAAATCCCAAATTATCCATTATAAATCTTCATGGAGGTCTAGATATGCAGACCCTCTACTTCGCATGCACGTCAGATGCTGCAGGAAAGTAGGATGAACTCCAATTCAATTGATTTCGTAACTCAATCAATTGAGGGATGAGATGTGATGGTGTGACATCTCACATCAGTAGGTGGAATGCCCAAGAAGGATCCATACCCAAGGAGAGGAGGCGGCAACAAAGGGAGAGATGTTGAAGATGAAGGACCTCTCTCTTCACACGCTTGTCTCTCTCTTTTTTTCTCTTCTCTCAATTTGATTTGTTTGCTATTCTATTCTCTTCTTTCATCCATAGGTAGAGACCCTCTCTATTTATAGATGATTCTCATGACCTAATGAGAGGAAGACTCTTTATTCAAATCTGATTTGAGTTGGTCCAGTACTCATGAAAGAAGGACTCCTACATGAGATATAATTGCCATCACTTATGACATCCACTTTGCACCCACTCCCACACCCACTTGGGATGCCCTAAATAAGCACCAAACTAATTTTTTGTCATAATTCATGAGTGGATATTCCCAGTGCAAGTAGGAATACTCATATCTCATCTAAAATAAATCCGATTCGAATCTGATTCGAAGCTGGTTCGAAATAATTTTGAAAGGCTGTCAATCCTAACTCTTTAGGATTTTTATACCAAGTCTATTTGGATTTTAAACCTATTTAAGTCTAATTAATTCAGATCTAATCTTAAATTAATTAGTACTTAAATCCAATCTTTCATATGTTTCATGGATCATAGACAGAAATTTTTGATCTCCGAGATTGAACCTGAACCTCTTGTATAGTGCTAGCTGGACATAGTCAACTCTTCAATCCCATTTGACCCATAACTCAATTCTTAATCAAGTTAGCTTATATGTTCAATCAAGTCAAGTACTTCCAGATTGGATATATAAATATAGGTCAATTTCTTTCCTACTTTGTCTGACTTGTGTGCGTGACTCCATAAGTTCAAACACTAAGCCGGTAGCACAAGAACAAATTTTTGTACTAATCGAGATACCATCTAGCAATAATTTTTGATGTCCAGATAGGTCAAATTATTGCAAAAAAATATTTCAGAACCCATACTCATGGTTACCGCATGATTCATCCTTTTGACCCTAGATGCTCTAGGATGGTCTCAGGTTAACTGTCAACCGAGATTGCTTCATCCACATTGTATTTTAACCTTTCAAATCTATCTCATAGATTACCCCAGCCAAGGCTTTACTAAATTGAAATACTGTGATACATCAACTCTAATAATCCGAAGGGGTCAATCCCATCTTGATCCACATACACAAACTTCGTAAGGACTTGACTATATCCAGTAACCTTCCATCACTACATTAAAAATTCAGATAGTTCGGCACCAAAGTACAATGAGTTGCTTGCATGTCACTATGGTGATCTTAGGTCTAAAGGATATTTATGCCAATATATTTTGCGAGCAGCTCTTGACAGCAGAATGCTCAGCAGGTGAGTCACTTGTTCAGTGATGATGTACCCTTATATCTCATCTGTATGCCATACCAGTGTCACCACACTCTTTGGTTAAGAGAACAATCAATCTATATGGCACACAATGACCTTCACTCGATAAACGTCATCGTCCCGTAATGACGTATCATTTGGTCATAAACTTGTTTAAGAACTATACGATAAATCCTCTCTTTATCGTACACTAGCATAGTTCTAAGGACTTCATCATAGTACAAGAATTCAAGAAAGATGTCATTTTATGATAAAAAATATTAGAATAATTATTATTCAATAATCAATAATTTATATACAAAGATGAACTCAATCGTCACATGATTGATTTTAGGACACAATTTCTGACAACTCCCACTTGGACTAAAGCCAATTAGGGCAGTATCTTATACCCATCTTCCATTTGAAGTCATTGAACTCTTTAATCCCAAGAGCTTTAGTGAAGGGGTCGGTTAGGTTCTCCTTTTCGTCGATCTTTTGAAGCTTGACGTCACCTCGATTCACGATCTCTCACACTAGGTGATAGTGGTACAAAACATATTTATGCGGTGCTGCGACTTAGGTTCTTTCACCTGAGCTATGACATTGGAGCTGTCACAATATAGCAGGACAGGACCATCAATGGAAGGTACAACTTTCAGCTCGATAATGAACTTTCACAACCACACCGCCTCTCTTGCAGCATCTGATGCAGCAATGTATTCCACTTCGCATACAGAATCGGCCATAGTATGTTGCTTAGAATTTTTTCAGCAAACAGCTCCTCCATTCAAGGTAAATACATAGCCCGACACGTTTCTGCTGTCATCACAATCTGACTAAAAATTGAAATCAGTATATTTCATAAGTTTCATATCAGGATCTCCATAGATAAGCCATTGGTCTTTAGTATTTCTCAAATACTTAAGAATTACTTTTGCAATCTTCCAATGCTTCTCACCCAAATCTGATTGGTACCTACTCACTACTCTTAGTGAATAGGCCACATCTGGCCTCGTACATGTCATAGCGTACATGATAGATCCCACTGTCGCAGCATATGGTATTCTACTCATGCGCTCTCTCTCCTCAAGAGTTGTCAGACAATCCTTCTTGAAAAAAGTAATTCCATGGCCTATCGAAAGATAGCCTTTCTTGAAATTATCCATGTTGAACCGCTTCAACAAGGTGTCAATGTACGTGGATTGGGACAATCCAAGCAACCTTCTAGATCTATCCCTATAGATCTTCATCCCTAAGATGTAGGATGCTTCTCCCAAGTCTTTCATGGAGAACTGTGATGATAACCATAGCTTCACACTCTACAAAGTCAGGATGTCATTTCTTAGTAATAGTATGTCATTCACATACAGTACAAAAAAAATGACCACAAAATTGGAAGTCCATTTGTAGATGCAAGGATCTTCTCCATTCCTAACGAAGCCATATATTTTGATTACTTTATCAAAATGCATGTTCCAACTCCTCAATGCTTGTTTAAGTCTATAAATTGATTTTTCAGCTTGCACACTTTCAACTCGTCTATGGATGTGAACCCTTCAGGTTGTATCATATACACCTCTTCTTCCAGCTCTCCATTAAGAAAAGTGGTTTTGACATCCATCTATCAGATCTCATAATCTAAGTGTGCAGCGACAACAAGCATAATCCGAATGAACTTGAGCATTGCCATAGGAGAGAACGTCTCATCATAGTCAATACCATAATACTGACGATAACTTTTAGCAACTAGATGGGCTTTATAGGTCTCTACCTTCCCATCCACTCCTCTTTTGCTCTTAAAAATCTATTTACACCCTATGGGTTTTATCCATTCAAACGGATCAACTAGTGTCCAGACACTATTGATCTCCATGGACTCCATCTCGGACTTCATGACCTCAAGCCATTTTTGGGAGTCAGACCTTTGTATGACCTCCATATAGATGATCAGATCCTTATCATTCTCATCAAGTTCAATAGGATCACCGTCCCGGATCTAAAAATCATAATATCTATCTGGTTGATGCAATACTCTATCGGATCTCCTTAATGGTGCCTCTACTAGCTCCAAATTTGATTCACCAACCAAACTCAATTCTATGTGTCAGTCCTTCCACATCATGAACTTCATCAAGTTCAATTTTATAGGCATTAGCTCCTTCACCAACAAACTTCTTTTTCAAAAAGACTGTCCGACTGCTAACAAACACTTTTTATTCTACAGCAAGGTAGAAGTAGTACCCTTTAATTTTCTTTGGGTAACCTATGAACAAGCATCTATCAAACTTCGGTCCAAGCTTATCTGCCTTTAAACGCTTGACATGAGCTGGACACCCCCAGACCCTAAGATGTGAGAGCACCGACTTACGTTCAGTTCATATCTCATATGAAGTTTTATCGATAGACTTGCTGGGCACCTTATTCAAAATATAAGAGGCAGTCTCTAGAGCATATCCTCAAAAAAATATTGGCAGACTGAAAAAAGTCCATCATGGATCTGACCATGTCTAACAAGATTCAATTCCTCCTCTCGGACACACCATTATGTTGTGGTGTTTCTGGAGGGGTCCATTGTAAGAGAATCCTATTCTCTTTCAGATATATAAGAAACTCACTGGTCAGGTATTCACCTCCTTGATTTGATCGAAGGATCTTAATACTCATTTCAGTTTGTTTCTCTACTTCAGCACGGAATCATTTGAATATTTCAAATGATTCTGACTTATGCTTTATAAGATAGACATACCCATACCTCGATAGATCGTTTGTAAACGTAATGAAGTAGTAGTATCCTCCTCTGACACTTATGTTCATAAGCCCACATATATTAGTATGTATTAGATCTAGGACATCACTGTCTCTTTCACCTTTTTCTTTAAAAGGTGACTTAGTCATCTTACCAAGTAAACAAGATTCACAGGTAGGCAATAATTCACAATCATCTATCTCAAGGATACATTCCTTGATCAATCTGTCAATCTTATTCTTGTTCACATGACCAAGACTACAATGCCAAAGGTAGGATTCGCTAACAATATCTATTTTGGGGTGTTTACTAGGTGTGTATATTACACTAACAGACCGTGATATTATGTATATGCCATATTTTAATTATCTATGCATAATTATAGTATCATTCATAATGATATTACAAAAATCATCCTTTATTATAAATTTGTAACCAAGTTTGGCCAAAAGACCTATAGAGATGACATTCATCATAAAGGAGGAATAATAATGACAATCATCTAACATGATACTATTGGACTCGAAGATGAGCTGCAAAGTTTCCAAGGCTAGAACTGGAACAAGGCTTTCATTTCCATTGTTAAGGAACCGCTCGCCCTCTCAAAATTTTTTACTTACCTGCAGTCCCTATAATGAATTGCATATATTAATAGGACTTTCGATATCCAATATCTAGGTAGCAATATCATAAATAAATAAATTATAAGATGTTATCATATAAATATCTTGTGAAGTAACCACTTGCCTCTTTCTCTTATTCTTAGACCTGTTTGGGTCAAAGGTGGCTATATAAGTAGGACAATTTCTTTTTCAATGACCCAACTTCTTACACAAGAAGTACTCTACCTGGCTCTTGTTAACTTTTGATAGTTTACTCTGCTTGGGATCGACGGCACGAGATTTTTGCACCTTTTTCTTCTTTCCTCTCCTAGAGGATCGATGCCCTACAGATGAACCTCCCACTAAATTCACTGGCTCCTTTTGAAGTTGGTGATCCTTCTCAAAAGTCTGTAATAACCCTAGTAAACTATGGTACTTTACTGCAGGCTTCGTCATTCTATAATGATTGAGAAAGGGTAGGTAGGATTTTGGTAGTGAATTGAGGATAGCATCCTTGCCTAACTATTCATTCAATAGAAAGCCAAGTTTGCTAAGGCGTTCAATCTGCTCAATCATATATAATACATGATCGGTGACTGAAGCTCCCTCTCACATACGGGCAATGAACACTGCACAGGAAGTTTTATATCTCTCCGTATCCTCAGAGGTGTCGAAGGACTCATTCAATATTTAAATCATCTCCTTAGGCTATGCATCCTCAAACTTACGACTAAGTTCATCATTCATAGCTGCCCTCATCACACAATGCACAGTCGTGCGATCATTGAGCCACATCATATAAGTGTCTCTCATCGCACGAGGAGCATTGGCTACAAGTTCTTCAGGTGCTTGATTTGTAAGGACATACAAAATCCTCTCATGCTCCAACACAATCTTCAACTTTCGATACCAGCTATCAAAGTTGGGTCCGGTGAGCTTGTCGCTATCCAACAGTGAACGAAGGGATAGTGTGTTGGCCATAACTAAAAGAAAAAAATATTAGCCTATTGGTACATGAATTATTATTATTTTTTTAATCCTGAAGATATGGACTTTAGTTTAAAGGTCCTCCCATTATTTTTTGCGAATTGGTAGCCTCTACCTCTAACTCAAGGAATTACATTAATTTCTTAGTGAGTACTAAAATCCACACGGACTGCATTTGGGTCCGAGTGTGGCTCGACCAACCCTAATGCATCCATGGGTAGGTTCATAACCAATTATTTCTCCAAACAACTTTTAGCATTGGGTTTTGCCCCAGACATCCCTTCAACAGATGTGCGGTGCCTTCACTAAAAATTCTGGTTAGGTCCAACCATTGACATGACACATCAAGTGCATCCAACAAATGGATGTCCAGGCCCAAGTGTAGCTCGACCAACCTGAGCATTGATCTGAAGGTACATCATGATAGTCATATGATGAATGACAATTCCAATACGTAATAGACACCAGGCGTGTGGCACCTCCAATGCCTATTTAGAATATTGGACTCATTATCACACACCTTAATGGGAGGCAACCACCAAGTTATTTCATAACTTTATCACTTTATGGACCTAATAATTTAGAGAATTTGATTTCATTGACCTGAGAATAAGAGAAGAAGTCGATCTGCAAGCTGCAAATCCTTCCACTGACTTCACCAAGTCATGTAAAGGATTAAACACAAGCTGGTCTAAAGACACCTAAATCAGTCACACTGATTCACCTTAATGGCATGGGTCTACACGATTCAAATAGTGACCTAATTAAAATATAATTTACTATATTGGCTAAGTAAGTGAGATCAGTGGGAGGAATCTGTCCTTAACTCACCGTAGACACATTTAGGTGAATATCTCTCAATTAAAAATTACTTGATCGAATCTACCAAACTTATCTTAGACACCAACTGGTTAATTAGTTTCGATTTGGCACACCAGAAGATTCAGGCTCAACCATGGAGCCATGATCATGATCCATTTATTAGGGTCAAACACATGGACTTGATCAAACTTCAACTAATGAGATTGATTTAGAAAAATACTGATCTAATCTAATTCAACACTTGATTAGATTTAATCAATTTCTCTACTTGATCCATATATATTCCTAACCCTAGGTCTAACCCATTAAAAGGATCTGATTCATGCTAACCCTTTGCTCATCATATTATGTGGTGTCTTAATGATCTTTCATTCTCAATTCTAGATCATTCAAACTTAATTCAAAATTAAGTGTGTAAAACATGTGTTTCAGTCTGTAGAACTATTCTACAAGGGTTTCAAGTGAAGTATACCATATGTTTCAACATATGAAAATAATTTTTTATAATATATTTAACAATTAAATATATATAGGTATGATCTAAAGTTCATTCATACATCTCATGTATCATGATAATTTTTAGATCAATACCAATTACATCATATGTAACATATAATTCAGATCTAAAATAATTTTATATCTGAATTTTATCTTATTATAAAGAACATAAATCACTTTAGATCTAATCTAAATATATTTATGATCAAAATAATATATAAAAGTTTGTTCACTTTTTTTTTCATGAAACTGGATCACAACGACACCCCTACATGTCATAAGAGAACTCATCGAATAGGCAAAAGAGAGATCAAGCTCTTCAATCTCTTATGATCGAATGGTCTGGTGATCTTATCAATCCGAGTACTAGGCTACTAAGATCTAAAATCTAATTTTATATATAATTATATCAATATGCAATCATTGACAAAACTATTTTATGTCATGAACATATCCTTGATCTCATCAATTATGTTCTTCATCTAATCCAATAAGATTTGATGTATCATATACATCATATCAAATCTAAAACTTATCTTATATTAATTATAAAATATTAATTTTAGATTTGATATCAAATAGAAAAATAATTAGATATAAATATAAATACATAAAGAATTAATTTTTGATAAAATCTATTTTCATGCAGTGCTGAATTATGATAGGATTCAGATATAAATATCCATCGAAATGGATCCAATTTAAATCTAAAATAATCTTCACTTCATAAGAAAAATAAAAAATTTAAAATTTTATCAAAATAGATTTAAAACAGATTTTTAATTCACATTATTTTTCATCAAAAATTCAGTAATAGCAGAATTCTTTTATAACAGATTCATAACAACCTCAATCAACCATTGATTAGGCACCTCAAGTCCAATCAAAATTAGATCAAAAATTTTATATAAATAGACTTAAATGAGATTTAATATCATACAAAAAATATTAATTATATCTCATATAAATAATCATAAAAAATTCTATGTTGCATGCATTTATTTCAAACCTGGTTCCGATACCAGTTGAAGGGAAAGAAATAGTTTCCCTCCAGAATGCCCAGGTTGCATCTAAAATTTTTTTCTAATATTCTACTTATTTAAGGATCAAATTCTTACCTGAATCATAGTAAAATCAGGAATCAAATCCCACATTATCCGATATAAACCTTCACGGAGGTCTGGATATGCAGATCCTCTACTTCGCATGCACGTCAGACGCTGCAGAAAAGCAGGATGAACTCCAATCCAATTGGTTTCACAACTCAATCAATCAAGAGATGAGATGTGATGGTGTGACACCTCACACCAATAGGTGGGATACCCAAGAAGGATCCATGTCCAAGGAGAGGAGGTGGCAACAAAGGGAGAGATGTAGAAGTTGAAGGACCTCTTTCTTCACATGCCTGTCTCTCTATCTTTTCCTCTTCTCTCAATTTGATTTGTTTGCTATTCTATTCTCTTTTTTCATCAATAGGTAGAGATCTTCTTTATTTATAGATGATTCTCATGACCCAATGAGAGGAGGACTCTTTATTCAAATCTAATTTGAATTGGTCCAGTACTCATGAAAGAAGGACTCCTACATGAGATATAATTGCCATCACTTATGACATCCACTTTGCACCCACTCCCACACCCACTTGAGATGCCCCAAATCAGCATCAAACTAATTTTTGATCATACTTCATGAGTGGATATTTTCAGTGCAAGTAGGAATACTCATATCTCATCCAAAATAGGTTCGATTCGAATCCGATTCGAAGTCGGTTCGAAATAATTTTGAAAGACTATCAATCCTAAACTCTTTAGGACTTTTGTACCAAGTCTAACTTGAATTTTAGACTTATATCAGTATAATTAATTTGGATCTAATCTGAAATTAATTAGTACTTAAATTCAATCTTTCATATATTTCATGGATCATAGACAGAAATTATTTATCTCCGAGATTGAACCTAAACTTCATATGTAGTGCTAGCTAGACATAGTCAACTCTTCAATCTTATTTGACCCATAACTCAATTCTCAATCAAGTTAGCTTATATATTCTATCAAGTCAAATACTTTCAGATTGGATATATAAATATAGATCAATTTCTTCCTACTTTGTCTGACTTGTGTGCGTGACTCCATAGGTTCAAACACTAAGCCGGTAGCATAAGAACCAATTTTTGCACTAATTGAGATACCATCTAGCAATGATTTTCGATGTCCAGATAGATCGAATTATCGTAAAAAAATATTTCAGAACCCATACTCATGGTTACCGCATAATTCATTCTTTCGACCCTGGATGCTCTAGGATGGTCTCAGGTTAACTGTCAATCGAGATTGCTTCATCCATATTGTATTTCAACCTTTCAAATCTATCTCATGAATTACCCTGGCCAAGGCTTTACTAAATTAAAATACAGTGATACATCAATTTCAATAATCCAGAGGGGTTAATTCCATCTTGATCCACACACATAGACTTCGTAAGTACTTGACTGTACCCAGTAGCCTTCTGTCACTGCATTAAAAGTCTAGGTACCTCGACACCAAAGAATAGTGAGTTGCTTGCAAGTCACTATGGTGATCTCAGGTCTGAAGGATATTTATACTCATATGTTTCACGAGCAGCTATTGACAACAGAATGCTCAGTAGGTGAGTCACTTGTTTAGTGACGATGTAACCTTACATCTCACATGTATGCCATACCAGTGTCATCACACTCCTTGGTTAAGAGGATAACCAATCCATATGGCACACAATGACCTTCACTCGATAAATGTCATCATCCCGTAATGACGTATCATTTGGTTTTGAACTTGTTTAAGAACTATACGATAAATTTTCTCTTTATCGTACACTAACATAGTTCTAGGGACTTCATCACAGTACAAGAGTTCAAGGAAGATGTCACTTTGTGATGAAAAATATCAAAATAACTATTATTCAATAATCAATAATTTTTGTATAAAGATGAACTCAATCATCATATGATTGGTTTTAGGACATAATTTTCAGTAATATTGTCTACATATAAGATCAAGAAGATAATAGCACTCCCACTAGTCTTCTTGTATATACAAGATTCATCCACATTTTTGATAAAGCCAAATGATTTGATTGTCTCATTAAAATGGATGTTCTAGCTCCTCGATGTTTGTTTTAATTTATAAATGGATCTATTCAGCTTACATATCAGATTTACTCTCCCATTTGAGATAAATCTCTCTGGCTGAGTCATGTAGACTTCTTTCTCAAGATTTTTATTAAGAAAGGTAGTCTTAACATCCATCTGCTAGATCTCATAGTCATGGTATATGGTAATAGCAAGCATAATCCAAATAGACTTGAGCATGGCTACTGATGAAAAGGTTTTTTTATAATTAACACCTTATTTTTATCTAAAATCTTTTGCCACTAGCCTGACCTTATAGGTCTCTACTTAGCCATCTGCTTCAATCTTCCTCTTAAAGACCCATTTGCAGCCTATTGGGGTCACACGCTCAGACGCATCACCCAAAGTCTAAACTTGGTTGGTATATATAGAGTATATTTTGGATTTCATGACATTGAGCCATTAATCAGAGTCACTACTCATGACAGCTTTCGAATAGGTCGTGAGATCATCATTCTCAATAATATGAGATGTGTTGTCATTCTTAATGATAAATCCATATATGAGTGGTACATTACGCACTCTATTTGACCTTCGGAGAGGAGGTATATGTAGTAGCTGTGCTTCAACAATGGGCATTTCTAGTTGAGAATCATCTGATGAATTCTGGATAGGTTGTTGGTTTTGAACTTTCTCAAGTTCAATAGACCTCCCACTGCCCTCTTCTTGGATAAACTCTTTCTCCAAAAAAATGACATGCCTACCAACAAACACCTTTTGTTGAGTAAGATGGTAGAAGTAGTATTCTATACTCTCCTTGGGATAATCCACAAATCTGTATTTTTCTGACCTAGCACTAAGCTTATGTCCATCAATATTTTTCATATAAGCTGGACAATCCCAAATCTTAAGATGTTTAAGACTGAGCCTCTTCTCTTTCCATTTCTCATATGGAGTGTTAGAGATAAATTTGGATGGCACTTTGTTCAAAACATACGCTACGGCCTCGAGAGCATATCTCCAAAAGGAGATTGGAAGATTTGTGAAACATATCATGGACTACACCATATCTAATAAGGTCTGATTCTTTCATTCTGTAATATCATTTAATTATGGAGTGTAAGGAGGTGTCCACTGAGAGAGAATTTTATTTTATTTTAAATGATCGAGAAACTCATTAGTCAAGTATTCTCCTCCTCGATTAGATCGAAGAGCTTTAATACTTTTATCAGTTTATTTTTCAACCATTCTTTGATACTCTTTGAACTTGTCAAAGGTTTCAGATTTATATTTCATTAAATATACATATCCAAATCTAGACGTATCATCAGTAAATGTGATGATGTAAGAGTATCCACCTCTGGCTTAAGTCGATATTGGATCATAAACATCAGTATGTACAAGGTCCAAGATATCACTCGCTTTTCTCCATGTCTAGTAAATGGAGTCTTGGTTATTTTACCCATGAGATTAGGTTCACAAGTTTTATATGATTCAAAATCATAAGGATCAAAGAATTCATCTTTATATAACTTGTTAATTCTTGACTCATTTATATGACCAAGTCGGCAGTGCTAGAGGTATGTGATATTCATATCCTCTCTCTTTCTTTTCTTTATATTATCAACATGAAGTATATTATTATTAAGTGATAGAAATAGAAGACCATTATCAATATAAGTATTTTTATAAAATTTATTAGAAAAATAAATAGAACAACCATTATTCTTAATTTTTATTTCAAAGCCTTGTTCTAATAATAAGGGTGTAGAAATAATATTTCTAACAACATTAAAAATAAAATAACAGGTCTTCAATTCCAAAACTTTGTCCAAAAGCAACTTCAAAATTCTGGTTCCCACGGCTTCAGCTTGAATGGACTCTTCACTAGCACAGAATAGCACGAAGTCACCTTTATTCAGACTCTTTATTTTCTACAGATCCTGTAATGATTTGTAAAGATGTGAGCCACAGACGATATCCAGTACTCAAGAATTTAAAATTGAAGTACTTAATGATAAGTTAGTTTATATCATATACAAATCTTTAGCAACATTTGCTTATTTCACAGTTGCAAGGTATTCCATACAATTTCTCTTCCAATGCCCCTCTTTGCCACTATGATAGCAAGTATCTTTGGCAAAGACCTTTTTCACCTTCTTCTTGGAGGTGCCAGCCTTAGGGTTCAACTTTTTTTTTGAACCCATCTTATCTTTCTTCTTGTTGATCTTATCGACAAGAAGAACTGGAGCTTTTTCACCTTTGAAATGGCTCTCTACTATTTTTAGCATATTCAGTAGCTCAGACAGGTTGATATTTAGTTTGTTCATATGGTAGTTTATGACAAACTGAGAGAAAAAATCAGAGAGAGACTACAGGATCAAATCCTGACAAAGTTCACTATCAATAGTGAAACTCAATTATCTTAGATGAGTGATCAAATTAATCATCTTTAGGACATGAGATTGCACAGACATGCCTTCAACCATGCGGGCATGAAACAACTACTTAGATATCTCATATCTAGCAGTTCGACTTGTTTTTCCATATAACTCCTTAAGATTAAGGAGTATAGAAACAACATCCATGTCCTCATACTGCCTCTGAAGCTCATTGCTCATCGAGACAAGCATGATGCATTTGACAATCACACGATCATCCTTCCATATCTTATATGTGGCCCTTTCCTCCTCAGATGCATCTTTTTCGATTGTATTAGGTGCTGGTGAATCCAATATGTTGGAGACTTTCTCCTGAGTGAGAATAATTCTCAAATTTTTCAATCAGTCCATGTAGTTGGGTTCGATCAATTTGTTAGTATCTAGTATGCCTCTTAGTGACAATGATGATGCTATATGTGTAGTTAATCTACAATAACAAGAACATAATATAAGCAGACAACTCATGATGACATGCACAACTAGATCAAGACTTTTATCTAATTGTGTCTCTCATTATTTTAATAAATTTTATAGCTCTCAAGTATGAAAAATGAGAAACATCCTTATATTTATAAGTAGGGTTGAGATCTCTATTCTTCATAAACACCTTCTAGATAGCACAACAAGCATTCATGAGTTCAAAAGTAGATAACTTTTTACCAACTATACTTCATATTGAAATTCATATGTCGGGACATGCATGTATGTTTCAAAAAAAAATTTTCTAAACACCACAATGGAGTAGTAGATTAAAATATTTTTAATCTATATCACACATGTATAAAAACATAAACTATAAGGATCTAGTTCATATGCTGAAATTATATATTTGCTGAAATTTAACATGTGATCGAATCACATACCTATTTCATAATTTCTTCCTTCAAATCTGGATCTAAAAGAGAAGAGATTTTTTTTTTAGCTACACAAGTGTCCTGTCTCTACAAGTATCCACTCAGGATCGGCCTAGAATAGCCCTCTTAAGATTGAATTTTTTTCTCTAAGAAAATTTAGCCTGCAAATCTGAACGAAGACTGGATCATGATCAACTCTTTGATCCTTCCTTGGTCTTCTTCTTCTCTTCTTCTCTTGCCTTTCTTCCCTTGAATATGCTACTACTATGAGCTAGAAACCAACACAAGAAGGATGCCCAAAAGGAGATGGCGTGTGGACGTCCAAGGCAGAGGAGAAAGGGAGGAGAAGAGAGGGCATGGGGCACTCTAATAGTGGGTGTGGGCTACTAATTGTGATGCCTAGGGATCTTAGGGAAGGCCCCTTTTAAATAGAAATAAAGTTTGAATCCTATTCAAAATCAAACAAGCTCTTAATACAAGTCCTACTTGCATTAGGTTTCTTAATAACTTAAGTTATTCAGCTTTTTTTAGGCAACCTATTAGGCACCAACTCTTGGAGCCCTTGCACCCACAAAATCATACCCCCTTTTGCACCTAAGAGATGCCCCATCAAGGATCCACAAGCCCTCTAATGATGGGACACACCCAACTTGATTAAATCAAGTGGCACCCCATCAAAACTATCAAGAAAATAAATTAAGGACTTTCATCCTTAATTTATTTGATCCAAAACCTTAGGCACCCAACAATTGGAGCCCAATGAATCTAATTCATTAGGATTATTAGTAAGTAATTAAGTTTAAATTATCTTATCAAATAAAAAATTTAAACATAAAGAAATAATTAGGTCCAACCATGTGCTAGCAAGATTATCCTGAACCCAATAGAGTCTTTAAACCTAATTAACACTTCATAAGTCCAACTGCTTATTCCAAGTCTAATTCTTTTATTGTGTGTTCCCATTGGTGTAATTCATCTATTAGTGAGATATACAATAATCTCTATCAAAGTATCATTGAAACTCTTTTCAATGGATCGAAATAATTTCACTCTAACTCATCAAGCATTGTCAATCCTGAACAATGCTAGTGAGCTCTCACAATCCATCAATGACACCTAACAGTATGTAGTGGTAACCCAATAGAACTTAAAAAAGTCTCAAGGTATAGTTAACATATGATTCAGTCCATCTATCGTGAGTCCCGACTAGATGGCAGGTCATGGATAAATCATCAAACCTTAATATCAATCATATGATAGATTCGATCAGCTCAAGTCCAATTATAATTTCTATGAAAACTCTTTTCTATCAATCACGCTGCTGTGGCCACAGACTCTCAAACTTAACCTCTCAAATTTCATAGAACTACTTCTTTCTATCAAGATCGATAGATCCCATCTTGATGCGCATCCTACTCTTACAGTGAACTAACTGTCACCAACATCCACTATAAGGGCTCGTTAAGATCCATATTTATGTGTCAATCAAACTCCAATAGCCTCACTATGAGCAGTAGTATCATTTCAGGTTAAAAGATCATTCACACAACTACAGCATTGAGATAATGACTGACGATCAAATAAAAATTTAAGTGATCTCTCGTATGGTCACGCTCAGTACTAGTTATTCTCTAACAACTATCCGCACTCGTCGCTCAATGTCTCTACACTGTAGACTAGAGACACATTTATCCGAAAAAAATAATTTGTATGTCGATCTATCCAGATCGATCACCATCCTCATGATGATTCTATGATCGAAAGTATTTAGGAATTAAATACATGTCTCTAATTCTGAACATCTTGAGAATACATATCAAAAGTTAATTCTATGGATGATTCAAATACACATCACACTTGAATAAAAAATAAACTTATCCTTTTATTGATCAAATCAATATATTAAGTACAAAATTATATCCTAGATTTATTACAATGTGTCAGTCATATTGGCTTCTAGGACATACATCTAATAATCTCTCACTTGGACTAAAGTCAATTGGTCACTAATCTAAGTCCCATCTTCTCAAGGTGGACTTTCATTTTTGGTTGGCTCAATTATTTTGTCAGTAGGTCTACCACGTTGTCTGTGGAGTCTACTCTTTGCACCTCAACATATTTCTTTTCGATGTAGTCGCATATAATATGATACCGTCACTCGATGTGCTTTGATTTTTTATGAGACCTCAACTCTTTAGCAAGTGCTATGGCTCCATTGTTATCGTAGTAAAGTGGTATGGCATCCGATATCATAACCTCAAATTTCTTGATGAATTTTTTAAACTAGAAGCCTTCCTTTGTAACATTTGAGGTAGCGACATACTCAGCCTCTGTGGTCGAATCTACTATGATGGGTTGCTTGGAACTTTTTCAACTGACTGTGCCACCATTGCAAATGAATACATATCCTGATGTAGACTTTCTATCATCAGGATCAAACATAATGTTTGAGTCAGTATACCCCTCAACTCGCAACTCTGAATCTCCTCCAAAAATTAAGAATAAATTCTTAGTCCTTCTCAAGTACTTAAGGATGTTCTTCATAGCTATCCATTGCTCCTCGCCTAGATTCAACTGATACATGCTCGTGACACTCACAGCAAGGACAATATCAGGTCGAGTACACAGCATGGCATACAGGAGACTCCATATGGCTGAGGCAATAAGGAATCTTACTCATGCACTGAACTTCCTCAGATGTGGTCAGGCACAGTATCTTGAAAAGATTAATACCATGCCTAAGTGGTAAAAGTCCTCTTTTAGAATTTTTCATACTGAACCTCTTCAGTACTTTCTCTATGTACAGCTTTTGTGACAGACCTAGCATCTTTTTAAATCTGTCTCTATAAACCTTTATTCCAAGAATATAGGATGCTTCCCGTAGATCTTTCATGGATAATTTTTTGGACAACTATTTTTTGACCATGGTCAGTATGGGAATATCATTCCCAACAAGGAGAATATCATCCATGAATAATATAAGGAATGTTATTGTGCTCTCACTAACCCTTTTGTACACACAAGATTTCTCTTCATTTTCGATGAAATCAAACGATTTGATGGCTTTATCAAAATGATGATTCCAACTCTGAGAAACTTGCTTTAATTCGTATATGGACCTTTGTAGCTTGCAGACTCTATGATCACCATCACCAGATGTGAAACCCAAAGGCTGCTCCATATTGTTGGGTTTCAATGATGCAGGTTTCAAAATTTTTAACATGCATTCAATAATTAAAAATAAAGTTTAATATTTAAACTAGTCTATTAGAACACAAAATCCTAGGAACCCTTTGATGATTACAATCAAACGATCAAAAACATACTGTTGGGTGTAAAACCTCCCCCAGCCGAAGTTCGTGTTCGGAGTGACCCCTCGGAGATGCTACAGGCAAACTTCGACCGGACTCCTACGGGAGCCAGATCTCGTCTCCGACTCCAGCTATAGGCAGACTTCGTCCGGACTCCTATGGGAGCCGGACTCCATCCCCAACCTCAACTGCTAGAAGGCTTCACCCGGACTCCCATGGGAGCCGGGCTCCGTCCTCGACCTCGACTGCGGGAAGGCTTCATCCGGACTCCTACGAGAGCCAGACTCCGCCCACGACTTCACTTACAGGTAAACTTCGTCTGGACTCTTAAGGGAGCCGAACTTCATGCCCAACCTCAACTGCTGGAAGGCTTCACCCAGACTCCCATGGGAGCCGAGCTCCATCCTCGACCTCGACTGTGGGAAGGCTTCGCCCGGACTCCTACGGGAGCCGGGCTCCGCCCACGACTTCGCTTACAGGTAAACTTCGTCTGGACTCTTAAGGGAGCCAAACTTCGTCCCTGACTTTAATTGCAGGTAGACTTCGATCGGACTCCTACGGGAGCCAGATCTCACCTCCGACTCCAGCTACAGGAAGACTTCATCCGGACTCCTACGGGAGCCGGACTTCGTCCACAACCTCAACTGCTGGAAGGCTTCGCTCGGACTCCCACGGGAGCCAGGCTCCGTTCTCGACCTCGACTGCTGGTAAGCTTCGTCGAACTCCTACGAAAGCCAAACTTCGCCCTCAACTTTGATCGAATGAAGACTCCATCCGGACTTCTACGGGAACCGAACTTCGTCCTCGACTTCGAACGATGATAAGTTTTGTCCAAACTCCTACAAGAGTCGGACACTGTCTCCAACCCTAGCTACGGACAAACTTCGTCCGGACTCCTACGGGAGCCAGATTTTATCTCCAACTTCGACTGCAGGAAGATCTCATCTGAGCTTCTACAGGAATCGGACTTCACTTCCGACTCCAGCTACAGACTCCAACCGAATTTCAGTCGACAAGTCTAGACCCCCTGGCAGGCCATAGTAACGGCCACGACTCTGCTCCACTCCCTGTGGCAGATCCTACGCGGCTTCATTACTCCCTGGCAGGCCATAGTAACGGCCATGATTCTGCTCCACTCCCTACGGCGGATCCTATGCGGCTCCATCACCTCAGGCCGTAGTAATGGCAACAGCACTGCTCCACTTCCTGCGATGGATACCGCACGATTCTTCCATCCTATGGCAAGTCACGACAACGGACGCCGCTCCATTCCCCACGACAGACTCCACGTGGCACGCCCCGGTGATAGCCACGGGACCACTCCACTACTCTTTGCAACAAAGTCCGCCTGACCCTGGGCAGCCCACTACCAGATGGTTACAAATATCGCTATCAGTCTGCTGCCCCCTCCGCCTATAAAAGGGGGCCCCAGATATGTTATTCTCTAAGCTCTATTTTCTATCTCAAAACTCTACTAAAATTTCCGTTCGAGCACTCCATTTTTGTTGAGGCAGAGAACTGACTTGAGCATCGGAGGGTCTTGCCGGAGCAACCCCACCTCTGGTTTAGACTTCCTTTGCAGGTCCTGACGGCAACCGTGACTCACTCGACTCCAGCTTCTCCGACGCAAGCAGATTTTTATACCAACAGGATTGGCGCTAGAGGAAGGGCCTGTGTCATCGCAGTACCCTTGTTCTTAAAGGAGCGCTCAACGGGACCGCCTCTGGTCATCTTCTCTGACATCCGCTCCTCCTTCCCCCACAGATCCTCGCCCGATGCCTTCTCGTGAAGCATCCACACGGCGACCCACGGCCTCTACGGCCAGATCTCAGGCTCCTACCTTGCCTCTGGTTTCCCAGGCCCCACATCCTCCGGCAATGGTCGCTGGCATGGAGCAGTCGGACAATCGACCTTCGACGGATTTCACCAACACCATCTCGAGAGGATCCCGGCAGGAAGCAACCAACGTACTGACTGTACCCCCCAAGCGATAAAAGATTGAGGAGCCCATAACCTTTACTGAAGAAGATGCCCAGGGAGTCCAATTCCCTCATAATGATGCGGTTGTGGTTTCCTTGAATATAGCAAACTACGAGGTCCACCGCATTCCTGTCGATAATGGAAGTTCGACCAATATTTCGTTCTACGATGCCTTTTCGAGAATGTCCATCCTTGACGGCCATTTGAGGCCGATTACCTCCCCTCTAGTAGGGTTTACCAGCGACGCTGTCCCGATGGAGGGAATGGTGACTTTGACTGTAGCTGTGGGTCGATATCCAAGACAATCCAGGGCTCTGGTGAATTTCCTGGTGGTGAAGGTGCCGTCAGCCTACAACGCAATCCTCGACCGACCTGGCCTCAATGCTCTCCGAGCCGTCATATCAACCTATCATTTGAAGTTGAAATTCCCCACCAACCAGGGGATCGGAGAGGTCCGAGGAGACCAAGCCCTGGCCAGACACTGCTACAACATAGCCTTGCAAAGAAGCGACCAATCCGACCCCTGTCCAGTTGATGGGCTGGATGCTCGCGATGACCTCACTGAAGAGAGGGGCAGTCCAATTGAAGATCTGGTACCGATCCCTTTGAACGATGGGAATGTGGAGCATGTGGCGATGATTGGCTCCAACCTGGGGGAAGGGGTGCGGATGCGTCTCATCGATTTTCTATGAAAGAATGCGGACGTCTTCGCTTGGGTTTCGATGGACATGCTGGGGATCGACATGGAAGTCATGGAGCACTGCTTGGCCGTTGATCCCAAGCATCGACCGACAAAAGAAAAAATCTGAGGTCATGCACCAGAGAGGCAGAAGGCAATAGTCGAGAAAGTGGACAAACTCCTTAAGGTCGGATTCATTAGGGAAGTCAATTATCCTTTATTGGATTTCCAACGTTGTCCTAGTCAAAAAAGCAAACGGCAAGTGGAGGATGTGCATAGACTTCAAAAAGCTGAATAAAGCCTGCCCCAAGGACAGCTACCCCCTGCCCAGAATTGATCAACTGGTGGATGCGACCTCGGGCCATGAGCTCCTCACCTTCATGGATGCATTCTTCGGCTATAATCAAATCAGGATGGCACCGGAAGACGAAGAAAAGACTGCTTTCATTACTAACCATGGCCTTTACTGTTACAGGGTCATCCCTTTCAGCCTAAAAAATACAGGTGCAACCTACCAGCGGTTGGTGAACAAAATCTTCAAGGAGCAGATCGGCCGCAACATGGTGGTCAACGTGGACGACATGCTTGTAAAAAGCAAATCTTCCATGAACCACATCGTCGACCTCGAAGAGACCTTCAGCGCCCTCCGAAAATATAAAAAAAAGCTGAACCCAACTAAATGTGCTTTCGGAATGACCTCAGAAAAGTTCTTGGGCTTCATGGTATTGGGGTGCAAAATTGAGGCCAATCTGGAGAAAATTCACACCATCCAGGGGATGACCGCTCCAAGGTCGATAAAAGAGGTTCAGCGCCTTACAGGGAGGGTAGCAGCCCTGAATCGCTTTGTCGCAAGGTCGGCTGAATGGTGCTTACCCTTTTTCCAAACTCTCAAACAGCCGAAGAACTTCTGTTGGACCCCTGAGTGCCAACAGGCATTCGAAGAACTAAGGAGCTACCTCGGCTCACCCCCGCTGTTGGCAAAGCCAGAGCCTGGAGAGGAACTATTTTTGTACCTGGCGGTCTCTCCCATGGCCCTTGCGGTAGTCCTTGTCAAAGAAGAAGCAAAAGTCCAACGGCCGATCTACCACGTCAGTCGTGCATTGAGAGACGCCAAGACCAGGTATACCAAATTAGAAAAACTGACTTACGCCTTGTTGATTGCAGCCCGGAGGCTCCGACCCTACTTTCAAGGGCACACCGTAACGCTGCTCACTGACCAACTGATCAAGGCGATTCTGTGCCGGGTGGATGCCTCCGGAAGGATGGCAAAATGGGCGATCGAGCTCACAGAATTCGACATCAATTATCGACCAAGGCCAGCAGTAAAGGCCCAGATATTGGCAGATTTCATAGTGGAGTGTACTATCCCAGAGGAGGCCGAGCCTGAACAATGCAAAATTGACAGCCCGAAATTCCGACCGAACTCCCCCAAAGAAGAGGCAGATCCCTCTGGTTGCTTTTGGGCCCTCTACGTGGACGTGTCTTTTAATATGTCAAGCACAGGTGTGGGCCTGATCCTGATCAGTCCAGAGGGAGTCATCGTGGAGTACGCTCTGCACTTCGAGTTCTCCGCAACAAACAATGGAGCAGAATATGAAGCTCTGATCGCAGGACTGAGGATCGCCAAAGAGCTGGGGATAGATCGACTCCAGGTCCACAGTGACTCTCAACTAGTAGTGGGACAAGTCAACGGAAACTACGAAGCGCGGGAGGACAGCATGACTAAATACCTTGAAAAGGTAAAGGAGCTCATCCCCGCCTTCAGCAGCTTCAACATCAGACAGATTCTGAGGTTGGAAAATACCAGGGCCGACCTTCTCTCTAAGCTAGCAATGCTGGCTCTGACCGAATTGCCCAAGGGCATTCTCTTTGAAGTTCTAAAGTGTCCGAGTACGAAAGAATTGCAGCCTGTGTTGGAAATTGACCACGAGCCCAGCTGGATCGACCCACTGATAACCTATCTCAGAGACGGGGTTCTCCCCCAGGATGCAAAAGAGGCTCGGAAGCTCAGAAATCAAGCCTCCTGATACATCCTTTATGAGGGCAAGTTGTACAAGAGATCATACTCTTTGTCCCTTTTGAAATGTCTCCGACCTTCGAAAGCTGACTACGCCTTGTGGGAGGTGCATGAAAGAATCTATGGAAACCATTTGGGGGCTAGATCTTTATCCCACAAGTTGCTCCACCAAGGATATTATTGGCCGACAATGCATCATGACTCGATTGAATATGTCAGAAAGTGTGATCGATGCCAGAGATATGCCAATATCCAGAGACAGCCCACCACCGAGCTTACACCCTTGAGTGCCCCATGGCCTTTTGCATAATGGGGGATGGACATCCTTGGACCCTTTCCCGTGGCGTCGGGGCAGAGGAAGTTCCTCCTGATAGCGATCGACTACTTCATCAAATGAGTTGAAGCCGAACCACTAGCAAAAATCACAGAAGCAAAAGTACAAGATTTCATCTAGAAGTCAATCATATGCAGGTTCGGTCTGCCCAGGACCCTAATCACTGATAATGGACGATAATTTGCGGGAGCAAGATTCGCCGAATTCTGTGAAGATCTAAACATCTCCCACAATTTCATATCAGTAGCCCATCCTCAGGCGAACGGCGAAGCTGAGGTGACTAACAGAACCCTTCTGCAGGGGATCAAGACAAGACTTGAAAAGGCGAAGGGAACTTGGGCGGACAAACTTTATCATGTGTTGTGGGCGTATCGAACTACCCAAAGACTGCCCACAGGGGAGACCCCCTTTCCTTTAGCCTTCAGAATGGAGGCCGTCATCCCAATTGAGCTTAAACTTCCGTCGGCACGAGTCGTGGCATTCGACGAACATCAAAATTCGCAAGGTCTTAAAGCCAACCTCGACTTGCTGGAAGAAAGGCGGGAGGTAGCTCATGTTCGAATGACAGCCTATAGACAGAAAGTCGCTCACTATTACAACTCCCGGGTCAAGAACAAAGTTTTTTGAGCAGGAGATCTAGTCCTTCGACGAGCCGCTATCTCGCAACCTCAGGATCGAGGGAAGCTCGCCCCAAACTGGGAAGGCCCGTATGAGGTCAAAGAAGTAGTCCGGCCCGAAACTTATTATCTTAAGGAGCTCGAAGGAGCAGACCTCCCGCGACCATGGAGCTCGAAAAACTTACGGATGTATTACCAATAACTTTATTTTAAATAAAAGTTGCATTTCTACATGTCTCCCCTCTTGGTACTATCTTATATCGACAGGGCAGTCAAAACAAACTGTATCGGAAGCAGGAGGGGATCTTCGTCTCGGCAAAGTCGAAGGTCCGGTTCTCTTTAGACCGGATGGGGGGAGAGGCCCTGCGATACCCATATGCGCCCCCACAGCCCTGTTAGGGACAGGAGGAGAACCTCGTCCTAACTTGAGCAAAGTCGAAGGCCCGGTTCTCTTTAGACCGGATGGGGGGAGAGGCCCTGCAACGCCCATATGCGCCCCCACAGCCCTATTAGGGACAGGAGGAGAACCTCATCCTAACTTGAGCAAAGTCGAAGGCCCGATTCTTTTTAGACCGGATGGGGGAGAGGCCCTGCAATGCCCATATGTGCCCCCACAGCCCTGTTAGGGACAGGAGGAGAACCTCACCCTAACTTGAGCAAAGTCGAAGGCCCAGTTCTCTTTAGACCAGATGGGGGCAAAGGCCCTGCAACTCCCATATGCGGCCCCACACCCCTGTTAGGGACAGGAGGAGAACCTCACCCTAACTTGAGCAAAGTCGAAGGCCCAGTTCTCTTTAGATCGGATGGGGGGAGAGAACCTGCAACACCAATATGCACCCCCACAGCCCTGTTAGGGACAGGAGGAGAACCTCATCCTAACACGAGCAAAGTTGAAGGCCCGATTCTCTTTAGATCGGAAGGGGGAGAGGGCCCAGCAACGCCCATATGTGCCCCTACAGCCGCGTTAGAGACAAGAGGAGGACCTCATCCTAACCAGAGCTGAAACCTGTTACGATAGAAATAGGGAAAGAACCTCGCCCCGACATCAATTAAAGTCTGGTCATTCAAGACCAGAAGAAAAAAAGGAGGACCTTCCGCAGCGGCCCCTTCGCAATAAGACTCCGTCCGGACTCCTACGAGAGCCAGACTTCATCCTCGACTTCGACCGTCGGTAACCTCCATCCAGACTCCCTCGAGAGCCAGACTCTATCTCCAACTTCAATTGCAGACAAACTTCATCCGGACTCCTACGGAAGCCAGACTCCGTCTCCAACTTCAACTGTAGACAAGCTTCGTCCAGACTCTTGCAGGAGTCGGACTCCGTCTCCAACTTCGGCTGCAGGCAAACCCCGTCCGGACTCCTACGGGAGCCGAACTTCACCCTCGACTTTGATCGAAAGAAAACTGCGTCTGGACTCTTACGGGAGCCGGAACCTCGTCCCCAACTTCTACTGCTGGTAAGCTCCGTCCGAGAGCCAGATTTCACCTCTGACTTTAATTGTAGGTAAACTCTATCCGGACTCCCACGGGAGCCGGACTTCACCCCGACTTCGTCTACGGGATCTGGACTCCCATAGCCCCACCAAGAGCGGAGGAAAAATTCCACTCGAAAAAGAAAAAGGGAGGAGGGGCTAAAAAGGAAGGCGATGGACTATGTCAGTGACGAATGGAAAACAAACAGCGTCAATGATGCAGAGAACCCCATCTCAGCAAGGATTGGGGTTCTTATCAAGGACCCCAGCTCTCAAGGAAGCTCTCAACACAAGCCCGAGATGAGACTTCCTCAGGGTGACGAAAGATCAGCCTCCGAGCCCGAGCCCTGGTGGGGGGCACCAAACCCGAGCGGCCCCAGACAAATCTGCGGCCACGAATGAAAAGGATGGGTCGATACGATGGCAATCGGGTACCTCCGAATGACGCAAAGGCCGAAAAGAAGCTCGGCAAGCGACAATTTAACACGTGAGTATAAGAGGTAGCAGAAATTTCTCTTCTCATATTATTCATCCAATATACATTATAGAGCCATTAAGGTTGAAGGAGAAGGATAACTGAAAGATGAGTCGACATGACAACTACCGGTAACCTACGAACGACGTCAAAAAAAAAAAAAAAAAAAGAGAGAAGAAGAGAGAAAAGGGGAAAAAGAAGAGAAATAGAGAGAAGGGAATACAACAATAACAATGATAAAGGAAAGAAATTCGACAGACAACAGTTCGATGCAAAGTGCGGACGAAGTAACAAAATCTCCATCTCATTCTTCGATTAACAAGATGTACATTACAAGACCCGGAGGGCCAGAAAAAGAAAATATTATTACAAAACTCGAAAGGGATACACCAGAGGTCACTTCAAGCTGTAGACTTCTCTTCCCGATTCTGTCCTTTCCAGCAATATTTTTCAGTACGTGTGATAAGCCTCTCAGCTCTCGCCCCCTGCCTCGTTCCGCTCCATCTCCAAAATCCCAACCCTAGGGGGAAAAGGATGAGATAGAATTCAGGGAGCAGCAAAGGCAACGGCAGCGGCGACGATGACCTGTTTCAAGAAGAACCAGGGTTACCTTGGAGGCAGCAATGGCGTCGGAGATATGCGCCACCACCTTGTGCTCCACGACAGCCACCATCCTAGGTGTTCCGGCAAGGTCGGCATGTGCTACTTCCACCATCCCCGCAACAAGTTCTACTGCCGCACCGGCGGTGCCAACCGCTTCTGGTCCCTCGGCCCCGACGACATCAAGGATCCCGCCACGGCTTGTGACGACAGCTCTGCCCCCTTCACCGGTTGTCCCTGTTATTAAACCCCTGTTGTTGAAGAAATTTTCCCTCGAGCCCCCTTTAAGGCGATGGAAACCCTCAGCGGCAGTTTGACAACTAGAGAACTCGTAGACTGCTGTTCTCCTCCTCGCACTCTTCCTAGTCCATGGCATCCTCTTGGGGTTGGTCTCTGGGGTGGAGGCCCCGACGGGAGAACCCCTCGGAGAGACTCGGGGGACCGGAGATGACGGAGAGCTGGTGGAGATGGCAAGGACCGATGCAAAGGATGCTTGGAGTCGGAAGGGGCACTGATGGAGTGGTTGAGTGGCTAGGCTCTCAGGCGGAAGAAAGGCATCGACCCACAGGCAAAGTGAAGCCCCCGAAGGAAAGACGGGGGCTTAAATAGGCAACAGAGCCTGGCACAGTTATGGTGGCAGATGTCCCTAGGCAAACCAGTACCCACCACGTGTCCCACTCACCGCGGCATAGGGTTGACCGTTCGCAGATTTTTATGGCGTGATGCTTAGGATCACATCCTGGTGGGAATTTCGAAAGGACTTTTCGGGTCGCCCTAATCGAAAAAAGGCTCCGGCATGCGCGCATTAAATGCCAAGATTTCTGAGGGCGGTCGTGGCCATAATTCAAGGAAATGACTTCGGCTGTGAAAATTTTCTGTACTTCCTCCGATCGAAACTCGAACTCGGAAGTAGGGGGACTGGTGTTGGGTGTAAAACCTCCCCCAGCCGAAGTTCGTGTTCGGAGTGACCCCTCAGGGATGCTACAGGCAAACTTCGACCAGACTCCTATGGGAGCCAGATCTCGTCTCCGACTCCAGCTACAAGCAGACTTCGTCCGGACTCCTATGGGAGCCGGACTCCGTCCCCAACCTCAACTGCTGGAAGGCTTCGCCCGGACTCCCATGGGAGCCGGGCTCCATCCTCGACCTCGACTGCGGGAAGGCTTCGCCCAGACTCCTACGGGAGCCGGGCTCCGCCCATGACTTCGCTTACAGGTAAACTTCGTCCGGACTCTTAAGGGAGCCAAACTTCGTCCCTGACTTTAATTGCAGGTAGACTTCGACCGGACTCCTACGGGAGCCAGATCTCATCTCCGACTCCAGCTACAGGCAGACTTCGTCCGGACTCCTACGGGAGCCAGACTTCGTCTCCAACCTCAACTACTGGACGGCTTCGCCCAGACTCCCACAGGAGCCGGGCTCCGTCCTCGACCTCGACTGCTGGTAAGCTTCATCCGGACTCCTACGGGAGCCGGACTTCGCCCTCAACTTTGATCGAATGAAGACTCCATCCGGACTTCTACGGGAACCGAACTTCATCCTCGATTTTGAACGATGATAAGTTCCATCCGAACTCCTACAAGAGTCAGACTCCATCTCCAACCCCGGCTACAGACAAACTTCATCCGGACTCCTACGGGAGCCGGATTTCGTCCCCAACTTCGACTGCAGGAAGACCTCATCCGAGCTTCTACAGGAACCGGACATCGCTTCTGACTCCAGCTACAGACTCCAACCGAACTTCAGCTGACAAGTCTGGACCCCCTGGCAGGCCGTAGTAACGGCCACGACTCTGCTCCACTCCCTACGGCGGATACTACGTGGCTCCATTACTCCCTGGCAGGTCGTAGTAACAGCCATGATTCTGCTCCACTCCCAGCGGGGGATCCTACATGGCTCCATCACTCCCTGGCAGGCCGCAGTAACGGCCACAGCACTGCTCCACTTCCTACGACGGATACCGCATGATTCTTCCATCCTATGGCAAGTCGCGACAACGGACGCCGCTCCATTCCCCGTGGCAGACTCCACATGGCACACCCCGGTGATAGCCACGGATCCACTCCACTACTCTTCGTAATAAACTCTGCCTGACCCTGGGCAGCCCACTGCCAGACGGTTACAAATATCGCTATCAGTCTGCTGCCCCCTCCGCCTATAAAAGGGGGCCTCAGATACGTTATTCTCTAAGCTTTATTTTCTATCCCAAAACTCTGCTAAAATTTTCGTTCGAGCACTCCATTCTTGTTGAGGCACAGAACTGACTTGAGCGTCGGAGGGTCTTGCCGGAGCAACCCCACCTCCGGTTTAGACTTTCTTTGCAGGTCCCGGTGGCGACCGCGACTCACTCGACTCCAGCTTCTCTGACGCAAGCAGATTTTTGCACCAACAGGATTGATGCTAGAGGAAGGGCTTGTGTCTTCGTAGTACCCTTGTTCTTAAAGGAGCGCTCAATGGGACCGCCTCTGGTCATCTTCTCCGACATCCGCTCCTCCTTCCCCCACTGGATCCTCGCCCGATGCATTCTCGCGAAGCATCCACACGGCGACCCATGACCTCCGTGGCTAGATCTCAGGCTCTGACCTCACCTTTGGTTTCCCAGGCCCCACATCCTCTAGCAATGGTCGCCGGCATGGAGCGGTCGGACAATCGGCCTCCGACGGATTTCGCCAACACTATCTCGGGAAAATCCCGGCAGGAAGCAACCAACGTACTGGCCATACCCCCAAGCGATAAAAGATTGAGGAGCCCATAACCTTTACTGAAGAAGATGCTCAGGGAGTCCAATTCCCTCCTAACGACGTGGTTGTGGTTTCCTTGAATATAGCAAACTACGACGTCCGCCGCATTCTTGTCGACAATGGATGTTCGGCCGATATTTTGTTCTACGATGCCTTTTCGAGAATATCCATCCTTGACGGCCATTTGAGGCTGATTACCTCCCCTCTAGTAGAGTTTACCGGTGATGCTGTCCCGATGGAGGGAATGGTGACTTTGACTGTAGCTGCCGGTCGATATCCAAGACAATCCAGGGCTCTTGTGAATTTTCTGGTGGTGAAGGCGCCGTCAGCCTACAACGCAATCCTCGGCTGACCTGGCCTCAATGCTCTCCGAGCCATCATGTCAACCTACCATTTGAAGTTGAAATTCCCCACCAACCAGGGGATCGGAGAGGTCCGAGGAGACCAAGCCCTAGCCAGACACTGCTACAACATAGCCTTGCAAAGAAGCGACCAATCCGACCCCTGTCCAGTTGATAGGCTGGACGCTCGCGATGACCTCACTGAAGAGAGGGGTGGTCCAATTGAAGATCTGGTACTGATCCCTTTGAATGACGGGAATGCAGAGCATGTGGTGATGATCGGCTCCAACCTGGGGGAAGAGGTGCGGATGCGTCTCATCGATTTTCTATGAAAGAATGTGGACATCTTCGCTTGGGTTCCGACGGACATGCCGGGGATCGACACGGAAGTCATGGAGCACCGCTTGGCCGTTGATCCCAAGCATCGACCAACGAAAGAAAAAATCCGAGGTCATGCACCAGAGAGGCAGAAGGCGATAGTCGAGGAAGTGGACAAACTCCTTAAGGCCGGATTCATTAGGAAAGTCAATTATCCTGATTGGATTTCCAACGTTGTCCTAGTCAAAAAAGTAAACGGCAAGTGAAGGATGTGCATAGACTTCAAAAAGCTGAATAAAGCCTGCCCCAAGGACAGCTACCCCCTGCCCAGAATTGATCAACTGGTGGATGCGACCTCGGGCCATGAGCTCCTCACCTTCATGGATGCATTCTTCGGCTATAATCAAATCAGGATGGCACCGGAAGACGAAGAAAAGACTGCTTTCATTACTAACTGTGGCCTTTACTGTTATAGGGTCATGCCTTTCGGCCTCAAAAATGCAGGTGCAACCTACCAATGGTTGGTGAACAAAATCTTTAAGGAGCAGATCGGCTGCAACATGGAGGTTTACGTGGATGACATGCTCGTAAAAAGCAAATCTTCCATGAACCACATCGCCGACCTCGAAGAGACCTTCAGCGCCCTCTAAAAATATAAAATGAAGCTGAACCCAACTAAATGTGCTTTCGAAGTGACCTCAGGAAAGTTCTTGAGCTTCATGGTATCGGAGCACGGAATTGAGGCCAATCAGGAGAAAATTCGCACCATCCAGGAGATGACCGCTCCAAGGTCGATAAAAGAGGTTCAGCGCCTTACAGGGAGGATAGCAGCCCTGAATCGCTTTGTCGCAAGGTCGGTCGAACGGTGCTTACCCTTTTTCCAAACTCTCAAATAGCTGAAGAACTTCTGTTGGACCCCTGAGTGCCAACAGGCGTTCGAAGAACTAAGGAGCTACCTCGGCTCACCCCTGCTGTTGGCAAAGCCAAAGCCTGGAGAGGAACTATTTTTGTACCTGGCGGTCTCTCCCATGGCCCTTGCGGCAGTCCTTGTCAAAGAAGAAGCAAAAGTCCAACGACCGATCTACTACGTCAGTCGTGCATTGAGAGACACTGAGATCAGGTATACCAAATTAGAAAAACTGACTTATGCCTTGTTGATTGCAGCCCGGAGGCTCCGACCCTACTTTCAAGGGCACACCGTAATGCTGCTCACCGACCAACCGATCAAGGCGATTCTACACCGGGCGGATGCCTCCGGAAGGATGGCAAAATGGGTGATCGAGCTCACAAAATTTGACATTAATTATCCACCCAGGCCAGCAGTGAAGGCCCAGATATTGACAGATTTTATAGTGGAGTGTACTATCCCAGAGGAGGCCGAACCTGAACAATGCGAAATTGACAGCCCAAAATCCCGACCGAACTCCCTCAAAGAAGAGGCAGATCCCTCTGGTTGCTTTTGGGCCCTCTACGTGGATGGGTCTTCTAATATGTCAGGCGTAGGTGCGGGCCTGATCCTGATCAGTCCAGAGGGAGTCATCGTGGAGTACACTCTGCGCTTCGAGTTCTCCGTAACAAACAATGGAGCAGAATATGAAGCTCTGATCGCAGGACTGAGGATCACCAAAGAGCTGGGGATAGATCGGCTCCAGGTCCACAGCGACTCTCAACTAGTAGTGGGACAAGTCAACGAAAACTACGAAGTGCGGGAGGACAGCATGGCTAAATACCTTAAAAAGGTAAAGGAGCTCGTCCCCACCTTCAATAGCTTCAACATCAGACAGATTCCGAGGTTGGAAAATACTAGGGCCGACCTTCTCTCCAAGCTGGCAATGCTGGCTCCGGCCGAATTGCCCAAGGGCGTTCTCTTTGAAGTTCTAAAGTGCCTGAGTATGGAAGAATCGCAGCCCGTGATGGAAATTGACCATGAGCCCAGCTGGATCGACCCACTGATAACCTATCTCAGAGATGGGGTTCTCCCCCAGGATGCAAAAGAGGCTCGAAAGCTCAGAAATCAAGCCTCTCGATACATCCTTTATGAGGGCAAGTTGTACAAGAGATCATACTCTTTGTCCCTTTTGAAATGTCTCCGGCCTTCGGAAGCTGACTACACCTTGTGGGAGGTGCATGAAGGAATCTGTGGAAACCATTTGGGGGCTAGATCTTTATCCCACAAGTTGCTCCGCCAAGGATATTACTGGCCGACAATGCATCATGACTCGATTGAATATGTCAGAAAGTATGATCAATGCCAGAGATATGCCAATATCCAGAGACAGCCCGCCACCGAGCTTACACCCTTGAGTGCCCCATGGCCTTTTGCGCAATGGGGGATGGACATCCTTGGACCCTTTCCCGTGGCATCAGGGCAGAGGAAGTTCCTCCTGGTAGCGATCGACTACTTCACCAAATGGGTTGATGCCAAACCACTAGCAAAAATCACAGAAGTAAAAGTGCAAGATTTCATCTGAAAGTCAATCATATGCAAGTTCGGTCTGCCCAGGACCCTAATCATTGATAATGGGCGGCAATTCACGGGAGCAAGATTCATCAAATTTTATGAAGATCTAAACATCTTCCACAACTTCACATCAGTAGCCCATCCTCAGGCGAACAGCGAAGCTGAGGTGACTAACAGAACCCTTCTACAGGGGATCAAGACAAGACTTGAAAAGGCAAAGGAAACTTGGGCGGACGAACTTTATCATGTGTTATGGGCATATCGAACTACCCAAAGACTGCCCACAGGGGAGACCCCCTTTGCTTTTGCCTTCAGAATGGAGGCCGTCATCCCAATTGAGCTTAATCTCCCGTCGGCACGAGTCATGGCATTTGACGAACATCAAAATTCGCAAGGTCTTAAAGCCAACCTCGACTTGCTGGAAGAAAGGCGGGAGGTAGCTCAAGTTCGAATGGCAGCCTACAGACAGAAAGTCGCTCGCTATTACAACTCCCAGGTCAAGAACAAAGTTTTTAGAGTAGGAGATCTAGTGCTTCGACGAGCCGCTGTCTCGCAACCTCAGGATCGAGGGAAGCTCACCCCAAACTGGGAAGGCCCGTATGAGGTCAAAGAAGTAGTCCGGCCCGAAACTTATTATCTCAAGGAGCTCGGAGGAGCAGACCTCCCGCGACCATGGAGCTCGAAAAACTTACGGATGTATTACCAATAACTTTATTTTAAATAAAAGTTGCATATCTAAATGTCTCCCCTCTTGGCACTATCTTATATTGACAGGGCAGTCAAAACAAACTATATCGGAAGCAGGAGGGAAACTTCATCTCGACAAAGTCGAAGACCCGGTTCTCTTTAGATCGGATGGGGGGAGAGGTCCTGCGATGCCCATATGCGCCCCCACAGTCCTGTTAGGGACAGGAGGAGAACCTCGCCCTAACTTGAGCAAAGTCGAAGGCCTGGTTCTTTTTAGACCGGATGGGGGGAGAGGCCCTGCAACACCCATATGCGCCCCCACAGCCCTGTTAGGAATAGGAGGAGAACCTCACCCTAACTTGAGCAAAGTCGAAGGCCCGATTCTCTTTAGACCGGATGGGGGGAGAGGCCCTGCAACGCTCATATGCGCCCCCACAGCCCTGTTTGGGACAGGAGGAGAACCTCACCCTAACTTGAGCAAAGTCGAAAGCCCAGTTCTCTTTAGACCGGATGGGGGGAGAGGCCCAGCAACGCCCATATGCACCCCCACAGCCCTGTTAGGGACAGGAGGAGAACCTCGCCCTAACTCGAGCAAACTCGAAGGCCCAGTTCTCTTTAGACTGGAAGGGGGGAAGGGCCCAGCAACACCCATATGTGCCCCTACAGCCGCGTTAGAGACAAGAGGAGGACCTCGTCCTAACCAGAGCTGAAACCTGTTACGATAGAAATAGAGAAAGAACCTCACCCCGACATCAATTAAAGCCTGGTCATTCAAGACCAAAAGAGAAAAAGTGGGACCTTCCCCAGCGGCCCCTTCGCAATAAGACTCCGTCCGGACTCCTACGAGAGCCGGACTTCATCCCCGACTTCGACCGTCAGTAAGCTCCGTCCGGACTCCCACGGGAGCCAGACTCCATCTCCGACTTCAATTGCAGACAAACTTCATCCGGACTCCTACGGGAGCCAGACTCCGTCTCCAACTTCAACTGCAGACAAGCTTCGTCTGGACTCCTGCAGGAGCCGGACTCCGTCTCCAACTTCGGCTGCAGGCAAACCCCGTTCGGACTCCTACGGGAGCCAGACTTCACCCTCGACTTTGATCGAAAGATATTGACTTTTATGGCATACATCAAATACTTCTCATGATCTCTATCATAGAGATCATCATCCTCCTATTTTCTTCTTCTTCTTTAAAAGTATCTTGAGAGAAAAGAAAATTTTTCAACTGTCAAGATGCGATCTTTACAAGGAAGCTAGCATCCCGATAAGATCAAGAAGCTTCTAATCAAATCGAAGTCTCGTGTGGATATCCGTAGAGGTCAGACACGTGCAGTTTTAAGGGACCTTCGAAAGACATCCATGATCATCAGTTCGTAGTGTAGATTGATTCGTGCCAGGATATGAAGATTAAATCTTATCTATTTATTTTTTTCTATTTGATTTCTATATCTGAATCCTATCTCACATATGTAGATCCTGTTATAATTTTAAGATTTGATCTTATGCATGCTTAAATTAAATTAGATTTAATCTAAATTTTTAAAATTTTCATTACGTACTTGTTTCAAAATTTTTGCATGCATGAAATCATGAAATCTCAATAGTAGTATTAGAGCCACATCATATATATGAGATTAAGATTAGATATAAAATCTGTAGAGAAAAATTTCAGATCTAAATTTTTTTGTTGTCGTTCTAACATAAAGTTGCTCTGGCATAACTTGTTATGATGTATGGTTGTCCTAGAATGATATTAAAATTTTTAATTAAAATAAAATTTTAGATCTAATTTTTTAGCATATATGTGATATATGTTTTATTATTTAGATCTGAAAAAAAATTTGAGACTTATTTTGATTCATATATATGATATATGAAAGCATGTTTAGGGCTAAAATTAGTTTCTATGACTTGAACTTTATTCATGTATATGATATATATTTGTATGTATGATCTAAAAATTATTTTGAGATCAAAACATACTTTTTATATAAAGAATTTAGATCTAAAAATTTAGATTTAAGATCTAAAATTAGTATTTATGCATGAGGGATTGGTCATGGGTAAATCAAATTAGGTCATGTAATTGGATTACATCTAAGATTTTTGATTTGATCATAATGAGTCTAAATTGATTTAGCAGTTAATCTAATCAAGTTAACTATTGATTAGGATTAGATCAATAGAGCCTAAGATCATACAATTGTTATTGATCAAATTGATTGACACCCATATATAGAATCGATTAATCTAAGAACCTAATTCGGCTCTATGGCTTGAATTTGATTCACCTAGGCTAATCTATTCGGATCAATTAACCAATTGGTGTCTAAGGTAAGTAATTGAAAGGTGATTATTTAATTGGTTCCATTCGCTAATCTGACCAATTTATTGGTGTCTAAAAAAAATAACAATGGGACCCCAATGCACCAATCTCTACTTACCTGACCAATTTGGAAGATTGAGTCTCAAATAGGATTGTTTGGTGATTTGATTTAGCCCATGCCAATTAGATCAGTCATGTGATGATTGATTAGATGAGATCTAAACATAAAATTTCTTCATTAATATTAAGTCCAATGGTCTTCCACCATTGTAGATGTGTGGACGTGCTATAGGCATTGATTATTCTCGACTGGTCACAATAGTTCAATTGCATCAAGAACACGCAACCACTTTATTAGCAAAGAGTTGCTCCAGGATAAAGATGGGGTTGGACTCAATAACTGTTAGGTGAGGAACATAATAATGTCTTTGCACCTACTTGTGAATAATGGATCTGACTTAACTAAGGAGTGTGGACAATAACTGTTAGGTGAGCCCATATGACTTAGAGACTAAGTCGCTGCAACATGCTTAGAGAAGTATCTGGGTAAAGAGTTATCCATGCATCGATGTGTGTGTTATCAATAACTGTTAGGTGAGATGCACGACATCGGTAGGACCACAACACCCACTAGAAATTCAGTTGTCAGATTAGGATTTTCATTTCTCCACCTGGAGAGTGTGGGAGATCTGATAAAATAGTGAGAGTCTTTTTGTATCTAAAAGTTTCTAGAGCAAATTATAAAATAAGTACAAACATCCAACTAGAATCTTTATTCTCTGCAGTTTATTGTGTCAGCTTCCAACCCTCTAGCTCGAATCTTAGATATCAACTATTTAACTAAAACCAATAACATAGACTGGCTCATAAACCTAAGAGTCATTCTTAATTTTAGAAATATTAAGTAATATTCTCTACTAGGTTATTCTAATATTAACAGCCTGTCCAATCCAAAGTCAATGAGTTATACTTGATAAGTGGATGGACAATGACAATAAAGATAGGTGCTATATGTTGAAGTCCATGTTAGATGAACTCTAGCATATGCATGAACTGTCAACGACATAATGATTCATTTACAAGTGTTGTGAGGTGATTGAGTCACACAACGCATGAGATGCATGATGGACAGTCAATCTATGATCATTATTTGATAATGATCAAAGACATTAAGGAGCTTAAAAGGCTCGACATGACCATGCATAAGGAATTGCTTGTAGATTTGATCCTGCAATCCCTTTTCAGTTTATGTAGATAGTTTATGGTAAACTACTATATGAATGATATTATTGGCATTTTATCTGAATTGATCAAAATGTTGGTGACTAAGAAACTATGAAAGAGTTCAAAGGTAAATACCTGGAGAGCCTAAAGAAACAAGGACATGCCTTGAGTAGGCATTTCGAAATTACTCAATACTATCTTTAAGATTTTTTCTTCTCCTAGTTAAGTTTTAGACTCTAGTGCTTTTTATGTATTTTTGTATAAAGTCTATGTGAAGGTAGAGGACTAAGGAGGTAATCCTTAAAATAGTTATAGGGCAAGAGTTGCTGCTATGGCCATAGATATCTATCCTTTATGATTATCATTTGAATTTAATTTTTAGAGATACTCTATCATTTGCATGGTGAAGCATCTGTGAACTTAATTGAGAAAGTAGTGAATGCCATTAGATCTAAGAGATTTAGAGTTGAGATAAATCTTAATTATATATAGAACCTTAGGCTAGGTCATATAGGAGAAGAAATGATTAACAAACTGGAGAAACATGAACTTTTGGGCTCATTGACTGTTGAGTCATATATAGTTTGTCTATCATCTCTTTGAGAAAAAATGATCAAACTACTCTTATGGGACAAGAGGAAAAGGACTACTGAGATACTTATCCTAGTGCACATTTGATGTGTGTAGCCCATTTGATGTGCTAACAAAGGGAGTTGTCTCTACTTCGTTACCTTTATCGATGATCAGTCATGGTATGGGTAAGTATATGAGATACAAATCTGAAATTTTTGAAAGATTCAAAGAATTCAGATGTAAAGTAGAGAAACAAATCAAAAAATTTCTAAAGGTACTTCGATCAGATCGAGGATGCAATACTAAAGAAAAAAATTTCTCGGTTATTTCATAAAATGGCATAGTTTCATTTTGGACCCCTCTTAGTATATCTTAGCTCAACGAGATAATTAAGAAGAGTCAGGAAACTGTATGAGATATAGTCTGATCCATGATGGACTTCACTGATTTATTTTATTTCTTTAGGAACATGCTTTATTTTTATAGAATTGGGTTCTCTCTAAATCTATTCCTATCACACCGTATGAGATACAGTATGGTGAGAACTAAATCTTGGTTATTTCAAGATTCAAAGATATCGAGCCTATCTCAAGGATAGCAGGTGGATATGTTAGAGGATAGGTCTATAAAGCTCATCCTAAAAGGTGCAGGATTTCATGCATGAATTTCAAAATAATTTTGAAATATAACGCAGCAAAATATATAAATTAAATAATTTAATATACAAATACATGTAATCAAATTACTAAACCCTACAATTAGGATCTATAACATGTCATATTATATTTATAAATCAGAAAATAAAAACTTTGGTATTAATCAAATCAATACCCTAGATCTAAAATAATTTTAGATTTAAAACCTAGATCACATCTAGATAAGAGAAGAGATCAGATCTCTTACCTTCATGTGGATCGAAAACTCCATGGTTGATTTTCTTTATTGCCTTTGAAGCCGCACACATGTCCAGCCTCTACAGGTGATCCACACGAGGCTGCAACAAAATCGAAGGTTTGTCGAGCGAAGATCCGCTCGAAGTGCTAGCTTCTTGCAGATCCCTCCGAATGGTTAATCTAAAAAAATATTCTTTGGATCTCTTGGACATTCCATGAGATGAAGAATATGAGGAGAAACAAGAGAGAAGTCAAACCTTTTGACCTTCCTTAAATCAAAAATAATATGTAAAAGAAAAAGGTCCTAAGAGAAGACAAATCTTCTCTTTTAGTACATCAACGATTGATGTCCTGAGAACATCTCTATGCTAGGACATGAGAAGACCTTCTTCTCTAGATATTTTTCAAATTTTTAGATCTTTTGATATCTGATTTTTCTCATAGAAAAATCTCATGATTTATGGAGAAGAAGGGTTCTAAAAGAAATCTTAAGAGAAGACCTTCTTTTCTTCTTCTTCTCTCATCAGAACATGATCAGATCATGTCTAAAATTAGATCACCCTGCCCCAACTCATTGGAGCATGAATCCACCATGCCATCCCTCTATCTCTCTCAAATTTTTATCATATAAAAATATAAAATAAAGAGAGAATAATATGAAAAGAAAATAATAAGAGAAAATAATCTTCTCTCTTACCTTTCTTTCTTCACAAGACATCAACTTTTGATCTCTCGATAGAAGACTCTCCTCCATGGATATTGGCGCCTCAAACCACCCATGCCATCCTCTTTCTCCTCTGATTTTTCTATCAATAATCCAATGATTTTTGACTCCTTTTTCTTATCATATGGGCCGGCAACTTTATATAAGGTAGACTAGGTCATAAGACCTAGCCTAATAAGGAGTCCATGGGGCGTGGGCTTGGAGTTTCTTAGGTGGCGCAATGGAGAAGATGGAATCCTAGTCTAACTAGGATTCTTATGTAGAATAGGTCAAGCTCTTTGAACCCAATTCAAATTAATTATAACCTAATTAATAGTGATCTTAGTCCAACTAGGAGTCCAATTAAATCTGATTAAATCATATTTAACTTTGATTTAAATCTTAACTTAATTAGGAATTAGGTGCATACAAGTCCTAATCGAACAGAGACTTGTTCTCCCTTACAATTGGCTTATCCAATAAATCAATTAGACTTAATCCAATTAAATCCAAACAAATTTTAATTGAATCAAATTCAATTATACTTGATCTCAGCCCAATTACTCAATCAGATTGAGCCAATTAGCAATCCAATTGCTAATTGATCCTCCTGCAACACTTGCATTAGGTCAAACATCAATCACATTGATCGTTTAACCTTAGAATGATTCTTAATCATCAATTAACTATTTGATTAGGTTACAACCTCTTATGTGTGTGACCCTATAGGTTCAAACCTAAGTCGGTAGCATAGGAACCAATTCTTGTACCAGTCGAAGTAACCATCTAGCAATAGTTTCTGACGTTCAGATAGGTCGAATGTATGCAAAGCAATATTCTAAGAATCCTGACCCATGGTTACCATATAATTCATTCTTTTGACCAATAATGCTCAAGATGACTTTGCGTATGCTGTCAACACTCATATAAGTCACCTCTATTATGTCTCAAAATTTTTCAAATCTCGTGACTCCTTACGAGGATTACCCAGGCCTAAGTTTTGCTAAATTGAAACACAGCGAGATATTCTTTTCTTGAAGTTAATCAGGAGTAGTCAATTCTATCTTAACTCATACACCGACTTTATAAGTACTTGACTATATCCAAAAACCTTTTGAATCTATAATAAAAATACAGACAGTCCGGGACCAAAGCACAGTGAGTTGCTTGCAAGTCACCGTGGTGATCTCAGGTCGAAGGGACACTTATACCCATTTGCCTTATCTAACTACTCTTGACAGTAGAGTATTACATTGGTCATGTTTAATGTAGATGTACTCCTACATCTCACCTGAATGCCATACCAGTGTCTCCACACCACTTGGTTACGAGGACAACCAACGCATATGGCATACAGCGACCTACACTTGATAAGTTATCATCCTTGTTAATAACTTATCATTTGGTTGTGAACAATTTAAGAACCATCTGATAAATCCTCCTTTATCGATTGATTGTGGTTCTAAGGACTTCATCATTGTTGGTGCAAAAATCTGCTTGCGCCGGAGAAGCTGGAATCGGGGAAGTCGCGGTCGCCGTCGGGACCTGCAAAGGAAGTCTAAACCGGAGGTGGGGTTGCTCCGGCAAGACCCTCCGATGCTCAAGTCAGTTCTCTGCCTCAACAAGAATGGAGTGCTCGAACGAAGAATTTAGCAGAGTTTTGAAATAAGAAATGAGCTTATAGAATAACGTATCTGGGTCCCCCTTTTTATAGGCAGAGGAGGTAACGGATTGATGGCGACGTTTGTAACCGTCTGGTAGTGGGCCGCTCATAATCAGGAGGAATCTACTGCGAAGAGTAGTGGAGTAGACCCGTGGCCATCACTGGGGCGTGCCACGTGGAATCTGCTGCGGAAAGTGGGGTGCGGATGCTGTCGCATCTTGCCAGCGGATGGGAGAATCGTGCGATATCCGTTGCAGGAGGTGGAGCAGGATCGCGGCTGTTTATCGTGGCCTGTCAGGTAGTAATGGAGCCACGTGGGCATGGGATCCGTCACAGGGAGTGGAGCAGTGTTGCTACCGTTACTGCGGCTTGTCAGGGAGTGATGGAGCTGCACGGAGTCCGCCGCATGAAGTGGAGCAGGATCGTGGCCGTGATTGTGGCCCGGGAGTGCAGATCTGCTGGCTGAAGCTCGGCAGCGATCAGAATCTGGCTCCCGTAGGAGTCCGGATGGAGTCTGCTTGCGGTTGACGTTGTTGGCGGAGTTCGGCTCCCATAGGAGTCCGGACAAAGGCTGCTTGCAGCTGTTGGAATTGAGGATGAAGCCTGGCTCTCGTAGGAGTCCGGGCGGAATTTCCCTGCAATTAAAGTCAAAGGAGAGGTCCGGCTCCCGTAGGAGTCCGGACGGGGGCTTACTAGCGATCGGAGTTGAGGATGGAGCCCGGCTCCCGTAGGAGTCTGGGCGGAGTCCGCTTGCGGTTGACGTTGTCGGCAGAGTCCGGCTCCCGTAGGAGTTCGGACGAAGGCTGCTTGCAGCTGTTGGAATTGAGGACGAAGCCCGGCTCCCGTAGGAGTCCGGGCAGAATTTCCCTGCAATTAAAGTCAAAGGAGAGGTCCGGCTCTCGTAGGAGTCCGGACGGGGGCTTACCAGCGATCAGAGTTGAGGATGGAGCCCGGCTCCCGTAGGAGCCCGGGCGGAGTCCGCTTGCGGTTGACGTTGTCGGTGAAGTCCGGCTCCCGTAGGAGTCCGGACGAAGGCTGCTTGTAGCTGTTGGAATTGAGGATGAAGCCCGTCTCCCAAAGGAGTCCGGGCGGAGTTTCCCCGCAATTAAAGTCAAAGGAGAGGTCCGGCTCCCGTAGGAGTCCGGACGGGGGCTTACCAGCGATCGGAGTTGAGGATGGAGCCCGGCTCTCGTAGGAGTCCGGGCGGAGTCCGCTTGCGGTTGATGTTGTCGGCGGAGTCCGGCTCTCGTAGGAGTCCGGATGAAGGCTGCTTGCAGCTGTTGGAATTGAGGACGAAGCCCGGCCCCCATAGGAGTCTGGGTGGAGTTTCCCTGCAATTAAAGTCAAAGGAGAGGTCCGGCTCCCGTAGGAGTCCGGACGGGGGCTCACCAGCGATCGGAGTTGAGGATGGAGCCTGGCTCCCATAGGAGCCCGGGCGGAGACTTCTTTTGAGGTTGAGACTTCTTTTGAGGTCGGCCTTGTTGGTGGAGCCGTTGATTCTGTGGAGGACTTCGGCTGGGGGGATTTTATACCCAACACCAGTCCCCCTACTTTCGAGTTTGAATTTCGAACGAAAGAAGTACAGAGAGATGGACACAGCCGAAGCCGTCCCTTCGAATCCTGTGCACCGCCGCCCCCAGATATTTTGGCATTTAATGTGTGCACGTCAGAGCCCGCGTTCCGATGAAGGTGACCTGAGGAGCCTTTTCGAAACCCCCATCGGAGCACGATCCCAAGCGTCGTGCCATTGGAATTTGTGAACGGTCAACCCTTGATAGCGATGAGGGGGACATGCGCGACACGTGGCACGCACCAGTTGGCCCAGGAACACCCGCCGCCATAACTGCGCTAGGATCCGTTGGCTATTTAAACCCCCCAATCTTCCTTCATGGCTTCATCCTGCTGATAAGGCGGTGCCTTTCTTTCGCCTGAGAGCCTTGCTCCTTAGCTGCTTCCCTTGCACCAGTCCTCGTCTTCTTCAGCCCCCCAATTCCTCTCTGAGGGTTCCCACGCCATGTCCTCTACCCCGGAGGCCATTCTGGAAAGGATGTCTAGGGCTTGGGGGAAGGCGAGGAGGAGAACGGTGGCCAGTGAGAATCTCTGTCGTTTCAAAGGGGGCTCAAGGAAGAATTCATTCAACAACAGGGGTCTAATAACGGGGGCCGTCGGTGAAGTTATTCTGCCCGAGAATTTCAGAGTAGCAAGGCGGGGTGATACCGGTCAAGAGGGCAGAGATGTCGTCATAAGCTGTGGCGGGATCCTTGATGCCGTTGGGGCCGAGGAACCAGAGGCGGTCGGCATCGACGGTGGGGCAGCGGAACTTGTTGCGGGGATGGTGGAAGTAGCGCATGCCGACCTTGCCGGAGCATTTTGGGTGGCGGCTTTCGCGGAGCATTCGGAGATAGAGCATATCTCTGGCACCACCACTGCTTCCAAGGTGACTCCGGCTCTTCTTGAAACAGGTCTTCGTCACTGCCGCCGTTGCCCTTACCGCCCCCGGGGATCTATCCCACCCTTTTCCCCCTAGGGTTGGGATTTCGGAGATAGAGCGAAACGAGGTGGGGCGAGAGCTGTTACATGCACTGGAGAATGCGGCTGAGAAGGACAGAGACGGGAAGAGGAGTTTGCAGCTCGGAGCGGCCTCCGGTTCATCCTTCCCGAACCGTGTTCGCGAGGCTTGCGATGATGTGTATCTCTTTCTTTTTTTTTTTCTTGACCCACCGGGTCTTGTAACGTATATCTCGTTGAATGAGGAGAAGATTTTGTTACCTCGTCTGCACCTCGCAATAAATAGTTGTCTGCCGAACTCCTTCCTTTTCCTTTCCTCTTTCTTCCCTCTCTTCTTCTTTTCTTTTTCACGTCATCCCAAGGTCATTGACGACCTCTTTTATTCATGTAGGGTTGTTATTTGACGAGCTCCTTTTTGGCTTTTACGCCGTTCGAAGATACTCAGTTGTCATTCCGTTAATGGCTGCAGGCTCGCTTGGGGTCACTCGGGCCCGAGGTCCCTTCTATGGCTTGAATTCGGGGATCCGAGCTTCCATTGCCCTCGGGCACTGTTTGCTTTCCTTCCTTTTTTGCTTGGAGCTTTTTTTTTTTTTTTTTTTTTTCTGCTGAAGTCGAAGCTAAGTTCGGCTCCCGTGGGAGTCCGAACGGAGAATCCCTCTTGAAGTTGGAGTTGTGGGTGGAGCCCGGCTCTCGTAGGAGTCCGGGCGGAGCCTTCCTTGGCATCGTGGACAGAGCCCGGCTCCCGTAGTAGTCAGGGTGAAGTTTTCATGCAATCAAAATCATAGGCAAGGTCCGGCTCCCATAGGAGTCCGGACAAGGCTCTGTTGCTGTTGTCAGTGGAGCCCGGCTCCCGTAGGAGTCCGGGCGGTGTTGTCCTGTAATTGATGTCGGCGATGGAGCCCGGCTCCCATAGGAGTCCGGGCTGGACTTACCATCGGTCGAAGTAGCTTAAGTTAAGGCAAGGTTTTCCTCTTGGGGGGCGCATATGGGTGTTGTAGGGCCCTTCCCCCCACCCGGTCTAAAAGGATCGGGCCTTCAACTTTGCTCAAGTTAGGACGAGGTTCTCTTCCTGTCCCTAACAGGGCTGTGGGGGCACATATGGGCATTGTAAGGTCTCTCCCCCCATCCGGTTTAAAAGGAACCGGGCCTTCGACTTTGCTCAAGTTAGGGCGAGGTTTTCCTCCTATCCCTAACAGGGCTGTGGAGGCACATATGGGCGTTGTAAGGCCTCTCCTCCCATCCGGTCTAAAAGGAACCGGGCCTTCGACTTTGCTCAAGTTAGGGCGAGGTTCTCCTCCTGTCCCTAACAGGGCTGTGGGGGCACATATGGGCATTGTAAGGCCTCTCCCCCCATCCGGTCTAAAAGGAACCGGGCCTTCGACTTTGCTCAAGTTAGGGCGAGGTTCTCCTCCTGTCCCTAACAGGGCTGTGGGGGCACATATAGGCGTTGTAAGGCCTCTCCCCCCATCCGGTCTAAAAGGAACCGGGCCTTTGACTTTGCTCAAGTTAGGGCGAGGTTCTCCTCCTGTCCCTAACAGGGCTGTGGGGGCACATATGGGCATTGTAAGGCCTCTCCCCCCATCCGGTCTAAAAGGAACCGGGCCTTCGACTTTGCTCAAGTTAGGGCGAGGTTCTTCTCCTGTCCCTAACAGGGCTGTGGGGGCACACATGGGCGTTGTAAGGCCTCTCTCCCCATCCGGTCTAAAAGGAACCGGGCCTTCGACTTTGCTCAAGTTAGGACGAGGTTCTCCTCCTGTCCCTAATAGGGCTGTGGGGGCACATATGGGCGTTGTAAGGCCTCTCCCTCCATCCGGTCTAAAAGGAACCGGGCCTTCGACTTTATGAGGTTGCCCCTTTGTTTTTGATACAGTTTGCTTGAATTGTCCAAAGACACATGGGTATGCAATTTTTGATTAAAACGAAGTCACTGGTAGTACATCCGTAAGTTTTCTGAGCTCCACGGTCGTGGGAGGTCGGCTCCTCCGAGCTCCTTAAGATAATAAGTTCCGGGCCGAACTACTTTTTTGACCTCATAAGGTCCCTCCCAGTTCGGGGCGAGCTTTCCCCGGTCCTGAGGTTGCGAGACAGCAGCTCGTCGAAGCACTAGATCTCCTGCTTTAAAGGCTTTGTTCTTGACCCAGGCGTTGTAATATCGAGCAACTTTCTGTCTGTAGGCCGCCATTCGAACCTGAGCAATCTCCCATCTTTCATCCAGCAGGTCGAGGTTGGCTCTGAGACTTTGTGCATTTTGGGGTTCGTCGAATGCCGCGACTCGTGCCGATGGGAGTTTAAGCTCGATCGGGATGACAGCTTCCGTACCAAAGGCTAAAGCAAAGGGAGTCTCCCCTGTAGGTAACCTCTGGGTAGTTCGATACGCCCATAGCACATGATAAAGCTCGTCCGCCCAAGTTCCTTTTGCTTTTTCAAGCCTTGTCTTAATCCCCTGCAAAAGGGTTCTGTTAGTCACCTCAGCTTCGCCGTTCGCCTGAGGATGGGCTACTGATGTGAAGTTGTGGGAGATGTTTAGATCTTCACAGAATTCGGCGAATCTTGCTCCCACAAATTGCCGTCCGTTATCAGTGATTAGGGTTCTAGGTAGACCGAACCTGTACACAATTAACTTTCAGACGAAATCTTGTACTTTCACTTCTGTGATTTTTGCCAGTGGTTCGGCTTCAACCCATTTGGTGAAGTAGTCAATCACTACAAGGAGAAACTTCCTTTGTCCAGATGCCATGGGAAAGGGGCCAAGGATGTCCATCCCCCATTGTGCAAAAGGCCATGGGGCACTCAGGGGTGTGAGCTCAGCGGCGGGCTATCTCTGGACGTTGGCGTATCTCTGGCATCGATCGCACTTTTTGACATATTCAATCGAATCATGATGCATCGTCGGCCAGTAATACCCTTGGCGGAGTAGCTTGTGGGATAAAGATCTGGCACCCAAATAGTTTCCGCAAGCTCCCTCGTGTACTTCCCATAAAGCGTAGTCAGCTTTCGAGGGTCGGAGGCACCTTAAGAGGGGCAAGGAGTATGATCTTTTGTACAATTTGCCCTCATAAAGGATGTACCGGGAGGTTTGATTTCGGAGCTTCCGAGCCTCCTTCGCATCCTGGGGAAGAACTCCATCTCTAAGATAGGTTATCAGCGGGTCGACCCAGCTGGGCTCGTGGTCGATCTCCATTACGGGCCGTGATTCTTCTGTACTCGGATGTTTTAGAACTTCAAAGAGGATGCCTTTGGGCAATTCGGCCGGAGCCGACGTTGCCAGCTTGGAGAGAAGGTCGGCTCTGGTATTCTCCGACCTTGGAATTTGCCTAATGTCGAAGTTGCTAAAGGCGGGGGTAAGCTCCTTCACTTCCTCAAGGTACTTGGCCATATTGTCCTCTCGCGCTTCATAACTCCCGCTGACTTGTCCCACCACAAGTTGGGAATCGCTGTGCACCTGGAGTTGACCTATTCCCTACTCTTTGGCGATCCTTAATCCTGCAATCAGAGCCTCATATTCTGCTCCATTGTTTGTTGCGGGAAATTCAAAATGCAGAGCGTATTCCACGATGACTCCCTCCGGACTGACCAAGATCAGGCCTGCACCCGCGCCTGCCATGTTGGAAGATCCATCCACATAGAGGGTCCAAAAGCAATCGGAGGGACTGGCTTCTTCGTTGGGGGAGTTCGGTTGAGACTTCAGGTCGTCAACTCTGCTTTGCTCAGGTTCGGCCTCCTCTGGGATGGTGCACTCTACAATGAAATCTGCCAATATTTGGGCCTTTACTGTCGGTCTAGGTCTGTAGTTGATGTCGAATTCCGTGAGCTCGATCGCCCATTTTGCCATCCTTCCAAAGGTATCAGCTCGGTGTAAAACCGCCTTGATCGGTTGATCGGTGAGTAGCATCACAGTGTGCCCTTGAAAGTAAGGTCGGAGTCTCTGAGCTGCAACCAACAAAGCGTAGGTCAGTTTTTCTAATTTAGTGTACCTGATCTCGGCGTCCCTCAACGCGCGGCTAATGTAGTAGACTGGTCGCTGGACTTTCGTTTCTTCTTTGACAAGGACAGCTGTGAGGGCCGTGGGAGAGACCGCCAGGTACAAAAATAGTTCCTCCCCAGGTTCAGGCTTCGCCAGCAGCGGGGGTAAGCTAAGGTAGCTTTTTAATTCTTCGAATGCCTGTTGGCATTCAGAGGTCCAACAGAAGTTCTTCGGCCGCTTGAGGGTTTGAAAGAAGGGCAAACATCGTTTGACCGACCTCGCGACAAAGCGATTAAGAGCCGCTATCCTCCCTGTGAGGCACTGAACCTCTTTGATCGACCTTGGGGCGGTCATCTCTTGGATGGCGCAAATTTTCTCTGGATTGGCCTCAATCCCGCGCCCCGATACCATGAAGCCCAGGAACTTTCCTGAGGTTACCCCAAAAGCGCATTTGGTTGGGTTCAGCTTCATTCTATACTTTCGAAGAGCGTCAAAGATTTCCTCGAGGTCGGCGACATGATTTCTGGAAGACCTGCTTTTTACAAGCATATCGTCCACGTAGACCTCCATGTTTCGGCCGATCTGCTCTTTGAAGATCTTGTTCACCAGTCTTTGGTAGGTTGCGCCCGCATTCTTGAGGCCGAATGGCATGACCCTGTAGCAGTAAAGGCCGCGATTAGTGATGAAAGCTATCTTTTCTTCATCTTCCGATGCCATTCTAATCTGATTATAGCCGGAGAACGCGTCCATAAAAGTGAGGAGCTCATGGCCTGAGGTAGCATCCACCAGTTGGTCGATTCTGGGAAGGGGGTAGCTGTCCTTTGGATAAGCCTTATTCAGCTTTTTGAAGTCTATACACATCCTCCACTTGCCGTTTGCTTTCTTGACCAAAACAACATTGGAGATCCACTCAGGATAATTGACTTCCTTAATAAATCCGGCCTTGAGAAGCTTATCCACTTCCTCGGCTATCGCCTTCTGCCTCTCCGGGGCATGACTCCGGATTTTTTCTTTTGTCGGTCGATGTTTCAGGTCGACTGCCAGATGATGTTCCATGACTTCTGTGTCGATCCCCGGCATATCCGTCGGGACCCACGCGAAAATGTCCGCATTCCTTCAGAGGAAATCAACAAGATGCATCCGCACCTCCTCCCCCAGGTTGGAGCCAATTAACACCACATGCTCCGTGCTCCCATCATTCAAAGGGATTGGTATTAAATCTTTGATTGGACCACCCCTCTCTTCACTGAGGTCATCGCGAGCATCCAATCCGTCGACCGGACAGAGGTCCGCTTGATCGCTTTTTTGCAAGGCGATGTTGTAGCAGTGTCTGGCCAGGGCTTGGTCTCCCCGGACCTCTCCGATCCCCTGGTTGGTGGGGAACTTCAATTTCAAATGGTAAGTCGATACGACAACCTGAAGAGCATTGAGGCCGGGTCAGCTAAGGATTGCATTGTAGGCGGATGGCGCCTTCACCACCAAGAAATTCACCAGGGCCCTAGACTGCCTTGGATATTGACCCGCGGCCACAGTCAAAGCTATCATCCCTTCTGTCGGGACGGTATCACCAGTAAACCCTATCAAGGGGGAGCAAATCGGTCTCAGAGACCGCCAAGAGTGGACATTCTTGAAAAGGCATTGTAGAACAAGATGTCGGCCGAACTCCCATTGTCGACGAGAATGCGACGGACGTCGTAATTTGCTATGTTCAAAGAAACTACGACCACGTCGTTATGAGGGAATTGGACTCCCTGGGTGTCTTCTTCGGTGAAGGTTATGGGTTCTTCAACTTTTTTCCGCTTGGGGGATGCAGTCGGTACGTTGGTTGCCTCCCGCCGGGATTCCCCCGAGACGGTATTGACGGAACCCGACAGAGGCCGGTCACCCAGCCACTCCTCATCGGTGACCATAGCCGGAGGCAGTTGCGCAAAGACCTCGTGAGAAGGCATCAGATGAGGGGAGGAGTGGGTGCCCGAAAAGATAGCCGGAAGTGGATCCGTTGAGCACTCCTTTAAGAACAAGGGTACTGCGGAGGTTCAGCCCTTCCTCTAGCGCCAATCCTGTTGGTGCAAAAATCTGCTTGCGTCGGAGAAGCTGGAGTCGGGGAAGTCGCGGTCGCCGCCGGGACCTGCAAAGGAAGTCTAAACCAGAGGTGGAGTTGCTCCGACAAGACCCTCCGATGCTCAAGTCAGTTCTCTGCCTCAACAAGAATGGAGTGCTCGAACGGAGAATTTAGCAGAGTTTTGAAATAAGAAATGAGCTTATAGAATAACGTATCTGGGTCCCCCTTTTTATAGGCGGAGGAGGTAACGGATTGATGGCGACGTTTGTAACTGTCTGGTAGTGGGCCGCTCATAGTCAGGAGGAATCTACTGTGAAGAGTAGTGGAGTAGACCCGTGGCCATCACTGGGGCGTGCCACGTGGAATCTGCTGCGGGAAGTGGGGCGCGGATGCTGTCGCATCTTGCCAGCGGATGGAAGAATCGTGCGATATCCGTTACAGGAGGTGGAGCAGGATCACGGCCGTTTATCGTGGCCTGTCAGGTAGTAATGGAGCCGCATGGGCGTGGGATCCGTCACAGGGAGTGGAGCAGTGTTGCGACCGTTACTGTGGCTTGTCAGGGAGTGATGGAGCTGCGCGGAGTCTGCCGCAGGAAGTGGAGTAGGATCGTGGCCGTGATTGTGGCCCGGGAGTGCAGATCTGCTGGCTGAAGCTCGGCAGCGGTCGGAGTTCGGATGGAGTTTGCTTGCGGTTGACGTTGTCGGTGGAGTCTGGCTCCCGTAAGAGTCCGGACGAAGGCTGCTTGCAGCTGTTGGAATTGAGGACGAAGCCCGACTCCCGTAGGAGTCTGGGCGGAATTTCCCTGCAATTAAAGTCAAAGGAGAGGTCTGGCTCCCATAGGAGTCCGGACGGGGGCTTACCAGCGATCGGAGTTGAGGATGGAGCACGGCTCCCGTAGGAGTCCGGGCGGAGTCTGCTTGCGGTTGACGTTGTCGGCGGAGTTCGGCTCCCGTAGGAGTCCGGACGAAGGCTGCTTGCAGCTGTTGGAATTGAGGACGAAGTTCGGCTCCCGTAGGAGTCCGGGCGGAATTTCCCTGCAATTAAAGTCAAAGGAGAGGTCCGGCTCCCGTAGGAGTCCGAACGGGGGCTTACCAGCGATCGGAGTTGAGGATGGAGCCCGGCTCCCGTAGGAGCCCGGGCGGAGTCCGCTTGCGGTTGACGTTGTCGATGGAGTCCGGCTCCCGTAGGAGTCCGGACGAAGGCTGCTTGCAGCTGTTGGAATTGAGGATGAAGTCCGGCCCCCATAGGAGTCCGGGCGGAGTTTCCCTGCAATTAAAGTCAAAGGAGAGGTCCGGCTCCCGTAGGAGTCCGGACGAGGGCTCACCAGCGATTGGAGTTAAGGATGGAGCCCGGCTCCCGTAGGAGCCCGGGCGGAGACTTCTTTTGAGGTTGAGACTTCTTTTGAGGTCGGCCTTGTTGGCGGAGCCGTTGATTCTGCGGAGGACTTCGGCTGGGGGGATTTTATACCCAAGAATCATAATTTAGGAGTTCATTTAAAGAAGATAAAACTTTTATGATGAACCTACCAAATAACTATTATTATTAGATAATTCATATACTAATTTTAATCATCTACCACTTAGATGATCGGCTTTAGGACACATTTCTCAATAACTCCCACTTGTACTAAAGTCAATCAGAATGATATAAAATATCCTATCTTCCACTTGAGTTCATAGAACTTCTTAGTTTTGAGGCCTTAGCAAATGGGTCGGTCAAGTTCTTCTTTATCATCGATCTTCCAAAGATCGATGTCACCTTGATCTAAAATCAAAAGTGATAGCAATACAGAGTATGCTGGTCCTTCAGTTCTTTAGCCAGATTTATGGCTCCAGTGCTGTCATGCCCCCGATCCGAGATTATGAGTTGAAGGTCATGGCAACCGCCGCATACTCATAGGAATCGTTTCTTATAAGCATGCAAGGCATCTCATCATGATATCATACACATAAAGTTAAATAAATTTCAATCTTAATGATCAAACCTTAGTTCAAATAACAAATCAAAACTCAGTGTCAAAAAAGAAGATAATTGTTTGACAAAGTCAACATTTAAAATGAAAATCTTGCACCAATTCTGAGAAAAAAATCCTAAATCAAATAAGCCAACTCTATCTCTAATCGCTCTCCCAATTGAATTTCATATCACGCTAATTTTCTGGATCTATAAAGAAAATGTAAACTCATCATGAGCTAAATAGCCCAGTAAGCAGTGTATATCTTTAACTGAATAAATCAGACAATAATATTGTACATATCAATTTACTGATAATAACAAAATTACTATGTAAATTCATGAATTCATAATTTAATTCATCACACTATCAATCATATATAAAATTTCAATTCATCTTAATTTCAAATTATGCTTATCATCATAAATTCATCAAATTTCTTAAGTTTCCCTTATCAACCATGAACTATGACCACATTTTTTCTGTGGCAGGATCATAATACCGCGTATCTTCTTATGATGAGCTGCGAATCATCTGGCAGCAAAGTCCTTCAGAACCACTGGTCTCGCTGATGGTTTGTCGTTGGTCTCTCTGGCGACATGTCGCTGGTCTCACTAGCGACATAAATCCTTAGGATAAATCATTTGCCAATGTATATGCCCCCATTGGCGGGGTCCTTTACATAGTCAGGTTATCAATTCATATCATCTTTCAATTCATATATTATTTCAATAATAATATAAATAAGTGATATTCGAGTATATCAATCATATCATTCTTTACGATCATACATCATCATAAAAATTTTTAACAAATATCTTCAATCATAAATAATTTTTTAATAATTATTTTCAATCATAATTTATTTTAACAAATATTTTTAATCACAAGCATGCTATGAATTAATATAATTTAAATTTATAATTTACCAAATAAATTCAATAAAAGTAAAATACTACTTACCTCAAAAGAAAATTCAAATTAGGGATCCTAGAAATCTTGAAAATCCTTCTCCAGATCTGATACGTCAAATATCATATTTTTGATCAAAATTTTATCAAATAAAAATAATAAAAATTCTTAAAATCTAATATCCTCACATAGATCGACTAGATGACAACATCCAAAATTTTATTATTTTTATTATTATTTTTTTAATTTTTATTTATTTTTTTTAAATCCATAAATCTTAAAAAAATTCAAGAGAGAAAGCAGAGAGAGAAAATAAGGAGAGAATCTAGAGAAAGAAAATGGAGAGAGAAGGTAGAGAGAGGAGAGAGGAAAGAGAAAAAGGAGAGAGAGAAAATTTCTCTCTTTTCTTCTTTTTATTTTCTATTTTTCTATTCTTTTTCTTTTCTTTTTCTTTTCTTTTTCTTTTTTTTTCTTTTTTTTTTCTTTTTTTTTCATTTTCTTTTTTTTTTTTTCTTTTCCTTCTTCTTCCCACGGCCCTCTCTTGGGCCAAAACAAGGGAAGACCGACGAGGTCCCCCCTAGTGACCCGAGCTTCGACGAGGTGGGTGGCATCCGATCGACGGCAACGGAGCAAGGTCAGCCGACAGCGAGGTTCGATCGATGAAGTTTTTTTTCTTTTTTTCTCAAAAAATAGGGGATCTGTCCCCTTTCTTCATGATTTTTGATCATTGGCCGGTCATCGGTAATCAAGCACTCAAGGAAAGAGAGAGAGAGATGAAGGTCCAATCTCAGGGATGAGACGTCGCAACCGGCGGTGTCGGTGGCTGGAAAAGAGAGGGAAAGGTTTCGATCGAACAGGGGTTTCATGTTTCATGGAATTTTCGATGATCTTGACGGCCGACAAGGAGTCTAAAATCATGAGAAGAAAGAAAAGAGGGAGAGGAAGAAAGATTGAACCCTTACCTAAACTCTGGTGACCTCTTCGACCTTCGATTTCCGACAAAAACAAGAAGAGGGTGCCGCAGCTTCCAAAGGAAAAAGAGAGGAATTTGAGCTCAACGATCGCTGGTGGAGGCTCAAGAGGGAGAGGGGAGGCTTATTTATAGAGGGTCATAGAGTTTCAAGAGTCCTAGAATCCTTTTCCAATCGAGATTCATCGGAGAAGAAGACTCCCGTCGGGAGTCTTCTTCCGTTCCCAATTTTTTTTTTTTTTGGGCTTGGGCTTAGGTCTTCTTAATCAGGCCTGGGCTTGGGTCATCACTTTCTTCACCTCTAAAAGAAATTTTATTCTCGAAATTTTTCATACCTGTGGTCTCGAAGACCTGGGGATATTTTTGCTTCATTTCTTCCTCTAGTTCCCAAGTAGCTTCTCTTTCCGAATGTCGATTCCACTATACCTTGATATAAGAAATATTACGATGCCTCAACACTTGTTCTTTACGGTCTATGATCCGTACCAGATATTCTTCATATGATAGATCTTTTCTAGCTTGCAAGGGTTCAAGTTTCACGATGTGACTTGGGTCTGATAAATATTTCTTTAAATAGAAACATGAAAAAAATTATTTACTTTTGCAAGTGAAGGTGGTAAGGCTAGTCTACGTGCCACCTCACCAATTCTTTCCAAAATCTCAAACGGACCCACATATCTTGGATTCAATTTGCCACAAATGCCAAATCTTAAGATTCTTTTTGAAGGAGACACTTTGAGAAATACATGGTCACCAATTTGAAATTCTAATTTCTATCTCCTGTTATCTACATAACTTTTCTGTCTGCTTTGTGCTGCCCGAAGTCATTCTTTAATTAATTGAATCTTCTTGACTACTTGTTGAATAAGTTCGGGGCCCAATATTCTCTGCTCACCAATATCATCCCAATGAATCGGTGATCGACATCTTCTACCATATAATGCTTCATAAGGTGCCATACCAATGCTGGCCTGATAACTGTTATTATAAGTGAACTCAATCAAAGGTAAATGCTCATCTCAAAAATTTTTCATATCTAAAATATAAGTTCTCAACATATCTTCTAAGATCTGAATAGTTCTCTCTGATTGGCTATCAATCTGTGGATGAAAGGCTGTACTAAAGTTCAATTTTGTTCCTAATGCCTTGAGTAAGCTTTTCCAAAATTGTGATACAAATCTGGTGTCTCGATCTGATACAATGGTCACTGAAATTTCATGTAGCCTTATAATTTCTTTCATATATAATTTTGCTAGTCTTTTCGAAGGGAATCTAACTCTAATTGGTAGAAAGTATGCAGACTTTGTCAATCGATCAACAATCACCCAGGCTGCATCATTTTTACTTGGAGTCTTAGGTAGTCCAGTTACAAAATTCATAGTATATGTTTTCACTTCCATACTAGAATATCGAGAGGTTGAAGTAATCTTGCAGGTCTCTGATGTTCAGCTTTAACTTGTTGACACACCAAACATTGAGCCACAAATTAAGCGATCTCTTTTTTCATATTATTCCACCAGTATATTTTCTTCAAGTCCCTATACATCTTAGTACCTCCCAGATGAACTGTATAACCAGTCTGATGTACTTTCTGAAGTATTTTCTATTTGAGTACCGAATCATTGGGTATGCAAATTTTATTTTTGAATCTCAACGAACCATCATCATGTATCTTGAATTCAGATTGAACACCAGCTTCCACTGAATCTCTTATTTTCATTAATTGTGAATCACCATTCTGGGCAACTATAATCCTTTCAATGAGTGTTGGCTGAACCCTCATGTTGGCTAATCGTACTGTTGAGTCATATACTCGAATATCTAATTTTAGTTTTCTTATATCCTTCAATAATTGACTTTGATGTGTAATTAAAATAGTCAAATTTTCTATGAATTTTCTACTAAGGGCATCAGCGACAATATTAGCTTTTTCGGGATGATAATAAATTATTAAATCATAATCTTTTAATAGTTCTAACCACCTTCTCTGTCTCATGTTTAATTCCTTCTACGTAAAAATATACTTCAAACTCTTATGATCAGTAAACACTTCACACTACGCACCGTATAAATGATGTCTCTAAATTTTCAGGGCAAAAATCACTGCAGCTAACTCTAAATCATGTGTCGGATAATTCTGTTCTTATGGTTTCAATTGTCTTGAGGTATAGGCCACTACCCTACCCTATTGCATCAATACACAGCCAAGTCCCTTTTTAGATGCATCACTACATATGAATCCTTCATTTCCTGTTGGTATAGTAAGGATAGGGGCTGAAACTAATCGTTGTTTTAACTCTTGAAAACTCTGTTCACAATCCTTGGTCCACTTGAATTTAACCCCTTTCTGAGTAAGACGAGTCAAAGGTGCAGCTATGCGGGAGAATCCTTCTACATATCGTCTGTAATAACCTGTCATTCCTAGAAAGCTCCGAATCTTGAAAATATTTGTAGGTCTGTTCCACTGCATCACAGCTTTCACTTTTGTTGGATCTACAGAAATTCTATCTTTAGATACGATGTGTCCTAAAAAGACTATTTTGTCCAACCAAAATTCACACTTCTTTAATTTGGCATAAAACTTTTCTTTCCTCAATATTTGTAGTACCCACCGTAAATATTCTTCATGCTCCAATTTGCTTCTTGAATATATCAAGATATCATCAATAAATACGACAACAAACTTATCAAGATAGGATTTGAATATTCTGTTCATTAAATCCATGAAGGCCACTGGAGCATTGGTTAACCCAAATGGCATCACTAAAAATTCATAATATCCATAATGAGTTCTAAATGCAGTCTTTGGTATGTCCTCTGCTTTAATTTTTAACTGATGATATCCTGAACAAAGATCAATTTTTGAAAAAATTTGTGCACCTTACAGCTGATCAAACAAATCATTGATTCGAGGTAAGGGATACTTATTTCTGATAGTGTTCTTATTCAACTCTCTATAGTCGATACAAAGCCTCATACTACCATCTTTCTTTTTCACAAACAAAACTGGAGCTCCCCAAGAAGATACACTAGGTCTTATAAAATCTTTATCCAACAAATCCTGTAATTGATCTTTTAACTCTTTCAACTCCATGGGGTGCATTCGATAAGGAGCTTTAGAAATCAGACTGATATTGGGTGCCAACTCAATGGTAAATTTGATTTCTCTGTCTGGTGGTAGTCCAGGTAAATCTTCAATGAATACATCCAAAAATTTATTTACAATAAAAATATCCTGTAACCTTAATTCATCATATTTTGTATTCTTTATTGATACTAGATAACCTCTACATCCCTTTCTTAGCATCTGTCTAGCTTGCACAAATGAAATAATACGTGGAGGGGTGGTTTTTGTACTTCCATCAAAACTGAATGTTAATTCTCCTGATATTTGAAAGTTCACTCTCTTTCCATGACAATCCACAGAAGTATGATAAGTAGCAAGCCAATCCATTCCTAGAATGACATCAAAATCATGCATATCTAGGACCACCAAATCTATTGATAATTCTCTTTCTCCTATTCTGATACTACATGACTTGCACATATATTTGGTACTCAAAATACCATCTACTGGTGTCTCAACATATAATTTAGTTTTCATAGGTTCACATACTATATCATGTTGTCTAATAAAAGTAGTGGATATAAAAGAGTGTGTAGCTTCGGAATCAAACAAAACTGAAGCATAAATACCAGATACAGGAATGATACCTGTCACCACAGCATTAGAGGCCTGAGCATCCTATTGTGTGAGTGCATAGATCCTTCTTTGAGTTTTCGGCCTTTGACCTCCATCCTTTGTTTATGTAGATCTATTCTCATTCCTCTGGGGGCAATCTACAATTTTGTATCCCTTCTGTCCACAGCTAAAATAAGAACCAGTATTCCATGGGCAATTTGAAGACTCATGCTCTCTTCGGTCACATCTCGAACATCTAGCCATCTCATTCTCATGATTCTTATCATTTGCTGGCTTCTTCACTGGATCCTTATTATTCTGATTTCATCCTTGAGTTTCACAAAATCTATTTTTCTTCTTCTGATTTCGTACTCTTTTCGCATGTGCTTCATTAACTTCTCTCTCAATTATTAGAGCTTTATTCACAACTGAGGCATAAGTAGTTAACTCATAGGGTATAACTTATTTTTTAATTTTTATCATCAGTCCCATTTCAAATTTATATACTCTGCCTTGCTCAATCTCAACTAATCTTAGAACAAACTTGGCTAACTCTGTGAATTTAGCTTCATACTCTGCAATGGATCTATTTTCTATTTCAGATGAATGAACTCCTGCTCTTTCTGTATTATGACACTTCGAGGAAAGTACTTGTCAAAAAATTCACCTCGAAATCTCTCCCAAGTGAGTGGTATCCCATCGTGTTCATATTTTTGTTCAAGTATACACCACCAGTTGTATGCCTCACCTTGTAACAGATATGCTGTGTAGCGGATCTTCTCATCATCATGGCATTCTTGCACGATGAATGCCTTCTCCATCTTCATAATCCAGTTGTCAGCTTCCAGTGGCTCGATGGTCCCTTTGAAGGCTGGAAGAGCTAGCTTTTTAAACTCGACGATGTTGTTTCTCTGCATTGAATGTTCTCCATGGTCAGGTGTCAGTGGAGGATGCTGATGTGGCTGCGCATATTATTGTTGAAGTAATTATTGCTATGTTTGTACTACTCTGATCAGAGTTTGCATTAATTGAGTCATATTCGGCTCTTCCTGCACTGTCAGAGTATTTTCAGTAGGGTCAATGATTCTTTCCTGCTGAGATATGCCACTATTCAATTAGGGAGTGTTATCACTAAGTAGATTTGATGTCTCTCCTACCGCTCTTTGACTATTCTTCATTCGTCGTGGAGGCATATTGACCTATGACAGATTTGAGATGATAACTTATCCTTAATAAAGTTATAAACTTACTTAAGACAGGTTAGATCATAATCATCATAACTAACCTTTCAAATTTTTTAATATCTATCCATCACTCGCTCATTCTATTCTATATGTCTTTATCTATCTACTTATGCTATGATACCATATAAACTGTCACACCTCCGACCCGAGATTATGAGTCTAAGGTCATGGCAACCGCTGCATACTCATAGGAAGCTTTTCTTATAAGCATGCAAGGCATCTCATCATGACATCATACATATAAAGTTAAATAAATTTTAATCTTAATGATCAAATCTTAGTTCAAATAATAAATCAAAACTTAGTGTCAAAAAGAAAGATAATTATCTGACAAAGTCAACACTTAAAATAAAAATCTTGCATCAATTCTAAGAAAAAAAATTTAAATCAAATAAGCCAACTCCATCTCTAATCGCTCTTCCAATCAAGTTTCGTATCATGCTAATTTTTTGGATCTGTAAAGAAAATGTAAACTCATCATGAGCTAAATAGCTCAGTAAGCAGTGTATACCTTTAACTGAATAAATTAGACAATAATATTATACATATCAGTTTACTGATAATAACAAAATTACTATGTAAATTCATGAATTCATAATTTAATTCATCACACTATCAATTATATATAAAATTTTAATTCATCTTCATTTTAAATTATGCTTATCATCTTAAATTCATCAAATTTCTTAAGTTTCTCTTATCAACCATAAACTATGATCATATTTTTCCTGTGGTAGGGTCATAATATCGTGTATCTACTTGTGGTGAGCTGCGAATCATCTGACAGCAAAGTCCTTCGAAATTGCTGGTCTCGCTGGTGGTTTGTCGCTGGTCTCTCTGGCGACATGTCGCTGGTCTCACTGGCGACATAAATCCTCAAGACAAATCATTTGCTAATGTATATGCCCCTATTGGCGGGGTCCTTTACATAGTTAGGTTGTCAATTCATATCATCTTTCAATTCATATATTATTTTCATAATAATATAAATAAGTGATATTCAAGTAAATCAATCATATCATTCTTTATGGTCATACATCATCATAAAAATTTTCAACAAATATCTTCAATCATAAATAATTTTCCAATAATTATTTTCAATCATAATTAATTTCAACAAATATTTTCAATCACAAGCATGTTATGAATTAATATAATTCAAATTTATAATTTATCAGATAAATTCAATAAAAGTAAAACACTACTTACCTCAAAAGAAAATTCAAATTAGAGATCCTAGAAATCTTAAAAATTCTTCTCCAGATCTGGTACGTCAAATATCATATTTTTAATCAAAATTTTATGAAATAAAAATAATAAAAATTTTTAAAATCCAATATTCTCACACGGATCGACAAGATGACAGCATCCAAAATTATTATTATTATTATTATTATTATTATTATTATTATTATTTTTATTTATTTTTTTAAATCCATAAATCTTAAAAAAATCTAAGTGAGAGCAGAGAGAGAAAATAGGGAGAGAATCTAGAGAGAGAAAATAGACAGAGAAGATAGAGAGAGGAGAGAGGAAAGAGAGAGAAAGGAGAGAGAGAAAATTTCTCTCTTTTCTTTTTTTTTCTATTTTTTATTTTTTTATTGTTTTTTCTTTTCTTTTTCTTTTTCTTTTTCTTCTTTTTTTCTTTTCTTTTTCTTTTTCTTTTCCTTCTTCTTCCCACGGCCCTCTCTTGGGGCAAAACAGGGGAAGATCGACGAGGTCCCCCCTAGTGACCCAGGCTCCGATGAGGTGGGTGGCATCCGATCGACGGCAACGAAGCAAGGCCGGCCGACAGCGAGGTTCAATCGATGAAGTTTTTTTTTTTTTCTCAAAAAATAGGGGATTTGTCCCCTTTCTTCATGAATTTCGATCATTAGTCGGTCGTCGGTAACCAAACACTCAAGGAAAGAGAGAGAGAGTGATGAGGGTCCAGTCTCAGGGATGAGACATCGCAATCGACAGTGCCGGTGGTCAGAAAAGAGAGGGAATGGTTTCGGCTGAACAGGGGTTTCATGTTTCATGGAATTTTCAGTGATCTCGATGGTCGGCGAGGAGTCTAAAACCATGGGAAGAAAGAAAAGAGGGAGAGGAAGAAAGATTGAACCCTTACCTGAACTCCAGTGGCCTCTTCGATCTTTGATTTTCGATTAACTCAAGAAGAGGGTGCTGCGGCTTCCAAGAAATAAAGAGAGAAATTTGAGCTCAACGATCGTCGGTGGAGGCTCAAGAGGGAGAGAGGAGGCTTATTTATAAAGGGTTCTAAAGTTTCAAGAGTCCTAGAACCCTTTTCCAATCGGGATTCATCGGTGAAGAAGACTCAATTCGGGAGTCTTCTTTCCTTCCCAGTTTTTTTTTTTTTTTGGGCTTGGGCTTGGGTGTTCTCAATCGGGCTTGGGCTTGGGTCGTCATAAGTGATACGATAGGACTAGACCATTAGTGGAGGGTGCCACTCCCAACCTGCTAATGAAGCTCAGCAACTACACAACTTACATGGCAGCATCATACGGTACGATGTACCCTACATCACTAACTGAGTAGACTAAAGTATCCTGCTTGAAACCTTTTCAGCAAATTGCTCCTACAATTAGGGTATGATCCGACACTTTCTTGTTGTTATCTTGATCTAACTGAAATCAAAACATCCACATGTTTAATGTCAGTATTTTCATATTTGAGTCACTGGACTTTAGTTTTTCCCAAATACTTAAGGATTGTCCATACAATCTTCCAGTGGGTCTTACTTAGATCAGACTGGTATCTGCTCACTACCATTAGTGAGTATACCATATCTGATCTTGAACATGGAGAAATTTAGATGACACCCAAACCTTTATTCTTTGCAATGCTGGAATGCCATTCCCGATTAAGAGAATTTCATCCACAGACAACACAAGAAATAACACTACAGAACATTTTGTCTACTTATAAATGCAGGGTTTCTCTTTATTCATAACAAAGACATATGTTCAAAACGTATGTTCCAACTCTGGGATGATAGCGAAATGGGCTTTATAGGTCTCCACCTTTCCGTCTGCGCTACTCTGATCCTTTTGAAAAATCCATTCACACCTAATGGGTTTTATTCCTTTAGGTGAATCATCTAGTGTCTATACACTATTAATTTTCATGGACTTCAATTTAGATTTAATGACTCCAAGCCACTTCTCAGAGTTAGACCACTGCATTGCATCCATATAGGTGATCAGATCCTTGTTAATCTCATCGAGCTCAATAGGATCGCCATCCCAGACCTAGACATTGAAGTGTCTGTCCAGCTAATGCGGTACTCTACCAGATCTCCTTAAAAGTGTTACTTTAATGGGCTCCGAGTTTGATCTAATCAAATTCGGTTCTGTAGGTTTACTAGATTATGTCAGTTCATTTTCTACCAGTCAAACTTTCAAGTTCAACTTGATAGGCATCAGTTCCTTCTCTAAGGAACTCCTTTCCAAAAGGAATGTCCTACTACTGATGAGCATCCTATGTTCTTTAGCATGATAGAATTAGTAACCTTTAAACACCTATTAGACCAAGAACTAAGTTTATCTGTATGTAAACCTTTGACATAGGCGGATCAACTCCAAATCCAAAGGTGAGAGAGTCTAGATTTATGTCCGTTTCATATCTCATATGAAATCTGCACAACAGACTTACTCAGTATATTTTCAGAGTAAAATAGATAATCACACAAGAGCATAATCCTGAAACAGGCAGAGAAGTGAATTCTATTGTGGATTGAACCATGTCTAACAAAGTTCAACTTCTCCTTTCAAATACACTTTGTTCCGAAAAGGAATCCACTGAGAGAGAATCCAATTCTCTCCTAGATATGTCACAAACTCACTGGATAAGTATTCGCCTCCTCGATCTGATTGAAGAGTTCTAACACCTTATCCAGTTTGTTTCAATCCTTCATTATTGAATCATTTGAACATTTCAAATGATTCAGGCCAGATGCACCCATGCCCAGATAGGTCGTCTGTAATGAAATATTAATATCTTCCTCTGGCACTTAAGTTCATAGGTCCACATACATCACTATATATGAGACTTAAAACTTTATCAACTCCTTCACCTTTTTCATTAAAAGATGACTTTGTCATCTTTCCAAGAAGATAAGACTCACAGGCTATTAATGATTCACAATCATTGATGTAAGGTTTTTCTCTCAAGCTAATCCATTTATCCTGTTCTTGTCAAGGTGACTAAGCCAAAGATAGACATCCATGACATTATCTAACTTGGGTATGTACATTACACTTAATAGGTTGTGTAAATGTTAAATATCATTTCCTTATTGTCCATGTATTATTGTAACATTATTCATAATAATATCATAGTAATCTTCCTTTATTAATGAATGATAATCATCTTTGGCCAAAAGGCCAACAAAGATTACATTTATCATAAACAATGGACAATAGTAATAATTACTCTAAATGATAATATTTGAAAATAAGCTCTACAATTCCTAAAGTTAGGATTGGAGTAAGACTTTCATCCCTAATATTCAAGAATTTCTCACCATTTTCAAACATTTCACTTACTTGCAGTCCTAGCAATAAATTGCATAAGACCATTGCTATCTAATACCTAAGTAGTAGAATTTCATAGAGAAACTTTAAGATATTATTATATAACATCCTTGATGAGCAACTCTTGCTCTTTTCTCTTGTTCAGCCTATTATGGTCAAGGGAAGCAAGACAATTCTTCCTATGATCCTGCTTCTGATAGTAGAAGCAACATGCCTGATTTGGATCGATTTTGGACTAATTATTTTGACTGGACTAAGAAGCCCCAATACGAACCCATTCATATTGCTGAGCCAAATTTAACTTTCGATACCAATTAACGAAGTTGGGTCCCATAAGTCATCACTGTCTAACAGTGATTGGAGCAATTAAGGTTTAGCCTTATTTTGAGAAAAGAGAACAATGACCTAATGTATATGAATTATTTTAAGCCTAGAGACTTGGACTTTAGTCTCAAGGTTCTCCCACTATTTTATTCAAATTCGTAGCCTCTATCTCCAATTCAAAAATTACTTTAATTTCCTAGTAGGTACTAGAATCCACACAGACTACACACAAGTCTGACTTTGGTCGACTAACCCATCTGCATCTATGGATAGGTTTATTAATCAATTATTTCTCCAAACAACTTCTAGTAATTTAATTTTGCCCTAGAAACCTAATCAGTAGACTTTGGCCTCCACTATAAGGATCCGATTAGGTCCAACCATTAACATGACCATACTTGGTGCATCAAACCAACGAATGATTAAGCCCAACTTTGGTTGGCTAACCTAACCACCATTAGAGAGACACTTCCAAGTCATCATATGATGAGTGATAATTTCATCAACAAGCACCAGGCCTTTGGGTCTGTAATGATTATTGAGTTAATGGACTCATTATCAAACACCTTAATGAAAGGCTATGACTCAGTTATCTCCATAACTTTATCATTTTAAGGACCTAATAATTTTAGAGGATTTAAAATTATTAGTGATTTAAGGATAGAAAGGACATGGACCAATTTGCTCCCACTGACTTCACCAAGTCAAATCCTCCCACTGACTTCTCAAGTCATTAACAAGGACTAGGATCAAATTTGGTCCATGGGCACCTAGATCAGTCTCATCGAATGAAATCAGATTCACTGATTTCCTATGTGACCTGGGTTACTACAAATCAATAAGCAACCTAATCAAGACCTGATTAACCACATTGGCCAGGTAAGTATGATCGATGGGAGGGTCAGCCAAAGCTTGCCTTAGACACCATAAGAAATAGCCATGTAAGCGGGCTCCCAATTAAAAATCACCGGTCAGATTTACCTTAGACACAACTAGTTTATCAGTTTTGATTTGATCTACCTAAAGACTCGAGCTCAGTCACTGAGCCATGATCAGTGTCCATTTGTTAGATATATGGACTTTGATCAACTACAACTATTGAAGTGATCTATAGGAATGACCTAATCCTAATTAACTTTTAATTAGGTTTGGTCAATTTCTTAACTTAGTCCATATTTAATCTAACCCTAGGTTTAACCTAGTTAATGACCTGATCAAAGCTAACCCATTACCCTTTAACCCATGATTTATGAAATTATCTTAGGATCTTTAAATCACAAACCTAGATCCTAAACAATCACTTAATTCTTTTAATTAAGTTCATGGCTGAGGATTAGGGTTCGGCATTTTGAAAATTATTTTCAACTTTTGAAAGATTTAATACAATTTCATGTTGTTTCACTAAATAGGTCGACTCATTTCAAAAATGGGTCAGCTTATTTCACTAACAAATACTAACAATTAAAATCAGTCAGAAAAATAATTGAGCCAACTTTTCAGTCAAGCTGGATTGCTGGTCGAGCTGGCCCGATAAGCAAATAGAACCTTCGCAAGATCCTATTCTTGGCTGATTTTAATCTATGTACATTCCATAAAATTTTATGAAATGAAATTGACCTAATCTAAAACATTCATGACAAGATTTATTTAAACTCTTTCAAATTTTTTAGATCGCAATGTACCAGGACAACCTTTGCACTGTAAGGGATAAACCTTACAGCAGGACAACCTACAGTCCGCGCGATCATTATTTTATTTTTTAGATTTATTTTAATGCAATTATGAATATGTTATAAAAGAACCTAGATGCTCTGATACCACTATTGGAAAAGGTGTAGAGTTTTATATATGAATTTTAAAATAATTTTGAAATATAACGTAGCGAAATATGTAAATTAAATAATTTAATATACAAATGCATGTAATCAGATTACTAAACCCTACAATTAAGACCTATAACATGTCATATTATATTTATAAATTAAAAAATAAAAGCTTTGGTATTGATCAAATCAATACGTTAGATCTAAAATAATTTTAGATCTAAAATCAAGATCACATCTAGATAAGAGAAGAGATCAGATCTCTTACCTTCAATTTCAAGATTTAAGGATATCCGGCCTGTGTCAAGGACAGCAGGTGGATATGTTAGAGGATAAGTCTATAAAGCTCATCCTAAAAGAGTTTAGGATATTATTTCTTTTTTGAAAAGATTACAATGTGATTGTGACCCATCATGCTATCTTCTTGAAAAATTTTTTAACCAAGATGAAGCAGTGGGAGGAAAGTTAAGCTCGAAGAGAGTGTCTCTAAAGAGCGACGAGCCATAGGACATAAAGAACCTATTTATAATGAGCTAGTATACATATATTCCACATCCACCTCATACATATAGTAGGATCTCCCATCCTCTCAAAAGGTACTAAGGTATGTTTAACAGAGGATATAGGAATAAATTATTTCTCATGGGAGATAGAGAATATAGAGATGATCCCAAAACCTATAATGAAGTGATGTTAAGCATCGACTCCAAGAAAGAAATGTGAATTAGCTTTTTTGATTAGATATCTTTTGAATATTTCTATATGGAGTAGCTTATGGATTTCACTTCTCGTGATAAGAGATCACAAAGTCGGTAATAATCTTGGAGCTGGAACTTTCATTTCGATGATATAATCAAATTATTTGGTTAAAAATGAAGAATTATGGATTTTCAAAGGAGTCAGTGGGAGTGTCCAATGCTGACATCAGTTAAAATATAGTTGTATATAGAATTCTCCATGAAAGATATGAAGCAAGCATCCTATATTCTGAAAATATAAAGATCTATAGAGATAGTACAATTGGATGCTTGTGTTTTCATAGATAAAGTGTAGTAGTGCTGAAATAATTCGACATAGAAATCTCGGAGAGGAGTCTACTACTATCTCAGGCATAGATGTATACCATGTAAAATACTTGAACTGATATAGATAATACTATGAATGTCACGAGTAGATATCAGTTGTATCCAGGCTAGGAGCGTTGGATTGTTGTGAAAACATCCTTAAATACTTAAGAAGAACTAAGGATATGTTCTTAATTTTTGAAGAAGGATCAAAGCTAAGAGTGGGAGGATACATCGATTCAGATTTTATATTTGATATTGATGGTAGAATATCTACATCATATGTGTAATCAAGTCGATATCTTGGAAGGATTCCAAGCAATCGATCGATGAAAGCTGAGTACACTGTAGATGTGTAGAATGCATTCTGGTTCTAATGTTAGTTACAAAACTGGATGTCATACCATCAGATATCAGACACTATACTGCAAAGACAATAGCATCATAGCCATTGCTAAAGAGTCTAGGTCTCACCAAATATTCAAGCACATAAAGCAACAGAATACGCGATTACCTCAAGTAGAAATATATAGAGGTGTAGAGAGCAAACTCTACATGAGATATAGTTAACCCACTGGTGAGTCACTTAGCTAGCCAAAGACTCAAGCCTATCTTAAAAAGATAGGGCTTAGTATATGGCAGATTGACTTTAGTGCAAGTAGGAGATTGTTGGATGTATACCCTAGCAGCCAATCTTGGCTGACGTATATCATACTACTAAGGTATATTTTTGTACTTAATGGGTACTTATATTATCATTCATATTTTATTTATCCATGAATCATCCAAGAGATTAATAAGATGATGACATATATTTTTAAAGAATTAAAAATTTGAGACATGTGTCATTGATGGTTAATTTCTAAATTGCTCATAGTCATAGGATCATCATGGAGATGGTGATTGATCTAGATAGACCAATGCATGGATCGCTTCTTTCAGATAGATGAGTCTCGAGTCTGCGGTGTAGTGATATTAGAGCAAAAGTATATATGGTTGTTAGAAAATAACTAGCACTAAGCGTGACCAACACGAGAAGTCACATGGATGTCTGCTCACTCATTAGTGACTTTCTCGATGTTGTAGTGGTATGATTGGTCATTTGACCTATGGTGCTATAACTGCTCACAGTGAGGCTACTGGAGTTTGACTATACATAAATATTGACTCAATGAGTCTTTGTAGTAGATATTGGTGATAGTTGGTCTACTATAGGAGTAGGATGTATACTTAGATAGAATCTATCAATCCTAGCAGAAGAGAGTAGTCCTATGGGATTTAAGAAGCTGAGTCCATAAGTCTATGGCCATAGCAGTGTGATTGTTGAAAAAGAATTTTCATGAGAATCACACATGGACTTGAGCTAATTGAATCTATCATATGATCGAGATGAGGTTTGATGATTCATCCATGACCTGCTATTTGATCGGGACTCACGATAGAGGGACTGTATCATATGTTAACTGCATCTAAAAGTTCATCACTTTTTATTTTGCTGGATTGTCACTACATACTGCTAGAAGTCACTGGTGGATTGTGAGACCCACGAGCATCATCTTGATGATCGATGATCCTTGATGGGTAGAATTGAAATGGTTCCAACCTATTGAAAATAATTTTAATGATATTATAATAGAGATCATAATATATCTCACTACCAGATAGAATAGAATCTATGAGATCACACATAAAGAGATTTTTGACTGGTCGGATGGTTGAATTATGATTATGAATTATGATATGATTTAATTATCAATTTGATTGATGATTAATCTAATGCAAAAGTTATAATTAAGTAACTCGCTAAAGAGTTAGTGAGTCATAGGAGGATTAATTAATAATTGAATTACTAATTAGCTTAATTTGATTGAGCAATGGGACTTGCATCAAGTCTAATTAAATTAGATTTAATTTGACTTGACATGGGTTTGATTTGATCAAGCCTAATTGAGTTATGAGATAACCAAATTGCATGAAAGAATAATTCTTTATTTGATTAAGATTTAGGTTTGACTTGATTCTTAATTAGACTAAAATCTAATTAAGAGTATTTGAGTTTCTATTTGGACTAAAATTTTTTCTCTTCATGGGTGCAATAAATTCTAATTGGATTAGGATTAAATTGAGTTTGACTCAAGCACCAAGAGAGGGTCCAAAAAGACTAGGATTCCTCCTCTAATTAGGTGACATCTAGTCTAAATAGTTTGGGCTCCCAATCAGATTAAGATTTTAATCTATTTAGATCTAATCAATTTTTAATATGATTAGAATTGATTAAAATTTTATTTGATTTAAATTAGCCACCTAAAGAGGAGTCCCATGTGGATTGGACTCCACCCTCTCCATGCGCCATAAGGAAGCCCCATGCCTACAATTTTTAGCACCCATTTTTTCTCTATGAGGCATGAGGTTTTGTGCGTGAGAGGAGTTCACATTAACCCCTTTCTCCATGAGATAACATGGGTGCAAAATAAGAAAAAGTGGGTGGCACAATAATTCTAGACTCTAAGGGAGTTTGGACTCTTATCTCCTACCTAAACTCTATCTCTTCTCCTATTTAAACGTGGCACCATATGGGGTGGCAAATAGGCTGTTATGATCAAGTTTTGATGCCAACACAAAGGGGAGGCATGTGTGAAAAATTCAAGGGGAGAGGGTGTGGCATATGGGTCCATGGCATGAGGTAAGGTTGCTCTTATCTTTTCTTTCTTACCAACAACCAAAGGTTGGTTTTTAGGGCCTCTTCTCTCTCTCTTTTGTTCTAGTTTGGACCTAAGTTTTTCTCTCCTCTTTGTCCAAGAGTTGGATAAAAATTTTTACATCTCTAGCATAGAAATTTGGTATATACATTTTAGGAAGAAAAGAGAAGAAAGTATTCTTCTCATGATCTCTAACATAGAGATCATCATCCTCCTATTTTCTTCTTTTTCTCTAAGAGTGTCTTGAGAGAATTTTTTTTTTTCAACCATCAAGATGTGATCTCTGTAAGAAAGCTAGCATCCCAATAAGATAAAGAAGCTTCTGATCAGATCAAAGTCTCGTGTAGATATCTATAAAGGCTGGACACTTATGCAGTTTCAAGGGACCTTTGGAAGACATCCATGATCATCAGTTCATGGTGTAGATCGATCCATGCCAAGATATGAAGATTAGATTTTCTCTATTTATTTTTTTTATTTGATTTCTATATTTGAATCTTATCTCACATATATAGATCCTGTTATAGTTTTAAGATTTGATCTTATGCATGCTTAGATTAAATTAGATTTAATCTGAATTTTTAAAATTTTTATTGTGTACTTGTTTTAAAATTTTTGCATGCACGAAACCATGAAATCCCAATAGATGCCACCATTCTTTCCTTCTATTTCACACACTACTTAGAGATAATTAGGAGATGATGTAGAGATAATGAAGAGATAATGTATGCCAACTCATTGACATTATCCAATCCTCTTGGGCTCACAATTAAGAGCCCAATTAAATCCAAATGGATTTAGGTTAGGTTCAAGGTTATGGACTTTGATCCAATCGAAATTTCGAGAAGAATTAGATTTAACCATGTATTAGCATAGTTATATTAAATCTAATAAGATTTTAATAAATCCTAATCCTATTAGAACTTTAAAAGTTCAATTGGTAAATTCGAGATTAAATCCCTTAATGTGTAATCCAATAGGTTCCATTCTATCTGATAGTGAGATATATTGTGATCTCCATCATAATATCATCGAAACTTTTTTTGATAGATTGAAATATTTTTAATTCTACCCTTCGAGGATCATCAATCATCAAGATAACATCCGATGAGTCTCACAATCTACCAGTGACATCTAGCAGTAATAAGTGGCAACTCAGTAGAATGAAAGTATGAACCCCTGGGTGCAGTTATCGTATGATTCAGTCCTTCTATCGTGAGTTCCGACTTGACGAAGGTCATAGAGAACTCATCAAATCTTATCGTCAGTCATATACTAGATTGGCTCGACTCAAGTGTTGGAAAATATATCCCAAAAAGTCAATCGTCAAGCTGTTGACGGTTGAGCAACCAAGTATTGTAATTGATTTATTAATAAATAAAATATATTTGACATTTTCATCATAAGCTTTCATCTTCTAATGAACTTCGTTGTTATGATGAAGTCTTTAGGACTATTTAGATTCGATAAAGAGAGGATTTATCGATTAGTCCTTAAAACAGTTCACGACCAAATGATAGGCTGTTAATAAGGACGACAACTTCTATCGAGCATAGGTCGCTGTAGGCCATATGGGTTGGTTGTCCTCTTAACCAAAGAGTGTGGAGACACTGGTATGGCATACACATGAGATGTACTGGTACATCATCATGGAACGTGACCAACTCCAGAGTATTCTGCTGTCGAGAATGTCTCTGATGGGATATAGGTATAAGTGTCCCTTAGACTTGAGATCGCCTCAGTGACTTGCAAGCAACTCACTGTGCTTTGGTACTGGACTAACTAAATTTTTAATTCAGGGATGGAAGGCTTCTGGGCACAGTCAAGTACTTGCGAAGTCAGAGTATGATCGAGATGGGATTGACCACTCCAAGAGTTGGAGAAGAATGAGTCGCTGTATTTCAATTTCGCAAAACCTTGGCCAGGGTAATCCATCAGATGGATTTGATATTTTGAAATACAATATGGACAACCTGATCAGAGTTGACAGTTGAACTCTGGGGTGTCCTATGATCATTTTGGTCAAGGAGATGAATTATATGAAAACTATATCCGCATGGGTTCTAAGGATGTTGTTCTACACATTCGACCTATCCAATCGTCAGGTACCATTGCTAGATAGTCACTTTGATTGGTACATGAATTTATTTCTGTGCTACTGGCTTAGGTTCGGACCTATGAGATCACACACATTAGAGTTCATGATCCGATTGGATGGTTGATCAACGATTAAGAATCATTCTAGGGTTAAATGATCAATATGATTGACATTTAACCCAGTGCAAATGTTGCAGGAGGATCGATTAGCAATTTGATTTTTAATTGACTTAATTTGATTAAGCCAATGGATTGAGATTAAGTCTAATTAAATATAATTTAATTAGATTTAGTTTGGGCTTAATTGGATCAAGTTCAATTGGTTTATTGGATAAGCCAAGTGCAAGGAAAAACTAGTCCTAGTTCAACTAGGACTTAGGTCAATCTAATTTCTAATTTGATTAGAAAATTAAATCAGATTTAAATCTAATTTAATCTGATTAAATTAGGTTCTTAATTGGGTTAAGACCTATTTTAATTAGGTTGATCTAATTTTGATTTGATTTGGTTTGAGAAACCAAATTAAAACAAGTCATAAGATAGAATCCTAGTAAGACTAGGATTCCACCTTGCACCACATAAGCCTTCCCCACGCCCTCTCTCTCATTCAACACCAATCTCCTCTTATTTTGTGTGACAAAATCCCTCTCTCAGGTCTCTCCCACATTCACAAAAGGTCTTCTCTCTTCTTTCTTACATGAAAGGTGGTTTGGATCAAATAAAAAAGGAATGAGTTTGGATTTCGAATTCTATGAGATAGAGTTTTAGAAATCCAAAACTCTTTCAATTTTGCACCGAATCTATCCAAATTTTTTTTGAAATTTTTGTGAATTTTAGGGTACATATTATGCACCCTTTTCTAGTGATCCATGCATAAAAATAAGGAGGAGGTGCTCAAGAGATGGGCACCCCTTAACTTGCCATGTTTGGATAAGCCTTGACTAGGTATTTGACCTAGATAAGAACTCTATCATATCTCTTTATATAAAATGAGTTTCTTCATAAAATTTTTGAAGAAGATAGATAATAGAGAGTTATTTGGGTCATCCAAAAATTAGAAAGAAAGACCTTTGGGTCGTGGAGATATAAAAGACACAAGTTAGGGTGTCTAGAGAGAGAAACGAGAAGAAGAAGAGGGTCTTCTTCTAGGGTTGTTTGTTTTCATATCCTTCCTCCCTCCATCTTGAGTTTCCTGAGAGCATCTCAGATCTAAAACTCCTCCTTCTACTTTTCATCTTTAGAAAAGTCCAAATCAAGAAGAAGGAGGCACCTGATCAACCATCAAAGAAGGATCAGCGCAGTACTAGCATACTGTGCTGATTTCCTGAAGCAGGACTTCTGATCGAGATTCGTGGGCTCGTGTGGACGACTCCTAGAGGCCGAACGAATGTGCAGCTTGCAACATCATCCTCAAGCCTAGATCAGTGAGGTTAGAACATCTAACTTACAAGGTAATAGATCTGATCTATTGTTTAATACATACATTAGATGTAGTATAGAAACATGTTGATATGATCAACATGTAGTTCATGCTATATTTATATATTTTAATTTTTAATTTAATACTATGTAATAATCATGTAATAAGATCTTAGATCTAGGAATTTTCTGATTTTAAAAAATAATTATGATTTATTTTTATCTTCCGCTGTATGATCATGAAAAAGTTTCAAGATCTAACCCTGAAACCCTAGATCTGGTTCCTACAATTGGTATCAGAGCCAGCTTCTTTATTACATGATTATTTATACATACTTAGATTATTTCTTAGATTAGATCTAATTTATAATCTGATTATTAAATTTGAAATTAAAATTTTAGATCAATCATGAACTGCAAGGTTGTCCTGCTATAAGGTTTACCCCTTACAGTGCAAAGGTTGTCTTAGTTTGTGTAGATCTATCTTTAATCATAAATTTATTAGATATGATCTAGATTAAATTTATAATTTATTAGATTTAAAAGATATTTAAATCTAAAATAAAATCTCTTTGTTAATAATTTTTGTGCGAAGAAATTGTTTAAAGCTGAAATTATTTCAATTACATGAACCTGTTTAGATTAGATCTAAAGTAGTTTCATGTTTATTTCACTTGTATCTTGATTATGAATCAAACATGCAATATGGTTGGTAAAATTATATTATAAAATTATTTTACAAATATAAAAATTATTTTTTGAAAAGTCGAACCCAACCCTCAGCCCAGAACTTAATTAAGAATTAAGAAGTTGTTTGATTATGTTCTAGGATTGTGAATTGAAGAACCTAAGACACAAACCATAACACATTGGGTTAATGGGTTAGTGGGAATTAGGTCCATTAATTGGGTTAGACCTATGGTTAGATTGAAGATGGACTTAATTAGAGAATTGACTAAATCTAATCAATTATTGTCTTAGATTAGGTCAAGGATTCTCTAGATCAATTACAATAGTTGTAGTTGGTCAAGTCCATGTCTTTAATGAGAACCAAATGGACTTGATTCTTGGCAAAGCGGTCTAGCATGAACTGTTAGGTTGATCTAATCGAAACTAATTAAACCAGTTGGTGTCTAAGGTAAACTAGACCGGTGGTTTTTAATTGGGAGCCCGCTTACCTGGCCATTTCTGATGGTGTCTAAGGCAAGCTTTGGCAGACCCTCCCACTGATCGAACTTACCTGGCCTCTTGGTGAAATTATGTTTTGATCGGATCACTTGACTATTTGAGCTGACCCATATCAGCTAGGTAAATCAGTGTGACTGATTTAGGTGCTCCTAGACCAGCCCTTTTAATGGTCTCCCTTAAGCTGACTTGGTGAAGCCAGTGGGAGGATCATGATAAGCTGGTTTATTTGACCTCATCCTCTATATTATTTAAATCCTCTAAAATTACTAGGTCCTTAAAATGATAAAGTTATGGAGATAACTGAGTCATAGTCTCCCATTAAGGTGTTTGATAATGAGTCCATTAACTCAATAATCATTGCAGACCCAAAGGACTGGTGCTTGTTGACTAATGGAATTATCACTCATCATATGACGACTTGGAAGTGTCTCTCTAATGGTGGTTAGGTGAGCCAACCAAAGTTGGGCTTAATCATTCGTTGGTTAGATACACCAAGTATGATCATGTTAATGGTTGGACCTAACCGGATCCTTACAGTGGAGGCCAAAGCCTACTGATTAAGTTTCTGGGGCAAAATTAAAATTACTAGAAATTGTTTAGAGAAACAATTGGTTATGAACCTACCCTTAGATGTACATGGGTTGGCCAACCAAAGTTGGGCTTGTGTGCAGTCTAAGTGGATTCTAGTATCCACTAAGGAATTAGGATAATTCCTCGAATTGGAGGTAGAGGGTACCAATTCGAATAAAATAGTGGGAGAAACCTTTTGATTGAAGTCCAAATCTTTAGGTTTAATGAATCAATTACTAATTAGGTTATGGTCCTCCTTTGTGCAAATATGGCCACTTCCCTATCGCTCCGATCATTGTTGGACAATGATAAGTTGGTGGGACCCAACTTCGGTAGCTGGTACCAAAAGTTGAAGATAGTCCTGGAGCATGAACGGATCCTATATGTGATAATGGATCCTGCACCTAAGGAGCCAGATGTCAATGCATGTGGAACAGTCAGAGACACTTACCAGAAGTGGCTAAGTGACCGGACCATGGTGCGCTGTATCATGCTGGCTGCCATGAGCGACGAGTTCAGTCGCAGATTCGAGACGGCTCAACCAAAGGATATGCTTCAAGTGTTGGAGGATGCCTTTGGCACACCCGATGACATAGAGAGGCACAAGACTAGTTGTGCCATCTTCAACGCCAAAATGCGGGATGGTGCCTCTGTCACTGATCATGTATTGTACATGATCGAGCTGATGGAATGATTGAGCAAGCTCGGCTTTTCCTTGCATGAGCAGCTTAGGAAAGATGCAATACTAAACTCGCTGCCCAAGTCTTATCTCCCATTCCTCACTCATTATAGAATGACAAAGCCTGAAGAGAACTACCACGGGTTACTGGGGTTGCTTCAGAACTTTGAGAAGGATCACCAACTTCACAAGGAGTCGGTGAACTTAGTGGGAGGTTCGTCTTCTGGTTCTCGACCTTTTGGGAAAGGGAAGAAGAACAAGAAGAAGAAAGTGAAGAAGGTGCAAGTTCAGGCTGGGACATCTGTGCAGGGTCAGACCAAAAAGATCAAACCCGATAAGAGTCAAGCTGAATGCTTCTTTTGCAAGAAGCGGGGGCACTGGAAGAGGAACTGTCCCCAGTACATTGCCTCCCTGGACCCAAACAGGCAGAGAAAATAGCAAGTTGTTGCTGGACAAGGTATTATATGATAACTCCTTGCAATTTCTCTATTTGTGATATAACTGACTGGGTATTGGATACCGGTAGCCCTTACCATATTTGCAATTCTTTGCAGGGGTTGCAAGTCAGTAGGAGATTTGAGTAAGGTGAGAGGTTCCTGAATGTTGGAGATGGAAGACCAGTTCCAGTTCTAGCATTAGGAATCTTGAAACTTGTATTTGAATCCCATATCGTTGTTCTTAATGATTATCATTTATGTCCCAGTTTCTTTTAAATGTCATTTCTGTAGGCCTTCTGGCCAAAAATGATTATGAAATTTTAATAAAGAAACAAATTTGTAATATCATTAAGAATGGTGTTACTATTTTTTGTGGATATTGGAACATTGGTGTGTATATGTTATCACAACCGTTAATGTAGTCTATTCAACTGGCAAGCACCTTAGATTAGATAGTGTGTCAGATATCTACTTATGGCACTGTAGGCTAGGTCATATAAACAAGAACAGAATAAACAGGTTGACTCAAGAGAAAATCCTCGAAGTCAGTGATTGTAAATCACTTCCAACCTGTGAGTCCTGTCTTCTTGGTAAAATGACCAAGTCACCTTTTATTGGAAAAGGTGAGAGAGCTACTGAGCTCTTGGCCTAGTACATACTGATGTATGCAGGCCCATGAGTACCAGTGCTAGAGATGGATATTTCTACTTCATAACTTTCACGGATGACCTATCCCAATATGGATATGTCTATCTGATGAAACATAAGTCGAATTCATTTGAAATGTTCAAACGATTCCAAAGTGAAGTAGAAAAATAAACTGGGAAGAGTATTAAAACTCTTCGATCTGATCGAGGAGGAGAATACCTTTCTAGTGAATTTCTCACACATCTAGGAGAGAATGGGATTCTCTCCCAATGGACTCCTCTAGGAACACCACAGCATAATGGTGTGTCTGAAAGGAGGAATCAGACTCTGTTAGACATGGTTCGATCCATGATGGGTTTTGCTAGCTTGTCGATATCTTTCTGGGGATATACACTCGAATCGGCCTGTTATCTGTTAAATAGGGTTCCAAGTAAGTCTGTAATTAAGACTC
>NC_025993.2:50736661-50746661 GCF_000442705.2 Elaeis guineensis
CTATTGTCATAGCCCGCACGTAGGGCCTGTTGCAGGTAGTGGAGCGGCGTCCGTTGCCGCTAGTTGTCAGCGAGTAGTGGAGTCGTGCAGCACCTGCCGCAGGGAGCGGAGTAGAATCGTGACCGTTGACACAGCCTGTCAGAGAGTAATGGGCCCGCCGCAGGGGGTGATGGAGCCGAGCGGAATCCGCTACAGGAAGTGGAACAGAATCATGGTTGTTATTGTGATCTGCCAGGGGGCGCGGATCTGTTGGTCGGAGTCCGGCCTCCGTAGAAGTCCGGGAGGGGTCCTCCTTTCGGTTGGGTCGTGGGTGGAGTCCGGCTCCCGTAGGAGTCCGGACGGAGCTTACCTGCAGTGGATACTGAGAGCGGAGCCTGGCTCCCGTAGGAGTCCGGGCGGAGTCCTCTGCAATCAAAGTTAAAGATGAAGTCCGGCTCCTGTAGGAGTCCGGACGGAGCTTACCAGCAGTTGATACTGAGAGCGGAGCCTGGCTCCCGTAGGAGTCCAGGCGGAGCTGTGCTGCAGCTGATGTCGGAGGCGGAGCCCGGCTCCCGTAGGAGTCCGAGCGGAGCCGTGCTGCAGTTGATGCTAGAGGCGGAGTCCGGCTCCCGTAGGAGTCCGGGCGGAGCCGTGCTGTAGTTGATGTTGGAGGCGGAGTCCGGCTCCCGTAGGAACCCGGGCGGAGCTTATCAGCAGTTGATACTGAGAGCGGAGCCTGGCTCCCGTAGGAGTCCGGGCGGAGCTGTGCTGTAGCTGATGTCGGAGGCGGAGTCCGGCTCCCGTAGGAGTCCGGGCGGAGCTGTGCTGCAGCTGATGTCGGAGGCGGAGCCCGGCTCCCGTAGGAGTCCGGGCGGAGCCGTGCTGCAGTCGATGCTGGAGGCGGAGTCCGGCTCCCGTAGGAGTCCGGACGGAGCCGTGCTGTAGTTGATGTTGGAGGCGGAGTCCGGCTCTCGTAGGAGCCCGGGCGGAGCTGTTCTGAAGTCGGCGGCGGAGCCCGGCTCCCGTAGAAGTCCGGACGGAGCTGTGCTGTTGTTGATTCCGCCGAGGGTCTCGGCTGTGGGTATTTTATACCCAACAATAAAGATTAAGTAGTGCAAATATTTTTTTGAAACAAGTTTGAGCAGCAAAATATTCTGTTCGAAAATTTGTAAGTTTAGATAAATATATATTTTTAATAATATTATATTTTATTTATAATATATTTTACTAATTTAATATTTTAAAATATAATATATATTATATTTTGTTTTATTATTTTTATTTAAATTACGATCAAAGTTTGATTTTAAATTTGAATTTGAGTTTAAAATATGACTTAGACATTCGAATTGGGTGGATTTTGAGTATTGCTTGCTTTATTTTTTATTTTATTGTGTTAAGTTTGAGTTTAGATATTAAAATTGGATCGATTTCGAATTGAATTTCAAGTTTAAGTACTTCAAATTGAGTTAAATTTGATCCTCTAACTATCCAATTTGGTTTGGCTTGGTTTCAGGCATAAGATGTATCCTCTAATTATCCAACTTGGTTTGGCTCGATTTCAGGCATATGACGTTTCCAAATTGGGTTGAGCAGGGCACAGGCAACGTACTTTCCTTTTCGGTTGTGACCGTAGGCAATTTTTTTTAATTATTTTTTATTACACACTAAACAAGTTCCTGCTGGTGTGTACAGTATCAGGCGGAAAACAGTACTTCGGATGTGCACGGTGGACAACACGCAATCGAGAATTCGTGAAATATAAGGATTAATGTGGTGTGTTATCCACCGTGAGATATGGGTGGTCTATTTGGATGTGGTCCAAGCAATGACTTCTTTTTATCGAGTGTCTGGAGCAACTAATGTACTGTACTATCATTTGGTGAGGGGCTGCACCGGTTGGGGAACAGGCCCGAGAATCGATGGTAGTGTGTAATTTCTATCCTCAAGCAACAGCATCTGTCAGTCTTCCCAAATTTCTTATTGTTCATTCAAATACAGGACTTCCGGACTTTGAACCCTAACTCCCGTGATAGCTGACCCAACCCAATCTAATTCTACCCATAGAAGGATAGATCCTCTCTTGTGAGGGCATTAAGTCAGATATTATCTTCATCGCTTTAGATAATGTTATCTTGAGGTGATGATGGCTCTTTATAGAAGGGAAAAAAGGAGGGTGAAAACTGAGAGCTTCCGTCGTTGCTCTTAGAAGCTAAGCACTTCGCTGCGATAAGAGAGTGCTTTTAGGCAAGATATGACCCATCTAAATGTTTAATATCCATATTACGGCTGAGATTGATACCAGAGCTTGGGATTGTTCCCTTGCCCAAAAATGCTCAGACCGGTCTAGAATTGCTTGCTTTAGCATCCTAAATATATATATACACACACACATCCATATATATACACACACACACGGAATGATTAATGGTCAAGATAATTTTAAAAATATTGAGAAATAAATTATTAAAAAAATTCAATAAATGATAGGGTTTAGACTAGATCAAATTTTAGTAGTGATTCTATAACCCTCTTCTTACTGATCTCAATAAAGAATCTGCTTTATGAGAGATTGGATGGAAAGATTGAGATATGCAAAAAATTCTCCTTAAAATTTACTTAAAAAAAAAAATATTGGTTTCCTACTGAGTAACCGGACCCCTTCGCCTAAGTAAGTGTTATAGTTCGCGTAAAAAGGTGGGCAATGTTAAAAAAATAGTGGATAATAAGGGGACTAAATTGCAAGAAGATAATAAACCTCTCTCACATTAAGTTAGAGGATTTAAAGAGTAAAGTGGGAAGTTGGTGAAAGAAAAGCTCTGGAAATTTCTTTAGTTAATACTCAGCCACTAATTGGGTCAAATTGATAATCCAATGAAGTATTTCTTTAATGATCTGACCAGGTATCATCTACCTTTTGGGATGCCTAACCTAACTTTTTATTCAAGATCGAGTCGGTACACAATGCTGATATATCTATTTTACTCAAGGATGAACAAAATTCAAGTTGGGGGGTGTGATAAACACTTAATTTAAGTCATTTAAAGCAGAAAATTATATTTAATTTATTTTATTTATTAAGAATTTGATGCTTCTTTTTATGTTTTACAGGAAAGGTGATCGTCGATACAAAGAGTCCGATTCGTAGATCAAAAAGACTCAAATTTGAAGAAAATTAGACTTAAAAATAAAATTTAAATAAAAGAAGGATGCATACGGTATTATAGAAAATGAAGATACTATGCAAGGAATCAAAAAGGATATAGACGTCATTGTAAAGAAACAAAAGTTTCTTTTTGGAATAAAAAAGGAGCGTTCACGCAGCATGGGTTCACGCGGCATGGACGCACGGGCGGATGCGTGGGCGGGCGTGCGGCATCGGACGCACGAGGCAGCACGGGCGAGCGGGTTCGCGAGGCAGCGCGAGTGTGAGGCGCAGCGGGTTCGTGGGGGACAGACGGACGCTCATGGATCTGAAAATTAAAGGAAAAAAAAGATAATATTTGAAAATACTTCAAGAGGAAGAATTTATATTTTCTTTATCTGCTTGTGATCTTTCCATCTCATCCATCCATCTTTTAGTATTTAATATTTTCTTTAGTCCCACATCGAAAAACCATGTAAAACTTCTCCCTCCTAACACCTATAAAAAGGCTTTTATACTCCCATTGGAGGGAGAGCCCAGAAATTCTTCTAGAGCCTTGCATAGAGGAATAGAAAGGGACTACTTCATGAGCAGCTAGGCTAGCAGTCTCGGGAGTGGAGAAGAAATTTTATAACGACATAGAGCGGGTTTATTGTTCTAAACTTTCTTGTATTTCTTTATATGCAATAAAGATTATGCTTTTTATTTAAATCGTCATGAGTTCTTTATTTGCTCTCTTTCATATGCTTTTATTTATGCTTTCCTGTTAGATTAATATTAGGAACAACTTTTACTTTCCAGAGACGCACCGTGATCTATGGATACGGGGCATGCCGAGGAAAGAAGAGTTGTCTACCTAGTACTTTCCGGAGACGTACTGTGATCTACGAGTACGGGGCGTGTCAAGAAAAGATAGATATTTTTCTTAAGATTAATCATATTTATTTAATTAAAAAAAAGAGATACAACTCTACTAGTACAAAATTAATTCAAAATTTCTGAGCTTTTTATTTTCTAATTACATCAATTTTAAGATAATTTATTTTTTAAATCAAAACAATGCTTCTTTCTTTTATTTTGCAATCTCAACTTAGCCCAAGGTCCCTGAGGATACGATCTCGACTCATCCTACCTACGTAGTGAGTAGAGTTATTTTTGGTGCTATCAACGACTATGCGTCAAATTTTGGCACCGTTGTCGGGGACCTTGGCATGGTTGAATTAAAAAAAAAAGTCACTGACATTTCATAACACTTAACTAAAATAGCGTAACCTCAAATATAAAAATTTCTAACTTGATTGGACACCTTGTTTCTTTGCATCTCATCTCCATAATTAATCTTAAGGGCAATAACCCATTAATCAGATAAGGTGAGGATTTGATCACCCTTCTTTGGCCCAAAAATCATAACCTTCATTCTGCATTAAACCAAGCCTTAATTTTAAAATCAACTAGACGTCAGCCCTAGGAATTTCGAGCTCAATAGGATAAGAAAGCTCTAGAGTTGAACCGAGTGCAGATTGGTTAATTGCTCAGTGTCTAAGTTAAGTGGTTAAAGAAAGTGGTTTTCAATTGGTTCCGTTGACTGACCTGGCCAACTCAGTTGGTGTCTAAGGAAAGCAACGAGCAGGGAACCTTCCACATCTTACGCTTACCTGGCCGAGTCAGTTAGTCAGTCTTGAGCTTGGAGTGCTCAAAGGCGGTCTTGAAAGTTAGGAGCTGTCTAGATCTAAGTTAACCTTAGGATAGAGAGTCTATGCTTATTTAAGTTGATTGTAATTAACATCTAAACATTAACTAATTTCTTCCTTTTCATAGATTTAAAATTCTTAGGTTCTTCTCTTTAGATTTTCTTCATTCTTTTCTCACTTTATTATAAATAAATAAATATATATATATATTATAAAAATTAAAATTTTCTGTGTTTGCTCTAAAGTATAATTGTAAGGTGTATGCTTGGCCGTAGATCGTTACGACCAGAAATCCAACCTTTTGATCCAGAAATAGAAAGAACTTTTAGAGCCAACAAACGTAAAAATATGGACCGAAATCAGGAGAATGATCCATCCAAGCAATTGAAGGAGTACTTTACTCCTTCCACATATACCTACTCTCCTTGTATTCAAGTACCCCCTGCCCGAGGCCACTCAATATGAAATTAAGTCCAGTATAATTCAAATGTTACCTTCATTTTATGGACTTAGTAATGAGAACCCTTATAAACATCTTGAAGAATTTCTTGAGATATGCTCAACTGTCAAAATTCACAACTTCTCCGATGATGCTCTTAGGTTAAAATTATTCTCTTTCTCACTTAAGGACAAAGCCAAATACTGGCTATATACTTTGGATTCCATGACTATATCAACCTGGGATCAGCTGCAAGGAGAGTTTCTCAAGAAATATTTTTTCATAGGAAAAACTAATCAAATAAGGAAAGCCATAACTAGTTTTTCCCAATTAGATGAAGAAATGTTTCATGAAATATGAGAGAGATTAAAGGACCTTATTAGAAAATATCCCCACCATGCTGTACCCAAGTGGCAGTTAATCCAATATTTTTATGATGGGCTATTTGAAAGACATCGACAAATGGTCGATGCATCATGCAGTGTGACATTCATGCTGAAAAGTGAGGATGAGGCATGGCAACTATTTGAAATTTTAAGTGAAAATTCATTACATCATATGTCTGCCTCTATTAGAGATAAACCCATATTAAACTCAAAGATAGACCAGGGAAAAACCCCTATTCTAGTACGTACAATCTGGGATGGAGAAATCATCCGAATTTCTCATGGAAATCACAACCAGTGGTTCCTCCGGTGCAACAAAGATCAGGTTACCCGGATGTAACTTTTAGGCATCCATCCCAGCCACAATACTAGAACCCTCCTCAACCCACTCCGAGTACTCATAGCTCGACTTTCGAAGAAAAGGTACTGCAAGCACTTAAAGGACTAGAAATGAATACCCAACTCCTTCACTCCCATACGCAATCAATAGCAAAGCTAGAGACCCAGATAGGTCAGCTAGCAACAGCTTTCAGTAGGAGGGAAGAAGGCAAATTTTCTAGTCAGTCTATTAATAACCCAAAAGGTCAGTACATCGCTGAAAGCTCCATTGGTCTTGAAACTTTTTTCGAACATGCCAAATCAATCATGACCCTTAGAAGCGGAAAAATTTTAAATCAACCTGAAGCAATCCAACAACAAGAGCAACCAATTCCAACTACAACAGAAAAGAAGAAATCTGAAGAGAGGAAAGAACCTGTTAACCCAGCACCTGCACCTAAAGCTCCATTTCCCAATGCTTTAGAATCCTCTCTGCCTCTTGATAAGAAGGGTATAAAAATGAATGAAATATTAGAACTGTTTAAACAGGTCCAGATAAACTTACCTCTTCTCGATGCCATTAAGCAAGTTCCGACCTATGCCAAATTTCTAAAGGACCTGTATACACAGAAACGAAAATCAAAGGCACAAATACCAAGAAAAATCCACCTAACTGAGCAGGCCAGCTCAGTTTTCCAATAAATTGCCCCACCCAAACTGAAAGATCCAGGTACCCCAATTATTTCTTGTGTCATAGGGAACCTCACGATTAAGAAGGCATTATTAGATTTGGGTGCAAGTGTCAACCTTCTCCCGAGCTCTGTATATGACCTATTTGGATTTGGAGAGTTAAAACCGACGACAGTGACCTTACAACTAGTAGACCGATCCATTAAGGTACCCCATGGAATGTTGGAAGACGTATTGGTGAAAGTAGATAAATTTTACTTTTCTATTGACTTTCTTGTGCTGGATATAGAATCTAGCAGCAACCCCAACCAAATACCAATCATCCTAGGTAGACCCTTCTTAGCAACCGCTAATGCTTGTATAAATTGTAGGATCAGAGTTATGGATGTATCTTTCGGAAATAAGAAGCTAAGGTTGAATATTTTCAATGCATCTTTGGGACGACCTGTGTACGACCATAATGAGATCAACTTGTTAGAGGAAGTTATAGAAGATAAAGCTCCTACCTTGCTCAACTCAGATCCTTTACGAGCATGCCTAACACATTTTGGAATGGATAATTTTGATATTGATGGATATACTGAAGAAATACATGCTTTGCTAGAACCTCCCAATTTTAGCACCAATCCCCCTTGGATTGTAAAGTACGAGTAATTACCAATTCAATCAGGCCTCTAGTACCATCCTTAGAAGCACCACCTACTCTAGAGCTAAAGCCTCTTCCTGCCATGCTGAAATATTCATTTCTTGGATCCAATGATACCCTTCTAGTGATCATTGCGTCTGACCTAACCAACGACCAGGAAGACAAACTTGTCGGGGTACTCAAAAAGCATAAAGAGGCTATAGGATGGTCAATTGCCGATTTGAAGGGTATAGATCCTTCTGTTTGCACGCATCATATTCACAGTGAGGTTGAGGCAAAATCACATAGGGACATGCAACAAAGATTGAATCCGAATATGCGGGAAGTCGTGAAAAAGGAAGTAGTGAAATGGCTAGATGCTGGAATTATCTACCCAATTTCAGATAGCCAGTGGGTTAGTCCAACCCAAGTAGTACCTAAGAAGTCAGGTATTACCGTAATAGAGAATAATGAGGGTGAGTTAATTTACTTGTGCAACAACTGGTTGGCGAGTATGTGTGGACTACCGAAAGCTGAATGCCGTTACTAGGAAAGATCATTTTTCTTTGCCTTTTATTGACCAAATTTTAGAACGGCTAGCAGGATAAAGTTTCTTCTATTTTCTAGATGGATATTCAGGATATAATCAGATCCTGATATTTTCTGCTGATCAAGAAAAGACTACCTTCACATGCCCTTATGGAATATTTGCATTTAGACGTATGCCATTCGGTCTCTGCAATGCACCAGCCACTTTTCAACGGTGCATTTTGACCGTCTTTTATGATATAGTCGATAAATTTCTAGAGGTCTTCATGGACGATTTTTCAGTATTTGGCTCTACCTTTGATGATTGTCTTCAGAACCTAACCAAGGTTCTTCAACGATGTATAGAGACAAATTTGGTTTTAAGTTAAAAAAAGAGCCATTTCATGGTGCAGAAAAGAATTGTATTAGGACATATTATTTCTGAAAGAGGGATCGAGATAGATAAAGCCAAAGTTGAGGTCATTTCAAAACTACCACCTCCTACTTCGGTCCGACAAATACGATCCTTCTTAGGTCATGCCGGATTTTATAGATGCTTCATCAAAGACTTTAGCAAGATTTCAAGACCCTTGTGCAATCTGTTGACCAAGGACACACCATTCATCTTTGACGAAGACTGTTTGAAAGTATTCAACACATTACGAACAGCCCTGACAACAGCACCCATAATAAAATCCTCTGACTGGTCCATTCCATTTGAGATTATGTGTGATACCTCTGACTTTGCAATAGGTGCCGTCTTAGGCCAAAAAATCAATAAGGAGCCACATGTGATCTATTATGCTAGCAAAACTCTTTCCGATGCCCAATTAAACTACACCACAACAGAAAAAGAGCTACTAGCAGTAGTGTTCATCCTTGAAAAATTTTGCTCATATCTGTTAGGGTCTAAGGTTCTAGTTTACTCTGATCATGCGGCTCTGAAACATCTTCTCTCAAAGAAAGATACTAAATTGCATTTGATCAGATGGATCCTTCTTTTACAAGAATTTGATCTGAAAATTCGAGATAAGAAGGGTTTCAAGAATGTGGTAGCTGATCATATCTCCAGGATCTTAGTTGAACACACGATAGGCTTAGATGAGGTCAAAGAAAAATTTTCTGACGAACAACTTTTCGTAATCTCCTCTAGCCGTCCTCCATGGTTTGCCCATATTGTCAATTACTTGTCAACAGGACAAGTACCTTCTCACTGGACAAAACAAGAAAAGAATCGATTTTTCTCGTAAATTAAATATTATTTCTGGGAAGAACCTGCACTATTCAAATACTGTCCTGACCAAGTTATTCGTCGTTGTATCCCCGAGAGTGAATTCCAAAGCATTCTCACTTTTTGTCATTCTTCGGCATGTGGGGGATATTTTAGTGGAAGAAAAACTACAGTAAAAGTGCTACAGAGTGGGTTTTATTGGCCAACGCTTTTCAAGGATGCACATAAATTTGGCCGAAGTTGTTTGCAATGTCAGTGAACAGAAAATTTATCTAAGAAGGATATGATGCTGCTGACCCCCATTTTAGTAGTAGAAATCTTCGATGTTTGGAGGATTGATTTCATGGGACCTTTTCCAGCCTTATTTGGATTTGAATATATTCTGGTGGCAGTTGATTACGTATCAAAATAGGTGGAGGCAATAGCTACACGGACTAATGATAATAAAATTATAACTAGTTTTATCCAATGAAACATCATTAGTCGATTTGGCTTTCCAAGGATGATCATTAGTGATGGGGGGACTCATTTTATGAATAAATATTTTGAAGCACTTATAAAAAAATATAATATTACACACAAAGTGGCCACACCATATCACCCCCAAACTAATGGTCAGGTAGAGATGTCAAATAGGGAGATTAAACATATCCTAGAAAAGATGGTTAGACCCGATAGAAAAGACTGGTCAGCATGCTTAGATGATGCATTATGGGCTTACCATACTGCTTTTAAAACACCCATAGGAATGTCTCCTTATCGACTTGTATTCGAAAAAGCTTGTCATCTGTCGGTGGAATTGGAACATCGTGCATTTTGGGCCATACGGTAATTTAACTTTGATATGAAAAATACAGGTTCCAATAGGAGACTTCAATTAAATAAACTTGAAGAGCTACGCAATGAAGCGTATGAGAGTGCCAGAATTTATAAGGCTCGAACTAAAGCATACCATGATAAATTCATTA
>NC_025993.2:50754161-50854523 GCF_000442705.2 Elaeis guineensis
CACATTGGGTTAATGGGTTAGTGGGAATTAGGTCCATTAATTGGGTTAGACCTATGGTTAGATTGAAGATGGACTTAATTAGAGAATTGACTAAATCTAATCAATTATTGTCTTAGATTAGGTCAAGGATTCTCTAGATCAATTACAATAGTTGTAGTTGGTCAAGTCCATGTCTTTAATGAGAACCAAATGGACTTGATTCTTGGCAAAGCGGTCTAGCATGAACTGTTAGGTTGATCTAATCGAAACTAATTAAACCAGTTGGTGTCTAAGGTAAACTAGACCGGTGGTTTTTAATTGGGAGCCCGCTTACCTGGCCATTTCTGATGGTGTCTAAGGCAAGCTTTGGCAGACCCTCCCACTGATCGAACTTACCTGGCCTCTTGGTGAAATTATGTTTTGATCGGATCACTTGACTATTTGAGCTGACCCATATCAGCTAGGTAAATCAGTGTGACTGATTTAGGTGCTCCTAGACCAGCCCTTTTAATGGTCTCCCTTAAGCTGACTTGGTGAAGCCAGTGGGAGGATCATGATAAGCTGGTTTATTTGACCTCATCCTCTATATTATTTAAATCCTCTAAAATTACTAGGTCCTTAAAATGATAAAGTTATGGAGATAACTGAGTCATAGTCTCCCATTAAGGTGTTTGATAATGAGTCCATTAACTCAATAATCATTGCAGACCCAAAGGACTGGTGCTTGTTGACTAATGGAATTATCACTCATCATATGACGACTTGGAAGTGTCTCTCTAATGGTGGTTAGGTGAGCCAACCAAAGTTGGGCTTAATCATTCGTTGGTTAGATACACCAAGTATGATCATGTTAATGGTTGGACCTAACCGGATCCTTACAGTGGAGGCCAAAGCCTACTGATTAAGTTTCTGGGGCAAAATTAAAATTACTAGAAATTGTTTAGAGAAACAATTGGTTATGAACCTACCCTTAGATGTACATGGGTTGGCCAACCAAAGTTGGGCTTGTGTGCAGTCTAAGTGGATTCTAGTATCCACTAAGGAATTAGGATAATTCCTCGAATTGGAGGTAGAGGGTACCAATTCGAATAAAATAGTGGGAGAAACCTTTTGATTGAAGTCCAAATCTTTAGGTTTAATGAATCAATTACTAATTAGGTTATGGTCCTCCTTTGTGCAAATATGGCCACTTCCCTATCGCTCCGATCATTGTTGGACAATGATAAGTTGGTGGGACCCAACTTCGGTAGCTGGTACCAAAAGTTGAAGATAGTCCTGGAGCATGAACGGATCCTATATGTGATAATGGATCCTGCACCTAAGGAGCCAGATGTCAATGCATGTGGAACAGTCAGAGACACTTACCAGAAGTGGCTAAGTGACCGGACCATGGTGCGCTGTATCATGCTGGCTGCCATGAGCGACGAGTTCAGTCGCAGATTCGAGACGGCTCAACCAAAGGATATGCTTCAAGTGTTGGAGGATGCCTTTGGCACACCCGATGACATAGAGAGGCACAAGACTAGTTGTGCCATCTTCAACGCCAAAATGCGGGATGGTGCCTCTGTCACTGATCATGTATTGTACATGATCGAGCTGATGGAATGATTGAGCAAGCTCGGCTTTTCCTTGCATGAGCAGCTTAGGAAAGATGCAATACTAAACTCGCTGCCCAAGTCTTATCTCCCATTCCTCACTCATTATAGAATGACAAAGCCTGAAGAGAACTACCACGGGTTACTGGGGTTGCTTCAGAACTTTGAGAAGGATCACCAACTTCACAAGGAGTCGGTGAACTTAGTGGGAGGTTCGTCTTCTGGTTCTCGACCTTTTGGGAAAGGGAAGAAGAACAAGAAGAAGAAAGTGAAGAAGGTGCAAGTTCAGGCTGGGACATCTGTGCAGGGTCAGACCAAAAAGATCAAACCCGATAAGAGTCAAGCTGAATGCTTCTTTTGCAAGAAGCGGGGGCACTGGAAGAGGAACTGTCCCCAGTACATTGCCTCCCTGGACCCAAACAGGCAGAGAAAATAGCAAGTTGTTGCTGGACAAGGTATTTATATGATAACTCCTTGCAATTTCTCTATTTGTGATATAACTGACTGGGTATTGGATACCGGTAGCCCTTACCATATTTGCAATTCTTTGCAGGGGTTGCAAGTCAGTAGGAGATTTGAGTAAGGTGAGAGGTTCCTGAATGTTGGAGATGGAAGACCAGTTCCAGTTCTAGCATTAGGAATCTTGAAACTTGTATTTGAATCCCATATCGTTGTTCTTAATGATTATCATTTATGTCCCAGTTTCTTTTTAAATGTCATTTCTGTAGGCCTTCTGGCCAAAAATGATTATGAAATTTTAATAAAGAAACAAATTTGTAATATCATTAAGAATGGTGTTACTATTTTTTGTGGATATTGGAACATTGGTGTGTATATGTTATCACAACCGTTAATGTAGTCTATTCAACTGGCAAGCACCTTAGATTAGATAGTGTGTCAGATATCTACTTATGGCACTGTAGGCTAGGTCATATAAACAAGAACAGAATAAACAGGTTGACTCAAGAGAAATCCTCGAAGTCAGTGATTGTAAATCACTTCCAACCTGTGAGTCCTGTCTTCTTGGTAAAATGACCAAGTCACCTTTTATTGGAAAAGGTGAGAGAGCTACTGAGCTCTTGGGCCTAGTACATACTGATGTATGCAGGCCCATGAGTACCAGTGCTAGAGATGGATATTTCTACTTCATAACTTTCACGGATGACCTATCCCAATATGGATATGTCTATCTGATGAAACATAAGTCGAATTCATTTGAAATGTTCAAACGATTCCAAAGTGAAGTAGAAAAATAAACTGGGAAGAGTATTAAAACTCTTCGATCTGATCGAGGAGGAGAATACCTTTCTAGTGAATTTCTCACACATCTAGGAGAGAATGGGATTCTCTCCCAATGGACTCCTCTAGGAACACCACAGCATAATGGTGTGTCTGAAAGGAGGAATCAGACTCTGTTAGACATGGTTCGATCCATGATGGGTTTTGCTAGCTTGTCGATATCTTTCTGGGGATATACACTCGAATCGGCCTGTTATCTGTTAAATAGGGTTCCAAGTAAGTCTGTAATTAAGACTCCATATGAGATATGGACGGGACGTAAGCTAGCACTTGCACACCTTAGGGTCTGGGGGTGCCCGGCCTATGTCAAATGATTAGTCATAGACAAACTTGGACCTAGGTCTGACAATACTCATTCATAGGGTACCCCAAAGAGACAAAAGGATATTTTTTCTACCATGCTGATGAACAAAAGGTGTTCGTTAGCCTTAAGGCAATCTTTTTAGAAAAGGAGTTCCTTGGTGAAGGAACCGTTGCCTCTAAGGTTGAACTTGATGAAGTTCAACAGGTAGAAGGACTGACACCAATAGCTGAACCTGAGTCGGATATGATTAGATCAGATTCAGAGCCCAATGTACCTGTACCACTAAGGCGATCCGATAAAGTACCACGTCAGCCGGACAGATACTATGATTTCTTGGTCCGGGATGGTGATCCCATCGAACTTGATGAGAATAATGAGGATCCGATCACCTATATGGATGCAATGCAGAGACCTGATTCCGAGAAATGGCTTGAAGCCATGAAATCTGAAATGGAGTCCATGAAGGTCAATGATGTATGGACATTGGTTGACCCACCTGAAGGGGTTAAACCCATTGGGTGTAAATGGGTCTTCAAAAAGAAGAAGGGCACAGACGGAAAGGTGGAGACCTATAAAGCCCGTCTGGTCGCCAAGGGGTATCGTCAACGTTATGGTATTGACTATGACGAGATATTTTCTCCTGTGGCAATGCTCAAATCTATTCGGATAATACTTGCAATAGCTGCCCATCTGGATTATGAGATCTGGCAGATGGATGTAAAGACAGCTTTCCTGAATGGAGAGCTGACCGAAGAGGTGTATATGATACAACCTGAGGGGTTTCATCCACAGATGAGTCCAAGGTGTGCAAGCTTCAGAGATCTATTTATGGATTGAAGCAAGCTTCTCGAAGTTGGAACATGCGTTTTGATAAGGTGATCAAAACGTATGGCTTCATTAAGAATGGAGAAGGGCCCTGCATCTATAAATAGGCAAATGATCCAGTTATGGTATTCCTTGTCTTGTATGTGGATGACATTCTCTTAATCAGGAATGACATCCCCGTACTATAGGGAATAAAAGTTTGGTTGTCATCACAGTTCTTCATGAAGGACTTGGGTGAAGCATCTTACATCCTAAGGATGAAGATCTATAGGGATAAATCTAAAAGGATGCTTGGGTTATCCCAGTCCATGTACATAGACACTGTGCTAAAGAGATTCCGCATGGAGAATTTGAAGAAAGGCTATCTACCGATAGGCCAAGAAATTTCTCTCTCTAAGAAGGATTGTCCGACAACTCCTGAAGAGAGAGAGCGTATGAGTAGAGTCCCATATGCTTCAGCCATGGGATCTATCATGTATGCCATGACATGTACAAGACCAGATGTAGCATACTCACTAAGAGTAGTGAGTAGATACCAATCTGATCCTGGAGAAAATCACTGAAAAGTGGTTAAAGCCATCCTTAAGTATTTGAGAAATACTAAGGACCAATGGTTGGTTTATGGCGAGTCAGATCTGAAACTTGTGGGGTTCACAGACTCTAGCTTTCAATCTGACCATGATGACAGCAGGAGTGTGTCGGGTTATATCTTTACTCTGAATAGTGGAGCCATCTGCTGGAAGAGTTTCAAGCAACATACTGTGGCGGACTCTGTTTGTGAAGCGGAGTACATCGCAGCATCGGATGCCGTGAAGAAAGCTGTGTGGCTGAGAAAATTCATCAACGAGCTCGGAGTAGCACCCTCCCTCAATGGTCCGGTCCTACTCTACTGTGATAGCACTGGTGCCATAGCTCAGGTGAAGGAACCTAAAGCACATCAGCGGACGAAGCACATCTTGCGCCGCTTCCATCTGGTCCGAGAGATCATGGATTGAGGTGACGTCGACCTTCAGAAGATCGACAGAAAGGAGAACCTGACCGACCCCTTCACTAAAGCCCTGGCGATAAAGGAGTTCGACAACCACAAGTCGAAGATGGGTATTAGATACTGTGCCGAGTGGCTTTAGGACAAGTGGGAGTTGTTAGAAAATGTGTCCCAAAAAGCTAATCATCAAACTGTTGACGGTTGAGCAACCAAGTATTGTAATTGATTTGTTAATAAATAAAATATATTTGGCATTTTCATCATAAGATTTCATCTTCTAATGAACTCCGTTGTTATGATGAAGTCCTTAGGACTATTTAGATTCAATAAAGAGAGGATTTATCGATTAGTCCTTAAAATAGTTCACGACCAAATGATAGGCTGTTAATAAGGACGACAGCTTCTATCGAGCATAGGTCGCTGTAGGCCATATGGGTTGGTTGTCCTTTTAACCAAAGAGTGTGGAGACACTGGTATGGCATACAGGTGAGATGTACTGGTACATCATCATTGAACATGACCAACTCCAGAGTATTCTGCTGTCGAGAATGTCTCTGATGGGATATAGGTATAAGTGTCCCTTAGACTTGAGATCGCCTCAGTGACTTGCAAGCAACTCACTGTGCTTTGGTACTGGACTAACTGAATTTTTAATTCAGAGATGGAAGGCTTCTGGGCACAGTCAAGTACTTCTGAAGTCAGAGTGTGATCGAGATGGGATTGACCACTCCAAGAGTTGGAGAAGAATGAGTCGTTGTATTTCAATTTAGCAAAATCTTGGCCAGAGTAATCCATCAGATGGATTTGATATTTTGAAATACAATGTGGACAACCTGATCAGAGTTGACAGTTGAACTCTGGGGTATCCTACGATCATTTTGGTCAAGGGGATGAATTATATAAAAACTATATCCGCATGGGTTCTAAGGATGTTGTTCTACACATTCGACCTATCCGGTCGTCGGGTACCATTGCTAGATGGTCACTTTGATTGGTATAGAAATTTATTGTTATACTATCGGCTTAGGTTCGGACCTATGAGGTCACACACATTAGATTTCATGATCCGATCGGATGGTTGATCAACGATTAAGAATCGTTCTAGGATTAAATGATCAATACGATTGACATTTAACCCAGTGCAAGTGTTGCAGGAGGATTGATTAGCAATTCGATTGCTAATTGGCTTAATTTGATTAAGCCAATGGGCTGAGATTAAGTCTAATTAAATATGATTTAATTAGATTTAGTTTGGGCTTGATTGGATCAAGTCCAATTGGTTTATTGGATAAGCCAAGTGCAAGGAAAAACTAGTCTTAGTTCAACTAGGACTTAGGTCAATCTAATTTCTAATTTGATTAAAAAATTAAATCAGATTTAAATCTAATTTAATCTGATTAAATTAGATTCTTAATTGGGTTAAGATCTATTTTAATTGAATTGATCTAATTTTAATTTGATTTAGTTTGAGAAACCAAATTAAAACAAGTCATAAGATAGAATCCTAGTAAGACTAGGATTCCACCTTGCACCACATAAGCCTTCCCCATGCCCTCTCTCTCATTCTATGCGAATCTCCTCTTATTTTGTGTGACAAAAGCCCTCTCCCAGGTCTCTCCCATGTTCACAAAAGGTCTCCTCTCTTCTTTCTTACATGGAAGGTGGTTTGGATCAAATCAAAAAGGAATAAGTTTGGATTTCGAATTCTATGAGATAGAGTTTTAGAAATCCAAAACTCTTTCAATTTTACACCGAATCTATCCAAATTTTTTTTGAAATTTTTGTGACTTTTAGGGTTCACATTATGCACCCTTTTCTAGTAATCCATATATGAAAATAAGGAGGAGGTGCTCAAGAGTTGGGCGCCCCTTAACTTGCCATGTTTGGATAAGCCTTGACTAGGTATTTGACCTAGACAAGGACTCTATCATATTTCTCTATATAAAGTGAGTTTCTTCATAAAATTTTTGGAAAAGATAGAGATTTGAGAGACCTTTGGGAAATCCAAAAATTAAAGAGAAATACTTTTGGGTCATGGAGATATAAAAGACACAAGTTAGGATATCTAGAGAGAGAAATGAGAAGAAAAAGAGGGTCTTCTTCTAGGGTTGTTTGTTTTCATATCTTTCCTCCCTCCATCTTAAGTTTCCTGAGAGCATCTTAGATATGAGACTCCTCCTTCTACTTTCCATCTTTGGAAGAGTCCAAATCAAGAAGAAGGAGGCACCTGATCAACCATCAAAGAAGGATCAGCGCAGTACTAGCATACTGTGCTGATTTCCTGAAGCAGGACTTCTGATCGAGATTCGTGGGCTCGTGTGGATGACTCCTAGAGGCCGGATGCATGTGTGGCTTGCAACATCATCCTCAAGCCCGGATCAGTGAGGTTAAAACATCTAACTTGCAAGGTAATAGATCTGATCTATTGTTTAATACATACATTAGATGTAGTATAGAAACATGTTGATATGATCAACATGTAGTTCATGCTATATTTATATATTTTAATTTTTGATTTAATGCTATGTAATAATCATGTAATAAGATCTTAGATCTAGAGATTCTGTGATTTTAAAAAATAATTATGATTTATTTTAGTCTTCCGCTGTATGATCTTGAAAAAGTTTCAAGATCTAACCTTGAAACCCTAGATCTGATTCCTACATCAAGTTTATTTGTGAATCTCGTGGAAACTCTTTTTCAGTGTTTACACTTGCTTTAGCCAAAGACTTTCTGAACTCAGTCTCGTAAATCGCATAGGGCTTCTCTTTTTCTATCATGGTTGATAGATTTCATCTTGTTGTTGAAAGGAGTATGCCCTACAAGCCAATCAAAATTTATATTTTGATGGATTTCTCTTGTAATCTTCCAAACTTATGTAATTGACACTTTAATAATAAAAAGCATTTTACATCATATGCTGTATCTTACTTTTGTAATGATTATGATAAACTCCATAAATCAGGATAATAATTTTAAAATCATGATGAGATCATACCTATGAGACCTAAAATCCTAAAAATTTTAATTTAGAATATTCCTAGTTATAGGAGCATAAGAGATCAATGTTTCGAATAGACTAGCACTTCTTATGTATGCTCGATGGAGAGAGTGGCTGATCTCATAAGCTACTTATATGAGATACTAATACAAAGATGTGGGTGCTCATTAGAGAATGAGTTCACTGAATTAATCTGACTTAAGAAACATCTTATGGAATCTACTTATCCGTCAAAAGATGTTTTCTTTTAGTGGGAGTTATGCATGTAATCCTTTGACTTGAGACTACTATAAAACCTTGTATATATGAATCCATATTTTGGTTCATACTCATTCATGACTTAGTCATGTACGGGATAATCTGGATATGGTGGAATGTGTATGGAGATTGTGAGTAGGTCAATATGGAATCGATCACTTCTCATAAGAGGAGATCGCATCCTACTTGCTCTGATCGATTGATGATTCAAAAAGTCTTTGATCAAAATGGGATGAAAATTAAAAAAAAATTATAATATTTATTAATCAAATCTATATTAAAGATTAAGAAAAATATGAATATGATATTGGATTTGATATTATTTCAGATCCAAAAATATATTCGAGATGAAGGTTGATCGCAGGATCGAATTGCATGGTAGCTTTTCACTAAAGGATATTTTTGATATTTCTATCAAAATTTTCTATCTTTTAGGTAAACATGATACGTTGCTAGATGTTAATCTTTCCTTGTGGGTTTGATCGAATTAAAGAGTTTAATTCGATCGCCAATTAGAAAGGATTCTAATTGCTACAATCGGGTTAGCTCGATTGGGTCTAGATCGGTTAGATTAAATTCTAATCAAATCAGATCGACTTGCACTTGGAACCACTGCTAGCTAGATGTGAAATATTAAAATTTTATAATTTCATGCATGCAAATTTTTTAAAATGAGTATGCAACAAAATTTTAGAACTTTTCAGATTAAATCTAATTTAATCTAAGCATGCATAAGATCAAATCCTCAAACTATAAACAGGATCATCATATGTGAGATAAGATTAAGATATAGAAATCAAATAAAAAAATAAATTAAAAATATACCTTGGCATGGATCAATCTTCACCATGAACTGATGATCATAAATATCTTCTAAAGGTCCCTTATAGCTGCACAAGCATCTGACCTCTATGGGTATCCACACAAGATTTTGATCTGATCAGAAGCCTTTTGATCTCACCGAAGTGCTAGCTCCATTGCAGAGATTGTATCTTGATAGTTGAAAGTCTTCTTTTCTCTCAAGACACTCTTAGAGAAGAAGAAGAGGTAGGAAGATCTTGATTTCTACGTTAGAGATCACGAGAAGAATTCTTTCATCTCTTTTCTTCCTAAAATTCATGCACCAAATCTCTACAATAGAGATGTAAAAATTTTGTTCTACTTTTGGACAAAGATGAGAGGAGACATCCATTTCTAAAAAAGGATGAAAGGTGGGAGAGGAGATGTTCAAACAACCAACACTTGGTTGGGTGTAAGAAAGAAAAGACATCACCAACTTACCTTACACCATCCTTCTTCATGCCGTCCCTCTTTTCTCCCATATTTTTCATGCACACAAAGGCCTCTCTTTTGGGCATCAAACCTGATCCTAATCTCATATCCAACATCCATGGTGCTGGGTTTAAATAGAGAGAAGATAGAGTTCTAATTTGGATAGGAGATGAGAGTCTAAATAACCATGGACTTTTGATTATTTTGTGCCACCCATCCCAATCAGGTTTCACCTAGATTTTTACACGATAAAAAAGTAGTTTTAAAAGGCTTCATGCACATTAAAAAGAGGAGGAGAGGTGGCATCAAAAATCAGGTAGGCATGGGCTTTGTTTGGCACATGAAAGGAAAAAATTTAATCCCATGGGACTCTTAGATTAGGTGGCTGTTTCAAATCAAATAAAACACCAATCAATCCTAATCATATTAGGACCAGATTAGACCCAAATAGATTAAAAAATCAAATCTAATTTGGAGCCCAAACTATTTAGATTAGATGCCACTTGATTGGAGGAGTCCTAGTCCTTTTGGAATCTTGCTTGGTGCTTGAGTCAAACTCAATTTAATCTTAATCTAATTAGGATTTGATGCATCCATGAAAATGAGAATTTTTAGTTCAAATAGAAACTCATACATCCTAGTCTAATGAGGAATTGAATCAAACCCAAATCCTAATTCAAATAGCAATCATTCTCCCATGCAATCTAGATTATCTTATAACCCAATTAGGTTTGGTCAAATCAAACACACATCAAGTCAAATTAAATCCAATTTAATTAGATTTGATGCAAGTCCCATAGCTCAATCAAATTGAGCCAACTAACAATCCAATAACTAATTAATCCTCTTTTAACTCACTAACTCTTTAACGAGTTACATAATGCAACTTTTGCATTGAATCAATCATCAATCAAATTGATAATCAAATTCTATTATAATTCATAATTGTAATTCAACCATCTGATCAGTCAAATATCATTTTTGTGTATGATCCCATAGGTTCTATTTTATTTGATAGTGAGATATATTGTGATCTCTATCATAATATCATTGAAACTCTTTTCAATGGATTGGAACAGTTCTCACTCTGCCCACCAAGGATCATCGATCATCAAGATGATGCTCGTGGGTCTCACAATCCACCAGTGGTACCTAGCAGTATATAGTAGCAATCCAACAGAATAAAAGGTGATGAACCTCTAGGTGCAGTTAATGCATCATACAGTCCCTCTATCGTGAGTCTCGATCGAGTGGCAGGTCACGAATAAATCATCAAATCTTACATCAGTCATATGATAGATTCAATCAGCTCAAGTCCATATGTGATTTTTATGGAAACTCTTTTGCATTAATCATACCGCTATGGCCATGGACTTAAAGACTCAGCTTCTTAAATCTCATAGGACTACTTTCTTCTGCTAGGATCGATAGATCCCATCTTGATGCACGCCCTACTCCTATAGTGGCCCAATTATCGCCAACATCCACTACAAGGGCTCATTGAGACCTATGTTAATGTGTCAGTCAAACTCCAGCAACCTCACTGTGAGTAGTAGTGCCATCTCAGATCAAAAGATCAGTCATACAACTGCAGCATCAAGAAAGTCACTAACGAGTGAGCAAACATCAATGTGACTTCTTGAGTAGGTCACACTCAGTGCTAGTTGTTCTCTAACAACCACCTATACTCTCGCTCCAGTATCACTGCACCACAAACTCAAGACCCATCTGTCTGAAGAAAGCGATCTGTGCACTGGTCTATCCAGATCAATCACCATCCCCATGATGATCTTATGATTAGGAGCAATTTAGGAATCAACTATCAATGATACATGTCTCAAATTTTTAACTCTTTGAGAATATGTGTCATCATCTTGTTAATCCCTTAGATGATTCATAGACACATAAAACATGAATAGTAATATAAATACCCAATAAGTTCAAAACTATATCTTAGAAATATGAAATGTGTCAGTAAAGATTGACTTCTAGGGCATATATCCAACAATCTCCCACTTGCACTAAAGTCAATCTTTATAAGACAGGCTTTAGTCTTAGGCTAGAAGTGACTTATCAGTGGGTCATCCATATCACATGGGGAGTTTGCTCTCTGCACCTCTATGTATTTCTACTTGAGGTAGTCGCATATTTTGCTGCTCTATGTGCTTGGATATCTGGTGAGATCTAGGCTCCTTAGCAAGGGCTATGGTGCCATTATCTTTGCAGTATAGTGTCATGACATCTAATGACATGACATCTAATTCTTCAACTAACATTAGAACCAGAATGCATCTTACACATCTACAATGTACTCAACTTCCACCAATCGATTATTTGGAACCCTTCCAAGATATTGACACAGGATCGCACTCCATGACATAGACATTCTACCATCAATGTCAGATATAAAATTTGAATTGATGTATCCTTTCACTCCTAGCTTTGATCTTTCTTCAAATTAATAATAAATCCTTAGTTCTTCTTAAGAGCTTAAGGATGTTTTTACAGCAATCCAGCACTCTTAGACTAGATATAATTGATATCTACTCGTAACATTTATAGTACCATCTATATCAGTTCAAGTACATTATATGACATATATCTATGCTTGAGAGGGTAGCAGACTCCTCTTCGAGATTTCTATGCTGAACTCTTTTAACATCTACTCTCTGTACTTTATCTGTGAAAACACAAGCATCCAATTGCATCTATCTCTATAGATCTTTAAGATGCTTGCTTTATATCTTTTATGGAGAAATCTATATTCAATTGTATTTTAACCGATGTCAGGATTGGACACTCCCACTGATCCTTTTGAAAATCACATAATTTTTCTTTTCTGATTAAACAATTTGATCATATCATCGAGATGATTGTTCTAACTCCAAGATTATTATAGACTTTATGATCTCCTATCATGAGAAGTGAAATTCATAGGCTCTTCCATATAGAAATCTTTAAAAGATCTCTACTCAGAAAAGCTATTTCACATCCTTTTCTTGGAGTCGATGTCTCATATCACCTTGTTGTAGGTTTTGGGATCATCTCTATGCTCCCCATCTTCTATGAGAAATGATTTTCTCTACATCTTCTGTTAAGCATACCCAAGTACCTTTCGAGAGGATTAGAGATCCTACTATGTGTACGAGGTGGAAGGAGAATATACATCTACTGGCTCATGATGAATAGGTTCTTAAGATCTCAAGGCTCACTGCTCTTCAAAGACACTCTCTTTGAGTTTAACTTTTCTCCCACTGCTTTATCTTGGTTAAATAATTTTTTAAGAAGATAGCATGTCGAGTCACAATCACATTGTAATTCTTTCAGAAAGTAGTATCCCTAACTCTTTTAGGATGAGCTTTATAGACCTATCCTCTAACATATCCACCTGCTGTCCTAGACCCAGGCTGGACATCTTTGAATTTCAAAATAATTAAGATTCAGTTCTCACCATGCCATATCTCGTACGGTGTGGTAGGAATAGGCTTAGAGCAAACCCAATTCTATAGAAATAAAGTATGTCCCTAAAGAAATATAAATAAATCAATGAAGTTTATTATGAATCGAATCATATCTTATATAGTCCCATGACTCTTCTTATCTCGTTGAGCTGAGATGTACTAAGAGCAGTCTAATATGAAACTATGTCATTTTATGAGATAACTGAGAAATTCTTTTCATTGGTATTGCATCCTCGATCCGATCGAAGTACTTTTAAGAATTTTTTGATCTGTCTCTCTAGTTTATATCTGAATTCTTTGAACTTTTCAATAATTTTAGATTTATATCTCATATACTTACCCATACCATAACTGATTATCGATAAAGGTAACAAAGTAGAGACAACTCCTTGGTTAGTACATCATATAGGCTACACCATCAAATATGTACAAGGATAAGTATCTCAGTGGTCTTTTTTTTCTTATCCCGCAAGAGTAGTTTGATCATATTTTCTCAAAGAGATGATGTACAAATTAGATATGACTCAATAGTCAATGGCCCAAAAGTTCATATTTTTTCAGTTTGTTAATCATTTCTTCTCTAATATGACCTAGCCATAGGTTCCATATATACTTAAATTTTATCTTAACTCTGGATCTCTTAGATCTAATGGCATTCACTACTTGCTCAATTAAGTTCACAGATGCATCACCATGCAAACGATAGAGACTGTCTCTAAGAACTAAATCCAAATGATAATCATAAAGGACAGATACCCATGGTGACAGTAGCAACTGTTGCCCTATAGTCAATTTAAGAGTTACTTTCTCAACCCTCTATTTTCACATCGACTCTACACTAGAGTCTATAGCTCAACTGGAAGAAAAAAAAAATCATAAGGATTGTATTGAGCAATTTTGACATGCCTACTCTAGACGTGTCATTATTTTTTTAGGCTCTTCAGGTATTTACCACAAAACTCTTTCAAGGTTTCTTTGTTATCAACACTATGATCAATTCAGATAAGGTGCCATGATGGTCTTTTATATGGTAGTTCATAATAAACTACCCATATAAACTAATCAGAGATCGCAGGATCAAATCCATAAGCAATTCTTTGTGCATGATCATGTTGAGCCTTTCAAGCTCCTTAATATCCTTGATCATTATCAAATAATGATCATAGACTGACTGCCCATCACGCATCAGATGCTCTATATGACTCTGATCACCTCATAACACTTGTAGATGAATGACTATGTCGTTGGCAGTGAACATATACTCATGCATGCGTTGGAGTTCATCTAACATGGACTTCAACATATAGCATCTATCATTATTGACATTGTCCATCCACTCATCAAGTATAGCTTGTTGACTATAGGTTGGATGAGTTGTTAACATTAGAACAATCTGGTAGAGAACATTGCTTAATTTTTTAAAATTAAGAATAATTCTTAAGTTTGTGAGCCAATCTATGTAATCAATTTTGGTCAATCGATTAATATCTAAGATTCAAGCTAGAGGGTTGGAAGCTGACATAATAAATAACAGAGAGTAAAGATTCTAATTGGATATTTATACTTTTTTAAAATTTACTCTAGAGATTTTTAGAAGTAAAAAGAGACTCCCACTATTTTATCAGATCTCCCACAATCTCTGGATGGAGAAATAAAAATCCTAATGTGATAATTGGATTTCTAGTAGATGCTATGGTTCCACCGATATCGTGCACCTCACCTAACAGTTATTAGTAACACATATAAATATCGATGCGTGGACAACTCTTTGTCCAGATACTTCTCTAAGTATGTTGCAGCCCCTTGGTTTCTAAGTTATGTGAGCTCACCTAACAGTTATTGCCCACACTCCTTAGTTAAGTCTGACCCAACGTTCACAAGTAGGTGCAAAGCTATCATTGGATCCCTCATCTAATAGTTATTGGGCCCAACCCCATCTTTACCCCAGAGTAACTCTTTGCTAATAGAGTAGTTGCATGTTCCTGATGCAACTAAACCACCATGACCAACCGAGAACAATCAACATCGGTAGCACGCCCGCACATCTACAACGGTGGAAGACCATGGACTTAATATTTGTGGAGAGATTTGGATTTAGATCTTATCTAATCAATCATCACATGACTGATGTAATTGACATGGGCTAAATCAAACCACCAAGCAGCCATATTCGAGACTCAATCTTCTAAATTGATCAGGTAAGTGGAGATTAGTGGAGGTCTCCCCATTGCTTTCCTTAAATATCAATAAATTGATCAGATAAGCGAACGAAACTAATTAAATAATCATCTTTCAATTACTTACTTTAGACACTAATTGGACAATTGATCCGAATAGGTTAGCTTAGGTGAACAAGATTGGATCCACAGAGCTGAATTAGGTCCTTAGGTTAATGGATTCTACATATGGGTGTCAATCGATTCAATCAACAATAATTGTATGATCTTAAGCTCTATTGACCTCATCCTAATCAGCACTTGACTCGCTTTGATCAACTGCTAAATCGATTTAGACCCAATATGATCAAATCAGAAATCTTATGTTGTAATCCAATTACATGACCTAATTTGATCTACCCATGGCCAATCCATCATGCATAAACACTAATTTTAGATCTTAAATCTAAATTTTTAGATCTAAAATCTTTACATGAAAAGTAAATTTTGATCTCAAAATAATTTTAGATCATGCATACTAATATGTATCACATACATAAACAAGTTCAGGTCATAGAAATAAATTTTAGCCCTAAACATGCTTTCATAAATCACATATATGAATCAAGATAGATCTCAAAATTCTTTTCAGATCTAAACAACAAAACATATATCATATATATGCTGAAAAAATTAGATCTAAAAATTTAATTTTAATTAAAAATTTTAACATCATTCTAGGACAATCATACAACATAACAAGTTATGTTAGGGCAACCTTATGTCAGAACAATATCAAAACCTTTCAGATCTGAAATTTTTTTCTACAGATTTCAGATCTAAATTTTAGTCTCATGCATATGATGTAGTTTTGGTACCACTATTGGAGTTTCATGATTTCATGCATATAAATTTTTTAAAACGAGTATGCAGTGAAATTTTAAAACTTTTCAGATTAAATCTAATTTAATCTAAGCATGCATAATGTTGGGTATAAAATACCCCCAGTCGAAGTTCGTGATGGGAGTAACCCTCCGGGGATCCAACTGACATTCGACCACCGGCAACATCTCTTCAAACCTCCCGGGCGGTCGAGCCTCCGCCACACTCCCAAGTTTTGCCGACGGGCAGGACCCCGCCAACGTCGATCGAATTCTTCGCGATGTCCGAACTCCTACCGGAGCCGGACCTCGCCCACGACTTCACCTGCAGACTCCGCACATGCTCTTATGGGAGCCAGACTCCACCCACGACTCCCGCTGTAGGTAAACTTCGTCCGGACTCCTACGGGAGCCGGACTTCATCCCTGACTCTAATTGCAGGTAAACTCTGTCCGGACTCCTACGGGAGCTGGATCCCGCCCACGACTCCAGCTGCAGGTAAACTTCGTCTGAACTTCTACGGGAGCCAGACTTCGTCCCTGACTCTAATTGTAGGTAAACTTCGTCCGGACTCCTATGGGAGCCGGACCTCACCCACGACTTCACCTGCAGACTCCGTTCGGACTCCTACGGGAGCCGGACCTCGTCCACGGCTTCAGCTGCAGGTAAACACCGATCGGACTCCTACGGGAGCCAGACCTTGTCCACAGCTTCAGCTGCAGGTAAACTCCGATCGGACTCCTACGGGAGCCGGACTTCATCCCTGACTCTAATTGCAGGTCAACTTCGTCTGGACTCCTACGGGAGCCGGACCTCGCCCACGACTTCACCTGCAGACTCCGCCCGGACTCCTACGGGAGCCGGACTCCACCCACGACTCCAGCTGCAAGTAAACTTCATCTGAACTCCTACGGGAGCCAGACCTCGCCCACGACTTCACCTGTAGACTCCATCCGGACTCCTACGGGAGTCGGACCTCGTCCACGGCTTCAGCTGCAGGTAAACTCCGATCGGACTCCTACGGGAGTCGGACATCGTCCCTGACTCTAATTGCAGGTAAACTTCATCCAGACTCCTACGGGAGCCAGACCTCGCCCATGACTTTACTTGCAGACTCCGTCCGGACTCTTATGGGAGCCAGACTCCGCCCATGACTCCAGCTGCAGGTAAACTTCGTCGGGACTCCTACGGGAGCCGGACCTCGCCCACGACTTCACCTGCAGACTCCGCCCGGACTCCTACGGGAGCCGGATCCCGCCCATGACTCCAGCTGTAGGTAAACTTCGTCCGGACTCCTACGGGAGTCGGACTTCATCCCTGACTCTAATTGCAGGTAAACTTCGTCCGGACTCCTACGGGAGCCGGACCTCGCCCATGACTTCACCTGCAGACTCCGTCTGGACTCCTATGGGAGCCGGACCTTGTCCATAGCTTTAGCTGTAGGTAAACTTCGTCCGGACTCCTACGGGAGCCAGACCTCGCCCACGACTTCACCTGCAAACTCCACCCGGACTCCTACGAGAGCCAGACACCGCCCACGACTCCAGCTGCAGGTAAACTTCATCCGGACTCCTACGAGAGCCGGACCTCACCCATGTCTTCACCTGCAGACTCCGTCCGGACTCCTACGGGAGCCGGACCTCATCCATGGCTTCAGCTGCAGGTAAACTCCGACCGGACTCCTATGGGAGCTGAACTTCATCCCTGACTCTAATTACAGGTAAACTTCATCCGGACTACTACGGGAGCCAGACCTCGCCCACGACTTCACCTGCAAACTCCGCCCGAACTCCTATGGGAGCTGGACTCCGTCCATGACTCCAGCTGCAGGTAAACTTCGTTCGAACTCCTACGGGAGCCGGACCTCACCCACGACTTCACCTGCAGACTCTGCCCAGACTCCTACGGGAGCCGGACTCCGCCCACAACTCCAGCTGTAGGTAAACTTTGTCCAGACTCCTACAGGAGTCGGACCTCGCCCACGACTTCATCTACAGGCTCCGCCCAGGCTCCTACGGGAGCTGGACTCCGCCCATGACTCCAGTTGCAAGTAAACTTCATCCGGACTCCTTCGGGAGCCAGACTTCATCCCTAACTCTAATTGTAGATAAACTTCATTCGGACTCCTACGAGAGCCAGACCTCGCCCACGACTTCACCTGCAGACTCCATCCGGACTCCTACGAGAGCCGGACCTCATCCATGGCTTCAGCTGCAGGTAAACTCTGACCGGACTCCTATGGGAGCCGGACTTCATCCCTGACTCTAATTGCTGGTAAACTTCGTTCGGACTCCTACGGGAGCCGGACCTCATCCACGACTTCACCTGCAGACTTCGCCCGGACTCCTACGGGTGCCGGACTCTGCCCATGACTTCAATTGCAGGTAAACTTTTTTTGGACTCCTACAGGAGCCGGACCTCGCCCACGACTTCATCTGCGGGCTCCGCCCAAGCTCCTACGGGAGTCAGACTCCGTCCATGACTCCAACTGTAGGTAAACTTCGCTCAGACTCCTACGGGAGCTGGACTTCATCCCCAACTCCAATTGTAGGTAGACTTCGCCCGAACTCCTGTGGGAGCCAGACTTCGCTCGTCTCCAGCCCCAACTACGAAAAAACTCCATCCGAGCTCCTGTGGGAACCAGACTTCGTCTCCGAGTTCAACTGAAAGAAGACTCCGTCCGGACTCCTGCGAGAGCAGGACTCCAACCTCCTCTCAGAAGGGTAGCTAGCCGCCTCTCTCCGCCAAACACCCCAGCCGAACTCCGGCCGATGGACCTGGACCCCCTAGCAGGCCGCAGCAACGGCCATGATCCTGTTCCACCTCCTGCGATGGATTCCATGTGGCTCCATCACTCCCTGGCAGGCCCTAATAATGGCCACGATCCTGCTCCACTTCCTGCGATGAATACCACACGATTATCCCATTCTCTGGCAAGTCGCGACAACAGACGCTGCTCCGCTCCCCGTGGCAGACTCCACGTGGCTCGCCCCGGTGATAGCCACGGGTCCACTCCACTACTCTCCGCAACAAACTCCTCCTGACTTTGGGCGGCCCACTGCCAGACAGTTACAGACATCGCCATCAGTTTGTTGCCCCCTCCGCCTATAAAAGGGGGACCCCAGATACGTTATTCTCTAAGCTCTCATTTTTTACCTAGAAACTCTGCTAAAATTTTCGTTCGAGCACTCCATTCTTGTTGAGGCGGAGAACTGACTTGAGCATCGGAGGATCTTGCCGGAGCAACCCCACCTCCGGTTTAGACTTCTTTTGCAGGTCCCGACGGCGACCGCGACTCCAGCTTCTCCGATGCAAGTGGATTTTTGCACCAACAGGATTGGTGCTAGAGGAAGGGCTGAATCTTCGCAGTACCCTTGTTCTTAAAGGAGCGCTCAACGGGATTGCCCCCGGGCATCTTTTCCGACGCCCTCCCCTCCTTCCTCCACTTGGTCTTTGCCCGATGCCTCCCCGTAAGGCATCCACACGGCGATCCACGGCCTCCGCGGCCAGATCTCAGACTCCGGCCTCACCTCTAGTTTCCCAGCCTCCTCCTCCTCCAGCAACAGCGATCGGCATGGAGCAATTTGATCTACTGGCATAGTAGGTCAAAGGCCTCACTGAAGCTGTGCAGGCCATGCAGCAGCAGCAGCAGCCGCAGGCATCAGTGCGTCTGGAAAGAGTGTCACCAAAATACCAGAATCCGATGGTGGGGCGGGCCACTTGGGCCAGCCACCCCATTTTTCCTGGGAAGACGAACCTGAGGGTGGAGAGCCCTCAATCGGATCACGACTCCACCCCTGGAAGATCCCTGCCCCCATTCTGCCAGAGGATCCTCGAGATCCGATGTTGAGAGGATTTCCTAGATCGAAGACTCTACGAGATGAACCGGTGGATCGAAGAACTCCGCCACGCTCCCCCCGCTTATGGTGAGGATATTTGCACTGACCCTCCCTTTTCTCAAATGATCATGCAGGAACCGATCCCACCAAACTTCAAACTCCCCCAGTTCGAAAGCTACGACGGGACTTCGGACCTGGTTGATCATCTGGAGGCCTTCCAGACGATGATGCTGCTTCATGGTACACCCGACGCCATTCTATGCCGAGCCTTCCCATCCACCTTGAAGGGAGCGGTGAAAACTGGTACTCGATGCTGAAGCCGGGTACCATCTTTTCCTTCAATCAGATGAGCCACCAATTTATGGCCCATTTTGTCAGCAGTCGGCGCCCCCGGAAGGGTTCGGAGTTCCTCATTAATATCATGCAGAGGGAGGGGAAGTCCATTCGGGCCTACATCAACCGTTTCAATGTCGCAGCGCTGGAGGTCCAAAATTTGGACCAATCGGTAGCAATGGCCGCTCTGAAGGGCGGCCTCTAGAAGAATGACCTTTTGTTCTCCCTGGAGAAGAAGTACCCCAGGGATTTTGCCGATTTGTAGGCTCGAGCTGAAGGGTACACTCGAGCGGAGAAAGCCTTCAAAATGAAGGATGAGGAGACTGTGAGAGAGCGGCAGGCGGGAGACTCGAGTAAGCCCGCAGTCGAAAAAAGGCTGAGAGAAGCTTGGCCTTATTCTCGATCCCCTCCTGGGCACAAGTGTGTCCACACTCCTCCTCGGGTACGTAGGTAGAGAAGTTCGAATCGTGGGGTTCGGAGGGGTTCTCCATCGAGAAGATTCCGTAACTACACCCCCCTCAATGCCTCGAAGACCCAGGTACTGATGGAGGTCAGGGAGCAGCTCCCTAGGCCAGAAAGGATGCGCACACACCCCAGGGAGTGCAACCCCAACAAGTTCTATCTCTACCACCGCGACCACGGCCACGACACGGAGGAATGCATCCAGCTTCGAGACGAGATCGAGGAGCTCATCCGGCGAGGTCGACTCGACAGGTTCATTCGACGTCGGCCTGAGGGTAGAGAAGATCGGCCAAGGGCCCTGCCGCAACCTGAACCGCCAAGGAGGGAGGAGCAGCCCAGAGATCGGCCTCCAATCGAGACCATCGACTCCATCACCGGAGGGCCTCAAGGAGGAGCAGACCTTCCACGATCATGGAACTCGAAAAACCTGTAAATATACTACTCATGACTTTGCTTTGAATCAAAATTCCTTTCGACTTTGCATGTGTTTCCCTTTCGGCATGGACTTGTTATGATTGGGGGCGACCCCTTCAAATAATTAAAATAAGGTCATATTAGGAACAGGAGGAGAACCTCGTCCTAACATGAGCAAAATAAAAGTTCGATTATTTTAAGGTCGGACCGAGGGAGAGGCCCATATAACAGCCCTTGAGTGCCCCCACAGCCATGTTAGGGACAGGAGGAGAACCTCGCCCTAACATGAGCAAAGTCAAAGGCCCGATTCTCTTAGACTGGATGGGGGGAGAGGCCCTTCAACGCCCTTACGCGCCCCCACAGCCATGTTAGGGACAGGAGGAGAACCTCGCCCTAACATGAGCAAAGTCAAAGGCCTGATTCTTTTAGACCGAATGGGGGGAGAGGCCCTACAACGCCCTTATGCGCCCCCACGGTCACGTCAGGGACAGGAGGAGGACCTCGCCCTAACGTGAGCAAAGTTGAAGGCCTGGTTCCTCTTAGACTAGATGGGGGGAGAGGCCAAACAACGCCCACATGTGCCCCCACAGCCTTGTTAGAAACAGGAGGAGAACCTCGCCCTAACATGAGCAAAGTCGAAGGCCCGATTCTTTTAGACCGGATGGGGGGAGAGGCCCTCGCGATGACCCTTATGTGGCCCCACAGCCCCATTGGAAACAGGATGGGAATCTCATCCTGACCTGAGCTGAGATCGACTACATCAAGAACAGAAGGAGAACCTCATCCCGACGATGACAAAAACTCAGCCGCCCAACCAAATTGGATAAAGGGAAAAGTCCCCTCAATGGCACCTCTACACTTCTGCACGACCCCCCAAAAAGCAAGGGGGGACCCTCACTCGAAAAGAGGAAGAAAATTAAAAAGGAAAGCAATGAATTACGCCAACAACAGACAAAAAACAAACCACACCAAAGACCTAAGGAACCTCGTCTCAACAAAGATGGAAAGTTTCTACCAAACATCCCCGACCTCTAAGAAGGCTCTCGACACAGGTCAAGAAAATAGCGACACCTTCGAGGTAATGCAGAGTTCAGGCCACCAAGCTCGAGCCTACGGCCATGGACGATGAGAAAAGCAAATCAGCGTGGTGACGACTGGGCACCTCCAAACGACGTCAATGTCGGACAAGTCAAAAGACAAAAGAAGTTCGGCGGACGATAATTTAATACAATACGCGGATGAGGTAACACAAAATCTCCTTTTCATTCCATTTGCGAAATATACACCACGAAGCCCAAAAGGCCAAAGGAAGAAAAGCAAAATGACAAAAGCAAGACAAAACAACAAAAGAGAAAATGTATGCATGGAAAGATGGAAGGCCAAAAAGAGCCCTAGGGAAGCTCTGCTCCTTCCGACCTCGAATTATCTGCTTCACCCCTTATCTAGGACTGCCTCAGATTTTCAACTTCTTCTTCTAGCTCTCTCTTTTTCAGCAGTGCATCCTGGAGCACCCGACGGAGTCACTGGCTTTCGTTCTCTGCCTTTCGATGCCTCTTTCTCAGGACCTTAGATTCTGCCTCCGTGTCCTTGACGGCCTACTGCTCGCAGGCCAGCTAGATCTTCAATTGCTGCAGCTCAGCCGTCCTCTCCCCAAGGGTGACAGAAAGCCCTTCGACAGTTCTTCTTAGGGACTGGAGTTCATTGGAATCCCGAGAAGAAGCGAGCTGAGCCCTGTCAGCCAGCTGCCCTTGAAGACGGGCGACTTCATCGGTCGCCACCCTGAGTCCCCCTTTATATTCATCCACCTGCCTGCGCCAGCTGGCCCAATGCACGTCATACCTCACCTCGGCATCCTGAAGCTGCTGCTGAAGGTCGGAGACCTTCTTCGACCACTCCCGATCACCGTCGGCCCGAGCCAAGAGCCGGGACGAACTTCCCTCCAGCTGGCCAATTCTCTCCTGTGCAGCTGACAGTTCCACCCTGAGAGAACTGATCTTGACAGCTTGAGCCCAAATTTGATCGCTGGTGCTCTTCTTGTGTTCCTCAAGCTCCTTCGCGAATTTCGCCTTCCTCCGACTGTACTCCATGATCCCCTTCACGTGGAGATTTCGAAAGTGGGTGGCCTCTGAGGTGGCTTCAGAGTAACCCTCCCTTAACCTGCGAAGCTCGCCTTCCATCTTCTTCGACCCTTTTGTCAAATGAAGAACTTTCTTCTTTAGCTACTGGATCATGGACTTCAGTGAAATCCCCTGAGGTAGGGGAAGTACTTCAATAGGACACTGCCATCGAGAGACAAAAGCGTCAAGGCGCGTCTCATTGCAGAGAGAAAACCAAAAAAGGGGGAAGGAAGAAAGGAGAAGCCATCCACGATGAGAAATTCGACTTTATTGAGTGAATATTTCTTAAAGACAAAAAGAAAAGAAAAAATTGTAGTAAAAAGAATATATATATATATATATAAGGTCGGAAGTCTCAGACCTCTGCGGTAGGAGTTGGGGAGCTCGATGTCCCTGGAAGGGGGGCTGCGGCAGCAGTAGCAGTAGGAGAGGGACCGGCCTCATCTTCAGACTCCTCGCCCAAGAAGCTGAGGTCGAGCTCGAGAAATTTCTTGGCCACCTTCTCCTGGCAGAGCTCGAACCCCTTGATGAATGCTTCCTGGCCGAATCGAACATTCAGGTCTCTCATCTCCGCGGAGGCCTTGAACTCCTCTACCGCAAGAACCCTGACCTCCGAGACCAGGACTGGAATCTGCTCCACCAAATTGGCTACCTCGACCTCCGCCTTTCTCACCACCTCCTCTGAGGTCTGCTTCTCTTCCTCCCGGGCCTGCTTTTCTTTCTCCAGGGCCTCTTGGAGGGTAACTACCTCGGCGGCCTTTTCTTTGAGACGAGCGACTTCGACCCGGCGACGCTCCTCCACCTGGATGACGTCCCTCCTCACTCGGTTCGTCGCCTCGATGTTGGCAAAGAGTTGGTGCCCAATCTATAAGGGCGGCTAGGGGGTCAGAACAAGGGTTGAAAAGCCAATTAAATGAAGATTTGCTTACCTCGAGAAAGGACCCCAGGGAGTCCCAAACCCGCTGCTCAGGATCAGCGCGGTCTTCGGGCAGAATGCAGCCATCGATCAGCTGCTTGATCAAGTCCCTGTCATTAAAGAGATTCTCCAGCTCTTCTTCGAAACCAAGGGACTCTTCAACGGTGGCTCGGCGGCTACTCCCCCTACGGGCCACCGACTTCCTCCTCATCCCCCTCTCGACTCCAGATGCCTCCGTGGAATGGACCCCCAAAATGGGAGCCCCAGTCAGCGGACTCCTTAAAGAGGTCCGGGGGGTCGTTGGTTCGGTGTCCGAAAAAATGTCGATTGTGAGAGCCACCTGGACAAGTGCGGTCGAGCTCGTCTCCTCCACCCTGGCCTTCTTTGCTGACCCGGAGGCCACGGCACCTTTTCTTTTGTGGGCCTTGAGGCCCCTGGCGAGCATCTGTGCTGCTTCGATGTCCATTCCTAAAAAAAAAAAAAAATTGAAAATCAATAATGGGGTGAAAAAGGAAGAAGTGACACGCAAAAAAAAAAAAAAAGAGAGAAGAAAAGAAGAGAGAAGAGAAAGAAAGAAAAAGAAGAAGGACGGAAGAAAAGAAGAGAAAAGAAAAGATGGAGTACTCGCAGGATCCTGGGGGCTCAAGCCGATGTTGAACAAAAATTGCTCCCTCAGAAGGTTGGGAAGGGAAGGAGCGGAATAGTCAAGAAGCTTTCGGGCGGCCTGGAGGTCATCCTCCCCCAAGCTGGGAGCCCGACGGACAGAGTCCCTCAGAGAGCCCCAAGGGGGCAGGCCCAGCCTCAAGGTCGAGCAATGGATGAAGAGGTATTTCCCCTTCCAATTGTGGATTGAAGAGGGGGCACCTTTCAGCAACCCCTTCTTGCCAAACTGAGGGAAGAAATACCACCAGTCCTTCACCGAAGGGTGACGCTTGAAGGTATAGAAATGCCTAAATAGAGAGAGGGACGGCTGGACCTCGACTACGTGGCAAAGAGAAAGAAACCCTATCAGAAACCTAAAGAAATTCGGAGCAACTGAAGCCAAAGAGATATCTAAGAAGTGGAAGAGGGCGACAACAAAGAGCGGAAGCTGGAGTCCGGCACGGAATGCCTCCTGATACAGGCAAAAATAATCGGGTGGGGGGGTGCTAGCCCGGTCGGAGGGACCAGGAAGCTCCAGGTCATACTCTGGAGGAACTCCATACTGAACCCTTATCAGTAAGAGTTCATCCGAAGTCAGGGAACAGGGAATAGCACCCGATGCAAAAACTGGGCGAAGCCCGATCTCAGGAGTGGGTTTGTCTACAGGATGGGGCTCCTGAGGGGCTGAGGTGGAAGAACTCTCAGAACCGATAGAGGCGGAGGTGCCGGAAGACATTTCGAATGACTTCAAACGAAGACCCTAAAGATCCCGGAGAAATCAGGTGGGACAAAGGACGAGAGGTCACGGGAGACCAAATTAGAGGAATGCAACAGAAGAAAATGGAGGAGAAAAGGCCCCTAAATGGCAAGAAGAAAAATGAAGGTTCTGGGACTAACCTAGACCGCTCTGAAGGATGCAGAGGGGCGAGGACAGGGATGACTCGAAAGATGCCTAGGGCCAAAGAAGATGCCAAGGAGGGTCAGGACTCTCGGAGAAAAGGTGGATGCCGATAGAACTTTCAGACGGAAAGGCGGGTTTAAATAGACCCTGGGATCCGGCGCCATAATGATCGCGAATCCCCCAGGCTGACCCGCACTCGACACATGTCCCACTCGCCACGGCGGGCGGCTAAAAGCGGCTGATAGCTGACGGAGCCATTACTGCACCGTACCTGGGCCAGCATACCAGCGGGAATTCCGAAGGGTCCCTTCGAATCGCCCTGATTCGAAAAGACTACAGCACGTGCGCATTTAATGACAAAATATCTTGGGGCGATCATGCACAGGATTCAAAAGGATAACTTCGGCTGCAAAAATTTCTCTGTACTTCATTCAAAATTCGAACTCGAAAGTAGGGGTACTGGTGTTGGGAATAAAATACCCCCCAGCTGAAGTTCGTGATGGGAGTGACCCTCCGGGGATCCAACTGACTTTCGACCTCCGGCAACGTCTCTTCAAACCTCCCGGGCGGCCGAGCCTCCGCCACACTCCCAAGTTTTGCCGACGGGCAGGACCCCGCCAACGTCGATCGGATTCTTCACGACATCCAGACTCCTACGGCAGCTGGACCTCGCCCACAACTTCACCTGCAGACTCCGCACAGGCTCTTACAGGAGCCAGACTCCGCCCACGACTCCCGCTGCAGGTAAACTTCATCAGGACTCCTACGGGAGTCGGACTTCGTCCCTGACTCTAATTGCAGGTAAACTCTGTCCGGACTCCTACGGGAGCCGGATCCCGCCCACGACTCTAGCTGCAGGTAAACTTCGTCCGGACTCCTACAGGAGCTGGACTTCGTCCCTGACTTTAATTGCAGGTAAACTTCGTCCGGACTCCTACGGGAGCCGGACCTCGCCTATGACTTCACCTGCAGACTCCGTCCGGACTCCTACAGGAGCCGGACCTCGTCCATGGCTTCAGCTGTAGGTAAACTCTGATCGGACTCCTACGGGAGCTGGACCTCATCCACAGCTGCAGCTACAGGTAAACTCCGACCGGACTCCTACGGGAGCCGGACTTCGTCCCTGACTCTAATTGCAGGTAAACTTCATCCGGACTCCTACGGGAGCCAGACCTCACCCACGACTTGACCTGCAGACTCCGCCTGGACTCCTATGGGTGCCGGACCTGCCCACGACTCCAGCTGCAGGTAAACTTCGTCCGGACTCCTTCGGGAGCCAAACCTCGCCCATGACTTCTCCTGCAGATTTCATCCAGACTCCTACGGGAGCCGGACCTCGTCCACGGCTTCAGCTGCAGGTAAACTCCTACCGGACTCCTACGGGAGCCAGACTTCATCGCTGACTCTAATTACAGGTAAACTTCGTCCGGACTCCTACGGGTGCCGGAGCTCACCCATGACTTCACCTGCAGACTCCGCCCAGACTCCTACGGGAGCCGGACTCCGCCCACGACTCCAGCTGCAGGTAAACTTCGTCTAGACTCCTACGGGAGCCAGACCTCGCCCACGACTTCACCTGCAGACTCCGCCCGAACTCCTACGGGAGCCGGATCCCGCCCATGACTCCAGCTGCAAGTAAGCTTCGTCCGGACTCCTACGGGAGCCAGACTTCATCCCTGACTCTAATTGCAGGTAAACTTCGTCCGGACTCCTACGGGAGCCGGACCGCGCCCACGACTTCACCTGCAGACTCCATCCGGACTCCTACGGGAGCCAGACCTCATCCACGGCTTCAGCTGCTGGTAAACTTCGTTCGGACTCCTACGGGAGCCGGACCTCGCCCACGACTTCACCTGCAGACTCCGCCCGGACTCCTATGGGAGCCGGACTCCGCCCACGACTCCAGCTGCAGGTAAACATCGTCCAGACTCTTAAGGGAGCCGGACCTCACCCACGACTTCACCTACAGACTCCGTCCGGACTCCTACGGGAGCCGGACCTCATCCACGGCTTCAGCTGCAGGCAAACTCCGACCGGACTCCTACGGGAGTCAAACTTCATCCCTGACTCTAATTGCAGTTAAACTTCATTCGGACTCCTACGGGAGTCGGACCTCGCCCACGACTTCACCTGCAGACTCCGCCCGGACTCCTACGAGAGCCGGACTCTGCCCAAGACTCCAGTTGCAGGTAAACTTCGTCCGGACTCCTATGGGAGCTGGACCTCGCCCACGACTTCACCTGCAGACTCCGCCCGGAATCCTACGGGAGCCGGACTCCACCCATAACTCCAGCTACAGGTAAACTTTGTCTGGACTCCTACAGGAGCCGGACCTCGCACATGACTTCATCTACAGGCTCTGCTCGGGCTTCTACGGGAGCTAGACTCCGCCCACGACTCCAGTTGTAGGTAAACTTCGTCCGGACTCCTACGGGAGCCGGACTTCGTCCCCAACTCTAATTGCAGGTAAACTTCATCCGAACTCCTACAGGAGCCAGACCTCGCCCACGACTTCACCTGCAGACTCCGTTCGGACTCCTACAGGAGCTGGACCTCATCCACGGCTTCAGCTGCAGGTAAACTTCGATCGGACTCCTACGGGAGCCAGACTTCATCCCTGACTCTAATTGTAGGTAAACTTCATCCGGACTCCTACGGTAGCCGGACCTCACCCACGACTTCACCTGTAGACTTCGCCCGGACTCCTATGAGAGCCGGACTCCGCCCACGACTCCAGCTGTAGGTAAACTTTGTCTGGACTCCTATAGGAGGCGGACCTTGCCCATGACTTGATCTGCGGGCTCCGCCCGGGCTCCTACGGGAGCCAAACTCCGCCCATGACTCCAGCTGCAGGTAAACTTCATCCAGACTCCTACAGGAGCCGGACTTCGTCCCCAACTCCAATTGCAGGTAGACTTCGCCCGAGCTCCTATGGGAGCCAGATTTCGCTCATCTCCAGCCCCAACTGCGGGAAAACTCCATCCAAGCTCCTGTGGGAGCCGAACTTCATCTCCGACTTCAACTGAAAGAAGACTCCGTTCGGGCTCCTACGAGAGCCGGACTCCAAGCTCTTCTCAGATGGGTAGCTAGCCGCCTCTCTCCGCCAGACACCCTAGCTGAACTCCGATCGATGGACCTGGACCCCCTGGCAGGCTGCAGCAACAGCCACGATCCTGTTCCACCTCCTGCGATGGATTCCATGCGGCTCCATCACTCCCTGGCAGGCCCTAATAATGGCCACGATCCTGCTCCACTTTCTGCGATGGATACCGCATGATTCTCCCATTCTCTGGCAAGTTGCGACAACGGATGCCGCTTCGCTCCCCGTGGCAGACTCCACGTGGCTCGCCCCGGTGATAGCCATGGGTCCACTTCACTACTCTCCGCAACAAACTCCTCCTGACTCTGGGCGGCCCACTGCCAGACGGTTACAGACATCGCCATCAGTTTGTTGCCCCCTCCGCCTATAAAAGGGGGACCCTAGATACGTTATTCTCTAAGCTCTCATTTTTTACCTAGAAACTCTGCTAAAATTTTCGTTCGAGCACTCCATTCTTGTTGAGGTAGAGAACTGACTTGAGCGTCGGAGGGTCTTGCCGGAGCAACCCCACCTCCAGTTTAGACTTCTTTTGCAGGTCCCGGCGGCGACCGCGACTCCAGCTTCTCTAGCGCAAGCGGATTTTTGCACCAACACATAAGATCAAATCTTCAAACCATAAACAGGATCATCATATGTGAAATAGGATTTAGATACAGAAATCAAATAGAAAAAAATAAATTAAGAACATACCTTATCATGGATCAATCTTCACTATGAACTGATGATCATGGATGTCTTCTGAAGATCCCTTATAGCCACACAAGTATCCGATCTCTACGGGTATCCACACAAGACTCTGATCTGATCAGAAGTCTTTTGATCTCACTAGGATGCTAGCTCCCTTGCAAAAATTACATCTTGATGGTTGAAAATCTTCTTTTCTGTCAAGATACTCTTAGAGAAGAAGAAGAGGTAGGAGGACCTTGATCTCTATGCTAGAGATCATGAGAAGAACCCTTTCTTCTCTTTTCTTCCTAAAATCCATGCACCAAATCTCTACAATAGAGGTATAATTTTTTTTTTTAACTTTTGGATAAAGAGGAGAGGAGACATTCATGTCTAAATATGAACAAAAGGTGGGAGAGGAGATGTTCAAACAACCAACACTTGGTTGTGTGTAAGAAAGAAAAGATATCACCAACTTACCTCATGCCATCCTTCTTCATGCCGTCCCTCTTTTCTCCCATATTTTTCATGCACACAAAGACCTCTCTTTTGGGCATCAAATCTGATCTTAATCTCGTATCCAACGTCCAAGGTGCTGGGTTTAAATAGAGAGAAGATAGAGTTCTAATTTGGATAGGAGATGAGAGTCCAAATAACCATAGACTCTTGATTATTTTGTGCCGCCCATCCCAATCAGGTTTCACCCAAATTTTTATATGGTAAAAGGGGGTTTTAAAAGGCTTCTTACATGTTAAAAAGAGGAGGAGAGGTGGCATCAAAAATCAGGTAGGCGTGGGTTTTGTTTGGCGCATGAAAGGAAGAAGTTTAATCCCATAGGACTCTTAGATTAGATGGTTATTTTAAATAAAATAAAACACCAATCAATCCTAATCATATTAGAACCAGATTAAACCCAAATAGATAAAAAACTAAATCTAATTAGGAGTCCAAATTATTTAGATTAGATGTCACCTAATTGGTGAAGGAGTCCTAGTCATTTTGGACTCTTGCTTATTGCTTGAGTCAAACTTAATTTAATCCTAATCCAATTAGGATTTGATGCACCCATAAAAATAAGAATTTTTAGTCTAAATAGAAACTTATATATTCTAGTCTAATTAAGAATTGAGTCAAACCCAAATCCTAATTCAAATAGGAATCATTCTCCCATGCAATCTAGGTTATCTTATAACCCAATTAGGTTTGATCAAATCAAACCCATGTCAAGTTAAATTAAATTCAATTTAATTAGACTTGATGCAAGTCCCATAGCTCAATCAAATTGAGCTAACTAGCAATCTAATTGCTAATTAATTCTCCTTTAACTCACTAACTCTTTAGCGAGTTACATAATGCAACTTTTGCATTTGATCAATCATCAATCAATCTTGTTATGATTCAAAATCATAATTCAACCATCTGATAAGTTAAAAGTCTCTTTTATGTGTGATCCCATAAGTTTTATTCTATCTGGTAGTGAGATATATTATGATCTCTATCACAATATCATTGAAACTCTTTTCAATGAATTAGAACAGTTTCAACTTTGCCCACCAAGGATCATTTTGATCATCAAGATGATGCTCGTGGGCCTCACAATCCACCAGTGACACCTAGCAGTATATAGTGGTAACTCAGTAGAATAAAAGCTGATGAACCTCTAGGTGTAGTTAACGCATGATATAGTCCCTCTGTCTTAAATCTTGATCGGATGGTAGGTCATGGATAAATCGTCAAACCTCATCATCGATCATATGATCGATTCAATCAGCTCATGTTCATATGTGATTTTTATGAAAATTTTTTTTCTTTAATCACACCACTATGGCCATAGACTTAAAGACTCAGCTTTTTAAATCTCATAGGACTACTCCCTTCTGCTAGGATCGATAGATTCCATCTTGATGCACACCCCACTCCTATAGTAGTCTAACTATCGCCAACATCCACTAAAAGGGCTCATTGAGACCCATATGGATGTGTCAGTCAAACTCCAGCAGCCTCACTACAAGTAGTAGTACCATCTCAGGTCAAGAGATCAGTCATACAACTGTAGTATCAAGAAAGTCACTAATGAGTGAGCTGACATCCTTGTGACTTCTCATGTTGGTCACACTCAGTGCTAGTTATTCCTGAACAACCACTTGCACTCTCGCTCCAGTATCACTACACCACAGACTCGAGACCCATCTGTCTGAAGGAAGGATCCATGCACTGGTCTATCCAGATCAATCACCATCCCCATGATGATCCTATGATCAGGAGTAATTTAGAAATCAACCATCAATGACACATGTCTCAAATTCTCAACTCTTTGAGAATATATGTCATCATCTTGTTAATATCTTGGATGATTCATGGACACATAAAATATGAATGGTAATATAAATACCCAATAAGTATAAAACTATGTCCTAGAAATACAAAATGTGTCAGCCAAGATTGGCTTCTAGGGCATACATCCAACATGAAACCCAATGGATCACATATAAAGAAAATTGATCAGAGGTCTAATTAGATTAGATCATGTTTGTAAAATAGATATGCTAGCATACGTTGCAAATCCTAGCTCTTTGTTTCAAATCAGGTTCAAAATTGATTTCAGATTGGGCTAATTAAATCCAAATTAATTCAAACCAATTTTGGGTTTGAGTTGGGTCAACCCATGGCTAGTTGAACTAGGGATTTGACATCATATAACTAGGTCTCCACAAATCAAGAATTTTTTCTTGCACATGGCATGTGTTTTGTGTGCAAAAGACCAAGCCTCATCCTTATCCATTGTTTCTATGCTGAAAAAATTCTCGAAGAATCATGAGTTTATTCTGGGCATAGAGGAGTCCTTCTGTGGCTGAAACACTTCATGGTTTAATCAATAAAATTGGTTAAAATTTGAAACCTAGCCAAATCTATCAATGCGCCTAACCTAAAATCCATGATGTTAAGGACTCTTAGCTAATTGTCACACCTCATCTAATCTCAATTTTTTTTTCATGCCATCTCTAGGTTAGCACTTCAATTTTGGTCTCTTGGATGGCCAAAATGCACTGATGTATGGTGGAGGAAAAATGCACCAAGAGAAGCCTCACGATGCATCAGAGAAACATCGTGAAAAATATTTCGAAGAGTCTTTTTGTGCGAAGCGTCTCATGGATTTTTTTCGATAATTGCCATATGTCAAATCCTTCCACATAGGCATCAGAATTTAACTTGGAGTGTGAGATATTTTGGATGGACATGAGATGGTGTGCAGAGAGGGTGTGAGACATTTTTGAGAGCATCCCATCGCTAACTATTCAAAGGGGGCTGCATCGGAGATTTGTTTCTTTCAGAAATTCTCTCTTATCTCTTCTTTCATAGATCCTCTTCCTATTGTCCAATTAGTCTCTTTCTTTTCTTGTTAGGACAAGTCCAAAAATAGTAAAGACAAGTCTAATTTTTGGACAAGAGCCTAGGAAGAGATATAAGAAAGACAAAGAGAGAAGAAAGGTAAGGATAGGAAGGCTTGGAGGAGAGGAAGAAGGTCTTGAGGTTCTGCTACCTAAGAAAATTTTCAGAGTGAGAATTTTGGAGGAAAAATCATCCTAAAGAGTTAGTATCCTGATCATAGCCCTGTGTAAATCACCATTGGAGGGCGAACACTTAGGTGCCTAGTAGAGGTTCTATCGGATTTTGGAATAAACATTGCAGGTATTCTTCTATAGCTTGAATTTTACTATGAATATATTATATATGATTGTTAATCATCAAGAAGGTGCTTGTTTATGGGTTTAATATTCAAAATTTTTTAATTAAAATTTTTGAAATCCATTATACTTTCGCTATGCATGTCCACCTTGAAACCCTACAGTGGTATCAAAACCAGCCTTATTTGGTTCAATCATATATACATAATGTTTATGTGATGTTTATTATGATTCATACTATAAAATTAAATATGCTATAAATTATGCTTTCATATGATGATATGAATTGATGCATATCTGATCCACCACTTTATAATCCTGACATAAGGTTGTCCTAGCATAATGGGATTGTTGGGTTTCGGCCATGTAACGAAAAGTAATTTTTAAAATTTTTGAAATTAAACAAGTCAATAGCTTCAACTATTAAAACTATTGAATCAAACCCAAAACCCTAGAATCATCTTGCCGATGTCGATCAAATAAAACAAGCATGCAAAAAGGAATAGAATTTTTACTTTTACCCAAAAAGATGAAGTGGCATGTTGGTGTTCTCCATGAGACTCCAAAGTAGAAGTCCTCCAATGGTGATCCACATGAAAGTTAGCCAAGGTCCTTCCTAATCGGTGCGCTACCGCAGCTTTTTCTTCTCAAGAACACTATCAGTTTCAAACTCTAGGAACGATCATACCAAAACTTAGTTGCTTTCGAGCTTGCCATCAGAAAAGAAGACAGTCTTTAGATGTCTCACAACCTAAGATTTGATTTTTGGCTCCAACACATGGAAAAATCAAACCCTAGGGTATACTAGCAACACTTGCTAAAAATCTCACCACCCTTCTTACAACTTTTACCACTCAATTTTCCCTTGCCTTTTTCTTAAATTTTTTTCAAAATTTTTCTTATGATTTCCATGTCCCTTATCTTTGGTTTCAACCCAAAAATATAGTAGGAAAACCATGTGGGATGTCCCCTTTAAATAAGGGACCAAGGGATGTGTCATGGGACCAAAGGGCCCCAACCTTTGGCACTCCAAGTTCTAGCACAATGAATAAAATAACCATGTAGAATTATGGTGCAAGAGAGCCTGCACAAAGAAGGACCCTCCCTCTTCTATGCGCCATAAAAATCCCATTTAATTTGGGTGACAAATCAAAGGACTTCTGGTTTATCATTTAAGGCAACGCGTAAAGCACGAGTCTTCATGAAGAAGGACTCTCCATCTTCACATGATAAATTGAGTGGGGCAGTATTTATTTTTTGGCATGGCTTCTAGTGGGTGCAGAGGAGTCCTTCTCCACTTGAAACCGTTTCAAGTTGGGTAGGAAACCAATTAAGATAGACCCAATCTCATTAGGTCAAAGACAACTGGTCTAGGTTAGCTCAAACACTCTGATCTAAACCAATTTAGGAACTTGGGTTAATACAATGTGCTAGCATATCAAATTAACCTATAAAATTTATGTTAAACTCTAATTAAATTAGATCAAGACTAAGTCCCAAAATATGTGATCCACTGGGTTCCAAATCTAGCCAGCAGTGGATCAAGACTTTTGACGTAATCCTAATCCGATTAGATTAGGTCACCCGAAGAGTCCCAATCAACTTGGACACTTTTAAATTGATTTCAAAATTAAATTCTTTTAATTTTGATGAGTTTACAAATTATGATTGATATTTAGCAATGTATAATAATTATTTAAAAGATTTAAAATTTTGATAAAAAATTAATAAAATATCCTTCAGTGGTAAGTTACCATGTAATTCAATCCTTTAATCAAACAACATCCCAGATGAGCTGTGGGCATAAAAATATGTTGAATCTAATCACTTATCTTTATGTATCTCGATCTGAAAGTGATGATTTAGTTGATGATATATTAAAATTTTTTTTCTAATTATCATCCTGTTTTGGCCAAAGACTTTCAAAATCACCGACCTATGAGATCACATAGGATGTTCGCTCCCCTTATTAAGAGTGACTAATCTCTTATTGATTACTCACAACCTCCATGCTCACTTCACCACATCTAGAATATCCTATATAAAGATCAAAGAATCAAGTTAGGATGTGAACCAAAATATGGATCCATGTACATAAAGTACCGTGGTGATCTCAGGTCAAAGGATCACTTACACAACTCTTACTAGAGAATCATCAGTTGACATGTAAATAAAATACCATCTGATATTCTCTCGTAGGTCTATTCAGTGGACTCATTCTCTAATGAGCACTCATATCCTTATATTAGTATCACCATACAAGTGGTTGTGAGATCAACCACCCTCATTTCTGAGCATACATAGGACATGCCAGACTTACCGGTATCATTGATCTCCGACTCAATGAACCAACGACTAGGAATATTTTAGGTCATGGCTATCAATGATTTAGATCTCACTGATGTGATCTCATCACGACTTTAAAATTATTTTTCAGACCTATGGGGTTCATTATAATCTTAAAAATAATAAGGTGCAGCATATAATGAATCAAAAATATCTATTTCATTAATAATATAAATATCAATGAGTCTGAAAAATAAATTATAATAAACACCCTATCACATCCCATATGCGATTGGTTTGTGGGATATTATTCTTTCAATCTCTCACTTGCACTAAAGCCAATCACCCCTATACTTGATACCCATGCTATCAAGGTGGCGGTCAAACTACTGCATTGATAAAGTCTTAGTGAACAGATCTACTATATTATTCTTGGTGTCAACTCACTCCATGATCACATTGCGTCTTTCGACTATCTCTCGAACAAGGTGGAACTGTCTTAGGATGTATTTGGATTTATGATGAGATCTTGGTTCTTTGGCTTGAGCAACTGCCCCAGTATTATCACAATAAAGGGGTACTGATTGTTCAATTCCTGAAATCACATCCAATTCTATGATAAATTTTTTCATCCAGATGGCCTCTTTAGTAGCCTCACTAGCAACCATATACTCAGCCTCAGTGATCGAGTCAGTAACAGTTTGCTGTTTGGAACTGTTCCAACTTACTGCACCATCATACAGAATGAATGCATATCCAGATATAGATCTACTATCATCCGGATCAGATTAAAAACTAGAATCAGTATAATCTTCTAGTTTTAAATTAGATCTACTATATATTAGAAAAATATCTCTAGTCCTTCTCAAGTACTAGAGTATATTTTTTACAGCTTTTCAATGATCCTCTCCAGGATTAGCCTAAAATCTACTTACAATGCCCAAGGTATAAGCCACATTAGGTCTGGTACATAATATAGCATACATAATTGATCCTATAGTCGAAGTATAAGGAATAGAACTCATTCTATTTCTCTCTTCAGGTGTCTTAGGAGACATCTTCTTAGAGAGTTGTATGCCATGACCTATGGGTAAGTAACCTCTTTTACTTTCCTCTATGTTGAACCTCTTCAACATAAGGTCAATGTACCTAGACTAGGATAAGTCTAATTCTTTTTGATCTATCCTATAGATCTTTATACTAAGTACATAGGATGCTTCACCCAAGTCTTTCATGGAAATTTTTTGTGATACCCAAGTCTTGACTGATTGCAACAACAGGATATCATTCCCAATGAATAGTATGTCATCCACATACAAGACCAAGAAGATAATAGCACTCCCACTAGTCTTCTTGTCACATAAGGTTCATCCATATTTTTGATGAAGCCAAACTATTTGATTGTCTCATCAAAATGGATGTTTCAGCTCCTCGATGCTTGCTTTAATCCATAAATGGATTTATTCAGCTTGCATACCTGATTTGCTCTCCCATTAGAGACAAATCCCTCTGACTGAGTCATATAGACTTCTTCTTCAAGGTTTTCATTGAGGAAGGTAGTCTTGACATCCATCTGCCAGATCTCATAGTCATGGTATGCTACAATAGCAAGCATTATCTAAATAGACTTGAGCATAGCTACTGATGAAAAGGTTTCTTCATAATCAATATTTTTTTTTGTCTGAAACCTTTTGCCACTAGCTTGGCCTTATAGGTCTCTCCCTGGCCATCTACTCCAATCTTCTTTTTGAAGACCCATTTATAGCCTATTGGGGTCACACCTTCAGACGTATCAACCAAAGTCCAAACTTGGTTGGTATACATGGAATCTATTTTGGATTTTATGGCATTGAGCCATTTGTCAGAGTCACTGCTCATGATAGCTTTTGAATAGGTCATGGGTTCATCATTCTTAATGATGTGAGATGTATTGTCATTCTCAATGATAAATCCATACCTGAGTGGACATTATGTACTCTACTTGACCTTCAAAAAGGAGGTGTGTGTAGTGACTGTACCTCAATAATGGGTACATCTGGTTAAAAAATATTTTATGAATCCTGGAAGGATTGTAGGTTTTGAACTTCCTCAAATTCAACAGACCTCCCACTACCACCTTCTTGGATAAACTCTTTCTCCAAGAAAATGGTATGCCTACCAACAAACACCATTTGTTGATTAGGGTTGTAGAAGTAGTATCCTATATTCTTCCTAGGATAACCTACAAACTTATATTTTTCTGATCTTGCATCAAGTTTATGTCCATCAATATTTTTCACATAAGTCGGGCAACCCTAAATCTTAAGATGCTTAAAATTGGATCTTTTTTCTTTTTATATTTTATACGGAGTGCTAGAAATAGATTTAGAAGGTACTTTATTTAGGACATATGCTGCGGCCTCGAGAGCATATCCCAAGAAGGATTTTGGAAGATCCGTGAAACACATCATCGACCGCACCATATCTAATAAGGTGCAATTCTTCCTTTTCACAATTTCATTTAATTGTGGAGTATAAGAAGGTATCCACTGAGAGAGTATTTTATTTTATTTTAAATAATCGAGAAACTCACTAGATAAGTATTCTTCTCCTTGATCAGATCGAAGAGTTTTAATACTTCTACCAGTTTATTTTTCAACCATTCTTTGATACTCTTTAAATTTATCAAAGGCTTCAGATTTATTTTTCATTAAATATACATATTCAAACCTAGATCTTGTTGGAAAATGTGTCTCAAAAAGCCAATCGTCAAGCTATTGACGGTTGAGCAACCAAGTATTGTAATTGATTTGTTAATAAATAAAAAATATTTGGCATTTTCATCATAAGCTTTCATCTTCTAATGAACTCTGTTGTTATGATGAAGTCCTTAGGACTATTTAGATTCGATAAAGAGAGGATTTATCGATTAGTCCTTAAAACAGTTCACAACTATTGCCCAGCTATGCAACCCAAGAGGGGGGGTGAATTGGATTTCTAAAAATTTTAAGACCAACTGATTACTTATGAAGAACAAAACAAAGACTTTAATTCAATATTAATTACCTAAAGCAGGAATGCAAGAATATAATAAAGAAATAAAGTGAAGCGATAAAGCACACCACAAACACAAGGATTTATAGTGGTTCGGTGCTAACCTTGCACCTACATCCACTCCCCAAGATCCTACTTGGGAATTTCAATCCACTATACTTTGTATTCAACCCGAATACAAAACATCGAAAACTCCGACACTAGCTATCCCAAGCTAGATCACTTGTTTTCCGGGTACAAGTAAACCCAAAACACTTCGATTTCAGGTTCGGATCAACCTTTCCTTGTTTTGGAAATCCTCCCAAAAACAAGAACAATTACTTACAAGAGTAAGAGAATTTAAAGCACAAATTAATACAATAACAGCTCCTTAAATGAGCGAATATAACAATAAAATCACTTTACTCAAATGAAGAAACCCTTTTTGAATTTTCTCAAGATGGATGAACGCTTGAACGAATGCTTGAGAGGAGGATGATCGTTGATTGAAGATCCCTTGAAGGCTTTAAACGATCTCTAGATCAAGGTTGAAACAATAAGCGTGATAAATCCTCTCTTTGAAAACTCTTGAATCTCTTTCACAATCTCACGTGTGGATTTTGGATCCTCTTTTCTTTTTCTTTCAAATATCTCATTGATCTCAAGCTTTTTCGTGCAGATTTCGGATCCTCTCTATTGTATTTGATCTCACGTTTGATCTCTATTTAATCTGCAATTTCTTTCACCATTTTAAGCATTTTACAGCATTAGAAGCAAGAGAAAATAATTTAGGCAGATAAAGAGCCGTTAGAGCAATTTTAGGAAGCATAAAAGGCAATTAAAACGGGCAAAAAAATAGCCGTTGCTGACATTTTCCGTCGCAGGGGTCGACTCATGAGTCGACTCATGCATCAGGAGTCGACTCATGAGTCGACTTCTGTTGCATTTACCAGAGATGCATTTCTGGAAATTCTTGGCTCAAATCAGCAGGGGTCGACTCATGAGTCGACTCATGCCTTGTGGGTCGACTCATGAGTCGACTCACAGGTCGTGCCAAGCCAGAAAACTAGCGTGCCAAGAAGAATTTTTGCATGCCAATCAGCTCACAGTGCCATGAGTTGACTCACGGGTTGACTCATGATTTTCAAACATGCATAACTTTCAAAATATAAGTCTAAAAACAATGAAATTTTTACCAATAGTTTTCAAATCATTTGTTTTATCAAATGATACTATCAAATCAGGATTTTAGTGAAATTATGATTTTGCCCTTGAAGAGCATAAGGACTTTTTCATTTTAAAATTATTTGTATCCCTTCAATCTGCTTTGTAATCATCAAAATCAATCTAGGAGCAACAATCTCCCCCTTTTTGATGATGACAAAACATTTGAACAAAAATATTTATGTGAATCACTAATTTCAAAAGAATGCATTATAGGTGTATATGCTTGAAAAGAGTATGATTCTTTTGGCATGTAATATTTATGCAAAAATAGTTTGTCCATTTTCTTAAAGATTTGAAAAGGGTATTAGATCATTTTGAGTTTAAGATATATCGGAGCAAGAGAAAAGAAATAAATTTTGCAATGTATCAGAGCAAGAAAAATAATTTTTACAATGTTATCAGATAATGTATCAGAGAAAATTTTACACTGTATCAGAGCAAATTTTATAATGTATCAGAGTAAATGTTATAATATATCAGAGAAAATTTCACACTGTATCAGAGCAAATGTTATAATATATCAGAGAAACTTTCACACTGTATCAGATTAAATTTTATCATGTATCAGAGCAAGTTAAAAGAAATTTTAGGGTGTATCAGAGTAAATCAAATTTCTTAAGATGTATCAAGGTAAATTTCAAAAGATATATCAGAGCAAGTTTGAATTTTGAAATATATCAGAGCATATAAAAAATTACTTATTTGCATTGTACTTATGATTTTGCTTTTGATGGATGGCTTTTTGTTTAATTTCTGTCTGATATCAAATTTCTCAAATTTTTGTTTAATTTCTCCAAATATTTAATTTCTGAAATTTTTTGTTTAATTTCTCCAATTTTTGTTTAATATCTCTAATTTTGTTTTGTTTAATTTCTCCAAATATTTAATTTCTTAAATTTTTGTTTAATTTCTCAAAATACCATTTTTGTTTAATTTCTCCCCCTTTTTGACATCATCAAACATGGTTAACTCTTTCTTTTTCTGAAACATTCTTTAATTTCTTCCCCTTTAGAGTTTTTCACAGATGTTTGCTCCCCCTTAATATAGCAATTATCAACAGCAAACAACAACAAGGAGAAGACAATATTTCAACAAGAAGAAAATATATAACCAAAATATGATCGATATCATTACAAAAAGGTAGAAATATAAGTAAAAGATGATTCCATTAAAATCATAATTGTTTCAATACATAGCTCATATTATAAAAATCAACCAGCTAATTGTCAATACATAGCCCCAAGGTATAGATCCTAGAACAAAATACTAACTCCTAGGACCTAGTAATGATCAAGACAAATCATGGATCGGAGTCATCAGATATGGTATGAGAAGCTGATGGATCAGAAGTGCGTCCTCTACCCCGTCTGCCTCTGCCACGAGCAGGAGAGCGAGATGAACTGGGTGGCTGAGAACGCTGAGAGGCCAAAGACTGAACAGAAAGGGTGAGTCTGATAGAATCAAGTACGTTCAGTGCTCTGGAAACAGATTGAAGTAGAGCAGTGAACTGAGTGGTAGCATGCTCACTCGATCCTCGGATCTCTTTCCTCAGTAGCTCATATCCACCTTCTAGTGCTCCTCTGAGTCTGCCAGCCTCTGCAGTGAGGTCTGTGACCTCAATAGTTGACTCCTGTGGCTTGGGATGGGCCAAGGCAAGGACTTGCCCCTGCAAGTCAAGAACTCTGCCAGTCAGTCTCCAGACTGTGTCCTCAAGCTGCTGTATCCTGATGGACTGATCTGAAATCATCTGAAACACAGTGGAGATGTGGGGAGTAATGGTCTGATCAGAAGAGGTGGCTTCAGGTGCAAAAGAAGTACTACCCCACTGACTAGATAGCAAAGAAGCCACATGCTGTGATATATGCTCGATCTGATCGTCAGCCAGTCTGAACTCTGAATGAGGTGCTCTACTCTCTGGCTGATACACTGGTGTGGGCATCCTAGTAAACTCTGAAGGGCCAGCCTCATTATCAGGAAAGAACTGGGTATTTGGTGAAGCTGCCCTGAAGTCATGTACAGGAGAAGATGGACCTTCTTCTTCTACTCTGCCTTCAGTTCTGTCCTCAGCTCTTATTTCAGCTCTAGCCTCAGCTCTTTCTTCAGAGCCCTTGATCCAACCACCATCAGTCTTTGTAATTCCCATTCGGTGCAGGCTGTGTTGGTTGAAAGTGTCCACATGAGAGAGCTTAGTAGCAGCCTCCCCCTCACAGCTAACTCCAAACCTCCTAAATATTCTAGTAAGGGCCATACCATAAGGCAAGTGTGCCTTGAATCTGTTCAAAGTTTCTCTCATGGCCTCTATCATAAGTGCAGGGAGGTTCAGGGGGGTCTGAGTGATGACATGAAACATGACACATACATCTCTGCTGGAAAGTAAGTCATGTCTACCACTCCTAGGAAAGAAGAGCTTTGTTACAATCTGATGCAGGACCCTCATCTCAATGGACAAAATCTTTGCTTCCAATTTGTTTAAACTTCCTGAATAGGTTTCTCCTAAAATAATTCTGATCCCCTCTTCTTTAATTGGGAGTTCCATATATGAATATCCTTCACTAGGCAACTGAAGTATTTCTCCCAATATCCTAGAATCCAGGCAGATATCAATTCCCTTTACAGTTGAAGTCACTGACCCACTTTCATAAAGTAGGTTCTGGTAGAATTCTCTAACTAGGTCAACATAGGTGACTTCCTTAAGGGAGCAGTAGAGTTCCCATCCTTGATTTTTAATTTTGGTAGCAAAAGTAAAACCTTCTTTCTCAAAGAAACAAAAATCTATATTTTTCCCGGTTTCTACTTTTCTATCAGAAAGAGAATTTACACTGGGGCTTATGGAGAATTGAGAGGGACCTTGAGTAGGTACTGAAACTGGAGTGGGAGCAGTTGAAGATTGAGCGGCTTGCCTTTTCTTTCTGACAATTTCTTCAGGCTCACGGATTGATTTTCTTCTTTGAGGAAGCTTCATCTTTGGAGCCATATCCACTATAGTAGCAGGCAAGGAGACTTGAATTCAGTGGAGGAGGGATCACAAGAGAATAAAGAGAGATTTTGGAGGAGAAAAGAAGTGGATTTTGGAAGATCGGTAAAGTGCTAGGGCACGTTCCAACCGCGCCAAGCAATGCGAGAAAGCACAGAAAATCCTTTTCAAGGAGGCAATTTTTGGTGGAGAGGAGGAGGGAGAATTGCCTTGAAATTAATCCTTGGATTTGGAGCAAAAAGAGTTGGAGAAGACGGCTTTTGGAAGAAGGACGATGGGAAGATGAGTCGTCTCACAAACAGTAACCCTTATAAAAACAATGAACCCGTTGAAAGTTGGTGGGATTTACAAGTTTGCCATTGAGTCGACTCATGGTGGTCGACTCATGAAGTTCAGAAATTCAGAAAAAATGCAAATAAATTCCAAAAAAATTCGAATTTTTGGGTGAAGGAATTTTGCTTAATGATAAGTTTTTAGAATGATAAATTTGAGCTTTTGAGACCAGGATAGTTGTTGGAAATTGGGCTCCAAGAATATTTGATATCAATTAAGAGAAGTTTAGGCATATGGATCTAGAATTCTTAGATTTCTCCTAATTTCACAGAATCTATCCTCACTAAGAGCCTTTGTAAAGATATCAACTAATTGATTTTCAGTGCAAACATATTCAAGAATTACATTTTTGTTTTGAACATGTTCTCTTATGAAATGATGTCTTATTTCAATATGTTTAGATCTTGAGTGTTGAATAGGATTTTTCGATAGATTTATGGCACTTGTGTTGTCACATCTTATTGGTGTTTCATTAAGTTTGATTCCAAAATCTTCGAGTTGTTGCTTAATCCACAAGATTTGAGCACAACAACTACCGGCTGCAATGTATTCGGCCTCAGCCGTAGACAGTGCCACCGAATTTTGTTTCTTGCTAAACCATGAGATTAGGTTAACTCCAAGAAATTGGCAAGTTCCACTTGTGCTTTTTCTATCTAATTTACATCCAGCAAAATCAGCATCTGAATATCCTAATAAATTAATTTATGAGTCCTTAGAGTACCATAACCCTAGAGTTTGAGTACCATTTAAGTATCTAAAGATTCTTTTAACAGCATTCAAATGAGATTCCTTAGGATTAGATTGATATCTAGCACATAAACAAACACTAAACATGATATCAGGCCTACTTGCAGTTAAATATAGTAATGAACCAATTATACCTCTATAGTATTTTAAGTCTACGCTTTTACCTTCATCATCCTTGTCAAGCTTACATGAGGGACTCATTGGTGTGCCAATTGGTTTGCAGTTCTCCATTCCAAATTTTTTGAGTAGTTCCTTGGTGTACTTGCTTTGGGTGATGGAGATTCCCTCTTTTGATTGTTTGATTTGGAGTCCGAGGAAGAAGGTGAGTTCTCCCATCATGCTCATCTCGAACTCTCCCTGCATAAGCTTAGCAAAGTCTTGACAAAGGGATTCATTAGTAGACCCAAAAATTATGTCATCAACATAAATTTGTATAATTAGCATATCATTTTGATTTCTTTTAATAAATAGGGTTGTATCTACATTACCTCTTGTAAAACCATTATTTAGTAGAAATTTACTTAGCCTTTCATACCATGCTCTAGGTACTTGTTTTAATCCATATAAAGCTTTATTTAATCTAAAGACATGATTAGGAAAAGTATGATTTTCAAATCCAGGGGATTGTTCTACATATACTTCTTCAAAGATATAACAATTTAAAAATGCACTTTTAACATCCATTTGAAATAATTTGAATTTCATAAAGCAAGCATATGCAAGTAGAAGTCTAATAGCTTCTAATCTAGCAACAGGTGCAAAGGTTTCATCAAAATCAATTCCTTCTTCTTGATTATATCCCGTAGCAACCAGTCTTGCTTTATTTCTAATTACATTTCCATGCTCATCTAATTTGTTTCTAAAGACCCATTTTGTGCCAATTATTGAATAATCTTTAGGTCTTGTCACTAAGGTCCAAACATTATTTCTTTCAAATTGATTAAGTTCTTCTTGCATAGCATTAATCCAGTTATGATCATTTTCAGCTTCTTCAAAAGTTTTAGGTTCAAGTTGAGATACAAAAGCACAATGATTAAGTACATCTCTAAGTGAAGAACGAGTTTTTACCCCATGCATAGGGTCACCAATAATTAACTCCTTAGGGTGGTTGTGAACATACCTCCATTCCTTGGGTAGGTCATTTGTACCTTGAGGTTGTTCTTGAATTTCTTCACCTCTCTCATTTTGTTCGTCTTCTTGATCCTTGTCTTTTGGAGTTGCTGAATCTTTCAGAGTGATCTCCTTCATACCTTCTATTAGTGGATCTGCATCATCAACACCCTCATTCTCCCTTGAAGAAAGATCGTTAGATTCATCAAAAACAACATGTATGGACTCCTCAACTACTAAAGTTCTTTTGTTGAAAACTCTAAATGCTTTACTAGTGGAGGAGTAACCTAAAAAGATTGCTTCATCTGATTTTGCATCAAATTTACCAAGTTTTTCTTTTCCATTATTTAATACAAAACATCGGCAACCAAAGACATGAAAATATGCAATATTTGGTTTTCTTCCTTTCCAAAGTTCATAGGGGGTTTTCTTTAAAAATTGTCTAATTAAAGCACGATTTAAAATGTAACATGCTGTGTTAATAGCTTCCGCCCAAAAATATCTTTGAAGGTTGCTTTCACAAAGCATGGTACGGACCATTTCTTCTAAGGTTCTATTTTTCCTTTCAACTACCCCATTTTGTTGGGGTGTCCTAGGAGCAGAGAAGTTATGGCCAATTCCATTTTCATCACAAAAATTTTCAAAATCTTGATTTTTAAATTCAATTCCATGATCACTTCTAATATTTTGAATTGAAAACCCTTTTTCATTAGAGACTTTTCGATAAAATTTAGTGAAAATATGAAAATTTTCATTTTTGTGAGCCAAAAAGAAAATCCAAGTAAAACGAGAGTAATCATCTATAATTACAAAGCCATATCATTTTCCTCCTAGACTCGTGGTTCTAGTTGATCCAAATAAGTCCATATGTAAGAGCTCTAAAGGTCTAGAAGTTGAAACAGTGTTTTTGGATTTAAATGAAACTCTAGTTTGTTTACTTAATTGGCATGCATCACAGATTTTATCCTTTTCAAAATTCAATTTTGGCAAACCGAGAACTAAGTCCTTTTTAATTAATTTTGAAAGAGAATGCATGCTAATATGTGCAAGTCTACGATGCCACAGCCAACTAGTCTCATTAATTTTAGCATTCAAAGATACTAGGCATTGCATGTCTAATTTGGCTAAATCATTCAAATCTACCATATAAACATTGCCATGCCTATGTCCTATAAATTTAATGCCATCGTTAATAGGACTAGTCACAATGCAAACAGATGATTCAAAAACTACTTTATACCCTTTATCACAGAATTGACTAACGCTAAGTAAGTTATGCTTTAAACCTTTAATTAATAAAACATTCTCAATGTATTTGGAGGGAGTGATACCAATGTTACCTGTTGGGTAAAAAATACCCACAGCCGAAATCCTCAATGGAATCGACATCAACTGCAGCTCCGCCCGGACTCCTACGGGAGCCGGGCTCCACCGCCGACAACAAGTGCACCTCCGCCCGAACTCCTACGGGAGCCGGGCTCCACCGCCGACAGCAAGTGCAGCTCCGCCCGGACTCCTACGGGAGCCGGGCTCCACCGCCGACAGCAAGTGCAGCTCCGCCCGGACTCCTACGGGAGCCGGGCTCCACCGCCGACAGCAAGTGCAACTCCGCCCGGACCCCTACGGGAGCCGGGCTCCACCACCGACAGCAAGTGCAGCTCCGCCCGGACTCCTACGGGAGCCGGGCTCCACCGCCGACAGCAAGTGCAGCTCCGCCCGGACCCCTACGGGAGCCGGGCTCCACCGCCGACAGCAAGTGCAGCTCCGCCCGGACTCCTACGGGAGTCGGGCTCCACCGCCGACAGCAAGTGCAGCTCCGCCCGGACTCCTACGGGAGCCGGGCTCCACCGCCGACAGCAAGTGCAGCTCCGCCCGGACTCCTACGGGAGCCGGGCTCCACTGCCGACAGCAAGTGCAGCTCCGCCCGGACCCCTACGGGAGCCGGGCTCCACCGCCGACAGCAAGTGCAGCTCCGCCCGAACTCCTACGGGAGCCGGGCTCCACCGCCGACAGCAAGTGCAGCTCCGCCCGGACCCCTACGGGAGCCGGGCTCCACCGCCGACAGCAAGTGTAGCTCCGCCCGGACTCCTACGGGAGCCGGGCTCCACCGCCGACAGCAAGTGCAGCTCCACCCGGACTCCTACGGGAGCCGGGCTCCACTGCCGACAGCAAGTGCAGCTCCGCTCGGACCCCTACGGGAGTCGGGCTCCACCGCCGACAGCAAGTGCAGCTCCGCCCGGACTCCTACGGGAGCCGGGCTCCACCGCCAACAGCAAGTGCAGCTCCGCCCGGACTCTTACGGGAGCCGGGCTCCACCGCCGACAGCAAGTGCAGCTCCGCCCGGACTCCTACGGGAGCCGGGCTCCACCGCCGACAGCAAGTGCAGCTCCACCCGGACTCCTACGGGAGCCGGGCTCCGCCTCCGACATCAATTGCTGGTAAGCTCCGACCGGACTCCTACGGGAGTCGGACTTCACCTCTAACTTTGGTTGCAGCACAGCTCCGCCCGGACTCCTACGGGAGCCGGGCTCCGCCCCCAGCACCGACATCAGCACAGCTCCGACCGGGCTCTTAAGGGAGCCGGGCTACGTCCTCGACGCCAATGACTGCAACCGCAAGCAGACTTCGCCCGAACTCCTACGAGAGCCGAGCTCCACCCCCAACGTCAGCTCCGAGGGGGTTCCGCCCGGACTCCCCCAGAAGTCGGGCTCCACCCACGACCCTGCTCCACTTCCTGTGGCAGACTCCGTGCAGTTCCATCGTTCCCTGACAGGCTGCAGTAGCCATCGTCGCCCTGCTCCACTTCTTGTGGCAGATTCCGCACAGCTCCACTATCCTCTGGCAGGCCACAGTGGCGGCCATGAACCTGCTCCACCTCCTGCGACGGATACCAGGCGATTCTCCTATCCGCTGACAACGGACGCTGCTCCACCCCTCATAACAGATTCCACGTGGCGGGCCGAGGTGATGGCCATGTGTCCACTCCACTATCTTCCGCAATCAATTCCCCTGACCATGGGCGGCCCACTACCAGACGGTTACAAACATCGCCATCAATCCGTTGCCTCCTCCGTCTATAAAAGGGGGATCCAGATACGTTATTCTCTAAGCTCCTTTTCCCTATCTCAAAACTCTGCTAAATTCTCCATTCGAGCACTCCATTCTTGTTGAGGCAGAGAACTGACTTGAGCGTCGGAGGGTCTTGTCGGAGCAACCCCACCTCCGGTTTAGACTTTCCTTGCAGGTCCCGACGGCGAACGCGGCTTCCCCGACTCCAGCTTCTCCGGCGCTAGCGGATTTTTGCACCAACAGGATTGGCGCTAGAGGAAGGGGCTGTGTCTTCGCAGCACCCTTGTTCTTGAAGGAGCACTCAACGGACCCACTTCCGGCCATCTTTTCCGGCATCCAATCCTCTTTTCCCCATCCGATGCCCTCCCGCGAGGTTTCTGCACAACTACCTCCGGCTATGGTTGCTGATAAAGGGTGGCCGGAGGATCGGCCTTCGCCGGATTCCGTCAACGTCATCTCGGGAGAATCCCGGCCGGAGGCAGCTGCACCCCTCAAGCGGCAAAAAGTCGAAGAGCCCATAGCCTTCACTGAAGAAGACACCCAGGGAGTCTAATTCCCTCATAACGACGCGGTCGTAGTTTCCTTGAACATAGCAAATTATGACGTCCGTCGCATTCTCGTCGACAACGGAAGTTCGGCCGACATCTTATTCTACAGTGCCTATTCGAGAATGGCCACTCTTGGAGGTCATCTAAGGCCGATGTGCTCCCCCTTGATAGGGTTTACTGGTGACGCCGTTCCGACGGAAGGAATGATAGCTCTAACTGTGACCGCGGGTCAGCATCCAAAGCAGTCCAGAGCCCTGGTGAATTTCCTGGTGGTAAAGGCGCCGTCTGCCTACAATGCAATTCTTGGCCGACCCAGCCTCAATGCCCTTAGAGCCGTTGTTTCAACCTACCATTTGAAGTTGAAGTTCCCCACTGACAAGGGGATTGGAGAAGTTCGGGGAGACCAAGCGCTGGCCAGGCACTGCTACAATATTGCCCTGCAAAGAAGCGATCAAGCGGACCTCTGTCCAGTCGACGGGTTGGATGCGCGCGATGACCTCACTGAAGAGAGGGGCGGCCCGATCGAGGACCTAATACCAATTCCTTTGAATGATGGGAATGCGGAGCATGTTGTGTTAATTGGCTCCAACCTGGAGGAGGAGGTGCGGACGCATCTCGTGGATTTTCTCCGAAGGAATGCGGACGTTTTCGCATGGGTCCCGACGGATATGCCGGGGATTGAGACAGAAGTCATGGAACATCATCTGGCGGTCGACCCTAAACATCGGCCAACAAAAGAAAAAAATCCGGAGTCATGCCCCGGAGAGGCAGAAGGCGATAGCCGAGGAAGTGGATAAACTTCTCAAGGCCGGATTCATCAAGGAGGTCAATTATCCAGAGTGGATCTCCAATGTTGTCTTGGTCAAGAAAGCAAACGGCAAGTGGAGGATGTGTATCGACTTCAAAAAGCTGAATAAAGCTTGCCCAAAGGACAGCTACCCCCTTCCCAGGATCGACCAACTGGTGGACGCTACCTCGGGTCATGAGCTTCTCACTTTCATGGATGCATTCTCCAGCTATAACCAGATTAGAATGGCATCGGAAGATGAAGAAAAGATCGCTTTTATCACTAATCGTGGCCTTTACTGCTACAGGGTTATGCCGTTCGGCCTCAAGAACGCGGGTGCAACCTCTCAACGACTGGTGAACAAGATCTTCAAGGAGCAGATCGGCCGAAACATGGAGGTTTATGTGGACGATATGCTCGTGAAAAGCAGGTCTTCCAAAAATCATGTAGCCGACCTCGAGGAAACCTTTGGCGCTCTTCGAAAGTATAGAATGAAGCTGAACCCGACCAAATGCGCCTTTGGGGGAACCTCAGGAAAGTTCCTGGGCTTCATGGTGTCGGGATGCGGGATCGAGGCCAATCCGAAGAAAAATTGCACCATCCAAAATATGACTGCCCCAAGGTCGATCAAGGAGGTTCAATGCCTCACGGGAAGAGTCGCGGCTCTTAATCACTTCGTCGCGAGGTCGGTCGAACGATGTCTGCCCTTCTTTCAAACCCTCAAACAGCCGAAGAACTTCTATTGGACCCCTGAATGCCAACAGGCATTCGAAGAATTGAAAAGCTACCTTAGCTCGCCCCCACTACTGGCGAAGCCCGAGCCTAAAGAGGAATTATTTTTGTATCTGGCGGTCTCTCCCACAGCCCTTGCAGCTGTCCTTGTTAAAGAGGAAATGAAAGTCCAGCGACCAGTCTACTACATTAGTCGCGTGTTGAGGGATGCCGAGATCAGGTATACTAAATTAGAAAAACTGACCTACGCCTTGTTGATTGCAGCTCGGAGACTCCGGCCTTACTTTCAAGGGCACACGGTGACGTTACTCACCGACCAACCGATCAAGGCGGTTTTGCACCGAGCTGATATCTCCGGAAGAATGGCGAAATGGGCCATCGAGCTCACAGAATTCGACATCAACTACAAGCCTAGACCGGCGATAAAAGCTCAGGTGTTGGCGGATTTCACAATAGAATGCACCATCCCCGAGGAGGCCGAACCTGAGCAAAACAAAATTGATGACCTGAGGACTCAACCGAACTCCCCCGACGAAGAAGCCAGTTCGTCCGATAGCTTTTGGACCCTCCATGTGGACGGATCGTCCAACATGGCAGGCGCGGGTGCAGGCCTGATCTTGACCAGCCCGGAGGGAGTCGTTGCGGAGTACGCTCTGCATTTCAAATTCCCCGCAACAAACAATGGAGCGGAGTATGAAGCTCTGATCGCAGGATTGAGGATCGCCAGGGAGCTCTGAATAGGTCAACTCCGGGTGCACAGTGATTCCCAACTTGTGGTGGGGCAAGTCAGCGGGAGCTTTGAAGCGCGGGAGGACAGTATGGCCAAATATCTTGAGAAGGTGAAGGAGTTCATCCCTGCCTTTGGCGATTTCGACATCAGGCAAATTCCAAGATCGGAGAACACCAGAGCCGATCTTCTCTCCAAGCTGGCGACATCGGCTCCGACCGAATTTCCAAAAGGCATCCTCTTTGAAGTTTTGAAACGATCGAGTATGGAAGAACCGCGACTCGTAATGGAGATCGACCACGAGCCCAGCTGGGTCGACCCGCTAATAACCTATCTTAGAGATGGGATTCTCCCCCAGGATGCAAAAAAAGCCCGGAAATTCTGAAATCAAGCCTCCCGGTACATCCTTTATGAGGGCAAATTGTACAAAAGATCGTACTCCTTGCCTCTCTTGAGATGCCTCCGACCCTCAGAAGCTGACTACGCTTTATGGGAAGTGCACAAGGGAGCTTGCGGAAGCCATTTAGGTGCCAGGTCTCTATCCCACAAGCTACTCCGCCAAGGGTATTACTGGCCAACAATGCACCATGATTCAATTGAATATGTCAAAAAGTGTGATCGATGCCAGAGATACGCCAACGTCCAGAGACAACCTGCTACCGAGCTTACACCCTTGAGTGCCCCATGGCCTTTTGCGCAATGGGGAATGGATATTCTTGGCCCCTTTCCCATGGCGTCTGGTCAAAGGAAATTCCTCCTTGTAGCAATCGACTACTTCACCAAATGGGTCGAGGCCGAGCCACTAGCCAAAATCACAGAAGCGAAAGTGCAGGATTTCGTCTGGAAATCGATCGTGTGCAGGTTCGGTTTGCCTAGAACCCTCATCACTGATAATGGCCGGCAATTCGCGGGAGCCAGATTTGCTGAATTCTGTGAAGACCTAAACATCTCCCACAAATTCACATCAGTGGCCCATCCCCAGGCGAACGGCGAAGCCGAGGTAACAAACAGAACCCTTTTGCAGGGGATCAGGACCAGGCTCGAAAAAGCAAAAGGAACTTGGGCGGACGAACTTTATCATGTGCTATGGGCTTATCGGACCACCCAGAGGTTGCCTACAGGAGAGACTCCCTTTGCTTTAGCCTTTGGTACGGAAGCTGTCATCCCGATCGAGCTTAAACTCCCGTCGGCACGAGTCGCGGTATTCGACGAACCCCAAAATGCGCAAAGTCTCAGAGCCAACCTTGACCTACTGGAAGAAAGGCGGGAGATTGCTCAGGTTCGAATGGCAGCCTACAGACAGAAAGTTGCCCGATATTACAACGCCCGAGTCAAGAACAAGGTATTCAAAGCAGGGGATCTAGTGCTCCGGCGAGCTGCTGTCTCACAACCACAGGGCCAGGGGAAGCTTGCCCCAAACTGGGAGGGACCTTATGAGGTCAAAGAAGTAGTCCGACCTGGAACTTATTATCTCAAGAAACTCGGAGGAGCCGACCTCCCACGATCGTGGAGCTCAGAAAACTTATGGATGTACTACCAGTGATTTCGTCCTAATCAAAAAATGCGTGCTCATTTGTCTTAGGACAATTCAAGCAGACGGTATAAAAAATGAGAGGTCAACCTTATAAAAGTCGAAGGCCCGGTTCTTTTAGACCGGATGGGGGGAGAGGCCTTGCTACGCCCATATGTGCCCCCACAGCCCTGTTAGGGACAGGAGGATAACCTCGCCCTAACTTGAGCAAAGTCGAAGGCCCGGTTCTTTTAGACCGGATGGGGGGAGAGGCCTTGCAATGCCCATATGTGCCCCCACAGCCCTGTTAGGGACAGGAGGAGAACCTCGCCCTAACTTGAGCAAAGTCGAAGGCCCGGTTCTTTTAGACCGGATGGGGGGAGAGGCCTTGCAACGCCCATATGTGCCCCCACAGTCCTGTTAGGGACAGGAGGAGAACCTCGCCCTAACTTGAGCAAAGTCGAAGGCCCGGTTCTTTTAGACCGGATGGGGGGAGAGGCCTTGCAACGCCCATATGTGCCCCCACAGCCCTGTTAGGGACAGGAGGAGAACCTCGCCCTAACTCGAGCAAAGTCGAAGGCCCGGTTCTTTTAGATCGGATGGGGGGAGAGGCCTCGCAACGCCCTAATGTGCCCCCACAGCCCTGTCAGGAACAGGAGGAGAACCTCGTCCTGACATGAGCAAAGTGGAAGGCTCGGACTCCTACGGGAGCCGGGTCCCTACGCCAAGAAGACTTCGCCCGGACTCCTACGGGAGCCGGGTTCCGCCGCCAAGAAGACTTCGCCCGGACTCCTACGGGAGCCGGGTCCCGCCGCCAAGAAAACTTCACTCGGACTCCTACGGGAGCCGGGCCCCTACGCTAAAGAAGACTTCGGACTCCTACGGGAGCCGGGTCCCGCCGCCAAGAAAACTTCACCCGGACTCCTACGGGAGCCGGGTCCCTACGCCAAGAAGACTTCGCCCGGACTCCCACGGGAGCCGGGTTCCGCCGCCAAGCAGACTTCGCCCGGACTCCTACGGGAGCTGGGTTCCGCCGCCAAGAAAACTTCGCCCGGACTCCTGCGGGAGCCGGGTTCCGCCGCCGAGAAGACTTCACCCGGACTCCTACGGGAGTCGGGCCCCTACGCCAAAGAAGACTTCGGACTCCTACGGGAGCCGGGTCCCGTCGCCAAGAAAACTTCACCCAGACTCCTATGGGAGCCGGGCCCCTACGCCAAAGAAGACTTCGGACTCCTACGGGAACCGGGTTCCGCCGCAAAAAAGACTTCACCCAGACTTCACCCGGACTCCTACGGGAGCCGGGCTCCACCGCCAACGTCAGCTACAGGACAACTCCGCCCGGACTTCTACGGAAGTCGGACTTTACTTATGGCTTTGATTGCAGAAAAACTTTGCCCTGGCCCTTACGAGAATCGAGCTACTCCAACTCTCGGAGGGCTTCTCCGTTCGGACTATCAAGGGAGCCGAACTTAGCCCCGACTTCAGCGGAGAAAAATCCGAGCGAACCTGACAAGTGGGTATCCCCGAATGGCACAAAAGCCGAAAAGGAGATCGGCGAATGACGACCCCACATGAACTGAAAAGGTCGCCGACGACCCTGGAACGACGTAACACAGGCAAAGAGAAGGAAAGGAAAATGAAGAAGTTCGGCAGGCAACTATTTAACACAAGATGCAAACAAGGTACTGAAATTGCTTTTTCATTTAACAGAAGTACATGTTACAAGACCCGGTGGGTCAGGAAAAAAAAGAGAAGATACACATCATCGCGAGTATCACGAGCACGGTCCGGGCAGGACGAATCGGATGTCGCTCCGAGCTACGAACTCCGTCTCTATCCTTCTCCAGTGCGTGTAACAGCTCTCGCCCCATCTTGCCTCATTCTGTTCCCGAAGTCCCAACCTTAGCGGGAAAGGGGTGGGATAGATCTCCGGAGGCGGTGGGGGTAACGGCGGCAGTAGCGAAGACCTGTTTCAAGAAGAACCGTAGCCACTTCAGGAGCGGTCGGGACACCAAAGATATGCCTCATCTCTGGATGCACCACGACGACCGCCACCCGAGACGCTCCGGCAAGGTCGGCATGCGTTACTTCCACCATCCCCGCAACAAGTTCTACTGCCTCACCGTCGATGCCGACCGCCTCTGGTCTCTCGGCCCCGAGGCGTCAAGGATCCCGTCATGGCTTATGGCGTCTATTCTGCCCTCTTGACCGGTATCACCTCGCCTTGCTGCTCCGAGATTCGCGGGCAGAATAACTTCACCGACAGCCCTCGTTATTAAACTTTTGTTGTTGAAAGAATTCTTCCTTGGGCTCCCTTTAGAGCGACGGAGATTCTCACCGGCCGCCATTCTCCTCCTCACCTTCCTCCAAACCCTAAAAATCCCCTCAAAAATAGCCTCCCGAGTAGAGAACATGGTATAAGGGAAGGAGACAGGGACTGGGGCGAGAGAAGCAGGACTCTCAGACGAAAGAACAGCGCCAGAATGAGGCCACGAAGGGGCTGAGGAGTTTAAATAGCCGACGGATCCTGGCGCAGTTATGGCGGCGGGTATTCCTGGGCCAACTGATGTGTGCCGCGTGGCGCGCTTATCCCCTTCACCGCCATCGAGGGTTGACCGCTCACGAATTCTCGCAAAGCGATGCTTGGGATCGTGTTTCAACGGGGGTTCTGAAAAGACTTTTCAAGTCACCTTCACCGAAAAATGGACTCTGACGTGCGCGCATTAAATAGGGGCGACAGTGCGCAAGGTTCGAAGGGACAATTCCGGCTGCGCACATCTCTCTCCCTGTGTACTTCCTTCGCTTGAAATTCAAACTCGGAAGTAGGGGGACTGGTGTTGGGTATAAAATACCCGCAGCCGAAATCGACAGCGAAACGGCTCCGCCCGAACTCCTATGGGAGCCGGGCTCCTCTATCAACAGCGGAACGGCTCCGCCCAGACTCCTATGGGAGCCGGGCTCCTCCATCAACAGCAGAACCGCTCCGCCCGGACTCCTATGGGAGCCGGGCTCCTCCATCGACAGCGGAACGGCTCCGCCCGGACTCCTATGGGAGCCGGGCTTCTCCATCAACAGCAGAACGGCTCCGCCCGGACTCCTATGGGAGCCGGGCTCCTCCATCAACAGCAGAACGGCTCTGCCCGGACTCCTATGGGAGCCGGGCTCCTCCATCGACAGCGGAACGGCTCCGCCCGGACTCCTACGGGAGCCGGGCTCCTCCATCAACAGCAGAACGGCTCCGCCCGGACTCCTATGGGAGCCGGGCTCCTCCATCGACAGTGGAACGGCTCCGCCCGGACTCCTATGGGAGCCGGGCTTCTCCATCAACAGCAGAATGGCTCCGCCCGGACTCCTATGGGAGCCGGGCTCCTCCATCAACAGCAGAACGGCTCCGCCCGGACTCCTATGGGAGCCGGGCTCCTCCAACGACAGCGGAACGACTCCGCCCGGACTCCTACGGGAGCCGGGCTCCTCCATCGACAGCGGAACGGCTCCGCCCGGACTCCTATGGGAGCCGGGCTTCTCCATCGACAGCAGAACGGCTCCGCCCGGACTCCTATGGGAGACGGGCTCCTCCATCAACAGCGGGGCGGCTCCATCCGGATCTCTACGGGAGCCAAGCTCCGTCCTCAATCTCCGACCTCAGTATCGGCTGCTGGAGTCGGACTCCACCCACGACCTCGACCGAAAGGGGGACTCCTCCCAGACTCCTACAAAGGCCGAACTCCGACCACTGTCGAGCCTCGATCAACAGATCCGCTTCCCTTGGCAGATCATGATAACAACCATGATCCTGTTCCACTTCCTATAGCGGATTTCGTGCGGCTCCATCACCCCCTGCGGCGGACCCATTACTCTCTGACAGACTGTGTCAATAACTATGATGCTGCTCCGCTCCCTGCGGCAGGTGCTGCACGATCCCACTACTCGCTGACAACTAGCAGCAACGGACGCCGCTCCACTACCTGCAGTAGGCCCTATGTAGCGGGCTGGGGCGATGGCCACGGGTCTACCCCACTATCTTCCGCAATCAATTTCCCTGACCATGGGCGGCCCACTACCAAGCGGTTACAAACGTCGCCATCAATCCATTTGCCTCCTCCGCCTATAAAAGGGAGACCCAGATACGTTATTCTCTAAGCTCCTTTTCCCTATCTCAAAACTCTGCTAAATTCTCCATTCGAGCACTCCATTCTTGTTGAGGCAGAGAACTGACTTGAGCATCGGAGGGTCTTGCCGGAGCAACCCCACCTCCGGTTTAGACTTCCCTTGCAGGTCCCGACGGCGACCGCGGCTTCCCCGACTCCAGCTTCTCCGGCGCTAGCGGATTTTTGCACCAACAGCCCTATTTATAGAACCGTAGAATAGCTCTGATCTACTGACAATTTAACTCCTCTAACCAATGTTCGACAAGTGTTGCCTGATGATTGGTCGAAGTAGGAATTCCATGGATCCGAGGAATCGATGCTCCAGATTCAAAGACGGTTCTAAAGGAAAGAAAAATTGTTTCTCTTCGGATAGCCCAGGTTGCATCTAAAATTTTTTTATAAATCTATATGATTAAGGATCAAATCCTTACCTGGATAGCAGTGAAACTAGAGATCAAATCTCTAATAATTTGAAATAAACTTTTGCGAAGATCTGGAAGTGCAGACCCTCTACTTTGCATGCCATCAAACAATATAGAAAAGCATGATGAATTCTGTTGGGTATAAAATACCCACAGCCAAAACCCTCAACGGAATCGACATCAACTGCAGCTCCGCCCGGACTCCTACGGGAGCCGGGCTCCACCACCGACAACAAGTGCAGCTCTGCCTGGACTCCTACGGGAGCCGGGCTCCACCGCCGACAGCAAGTGCAGCTCCGCCCGGACTCCTACGGGAGCTGGGCTCCACCGTCGACATCAACTGCAGCTCCGCCCGGACTCCTACGGGAGCCGGGCTCCACCGCCGACAGCAGGTGCAGCTTCGCCCGGACTCCTACAGGAGCCGGGCTCCACCGCCGACAGCAAGTGTAGCTCCGCCCGGACTCCTACGGGAGCCGGGCTCCACCGCCGACAGCAAGTGCAGCTCCGACGCTAGCGGATTTTTGCACCAACATTATCTATCCTGATGATCTTTCCTTTGCCATTATCTCCAAAGGTGACCATCCCTCCATCCTTAGCATCAAGCGTGATGAATTGTGATTCATCACCAGTCATGTGTCTTGAGCATCCACTGTCAAGATACCATTTCCTGTTTCCTTCTTGGGATGCTAGACACACCTGCAAGCAAAGGTCAAGTCTCTGTCTTAGGTACCCAAGCTTTCTTGGGTCCTTTTGGGTTAGTCAGAATGGTTCCTTTTGGAACCCATATTTTCTTTATAGTTGTATTTGTAGATTTGAGGCATGTGTATGATTTATGTCCTATTCTACCACATTTGAAACAAGTAATATTTGTAGACTTGTTACTTGAATAATTTACATAAATATCCTTCAGAAACTTTTATTTCTTCAGAGGTTTATACCCAAGTCCAGCCTTATCATATATAGCTTTCTGATTTTTAAGGATCATATTTAGTTTGTTTGAACTTAAGGTGAACTTATCTACTATAGATTTCAGCTTGTTAATTTCATCCTTTAAGTTTTGATTTTCTTGACTCAAGGTGAATTTTTCAATTGAAAGAATTTCAGCTTGTTTCACTAAGGACTGATTTTCCAATTTCAGTTCTTTGTTTTTCTTCCCTAGTTTCTTTAATTCATCAATTGAATCATAGAATGCTTCATGCAATTCTTCAAAAGTAAATTCACTAGTGGATTCAGAAGTTACCTCATTTTCGTGTGCCATTAGGCACAGGTTGGCTTGTTCTGTTGAGGTTTCCTCGTCGGAGCTTGAATCATCACTCGCACTCCAAGTCGCCATCATTGCCTTCTTTTTGAACTTTTTGGGACCTTTCTTCAGTTGTGGACATTCGGATCTGAAATATCCCGGCTTCTTGCACTCGTAGCATGTAAGGGGTTGATCTTTCTCTTTTTCTTTGCTTTATTCCCCTTTTGTGAATTTCTTTCTCATCCTCTGTTTCCTTTTTCTTAGAAACTTCTTAAATTTTCGGGTGATGAGTGCCATCTCTTCATCCTGTTCTTCATCTTCAGAGTCATCCATTTCATAATCAGGCAAAGTTGTGGATTTGAGGGCAATGGTTCTTTTCTTTTTGACTTCATCCTCTTGATGTTGCTTCATGCTAAGTTCATGAGTCATCAAGGATCCAAGAAGCTCTTCTAGAGGTAGAGTGTTCAAGTCCTTTGCTTCTTGGATGGCAGTCACCTTGGCTTCCCAAGTTCTTGGCAGTGACCTGAGAATCTTCCTTACAAGTTCACTGTTAGTATAAGATTTGCCAAGACTCTTCAAACTATTAATTATATCAGTAAAACGAGTAAACATAGCAGTTATGGACTCATCATGCTCTATTTTGAATAATTCATATTTATGTACAAGCATGTTTATTTTAGACTCTTTTACTTGATTTGTTCCCTCATGGGTTACTTCTAACCTATCCCATATTTTTTTAGCAGATGCACAAGTAGAAATACGATTGAATTCACTTGCATCTAGTGCACAATAAAGAACATTCATGGCTTTGGCATTTAATTGTGCCAATTTCTTGTCAACCTCATCCCATTCTTTCTCGGGTTTGGTTGACTCCTCACCATCTATAATCTTGGTGGGTGTGTGAGGACCATTCACTATGATACTCCACATATCATAGTCGAGTGCTTGTATGAAAATCTTCATCCGAGCTTTCCAATAGGTGTAATTAGACCCATTGAAAAGTGGAGGTCGGTTTGTTGATTGCCCCTCGGCTAGAGAAGTACCAACATGGGTTGCCATAGATCTTTTGGCTCTTTGATTGTTAGATCAAAGAAGGGCTAGAGCACCAGGCTCTGATACCACTTGTTGCCCAGCTATGCAACCCAAGAGGGGGGGGTGAATTGGGTTTCTAAAAATTTTAAGCCCGACTGATTACTTATGAAGAACAAAACAAAGACTTTAATTCAATATTAATTACCTAAAGCAGGAATGCAAGAATATAATAAAGAAATAAAGTGAAGCGATAAAGCACACCACAAACACAAGGATTTATAGTGGTTCGGTGCTAACCTTGCACCTACATCCACTCCCCAAGATCCTACTTGGGAATTTCAATCCACTATACTTTGTATTCAACCCGAATACAAAACGTCAAAAACTCCGACTCTAGCTATCCCAAGCTAGATCACTTATTTTTTGGGTACAAGTAAACCCAAAACACTCCGATTTCAGGTTCGGATCAACCTTTTCTTGTTTTGGAAATCCTCCCAAAAATAAGAACAATTACTTACAAGAGTAAGAGAATTTAAAGCACAAATTAATACAATAACAGCTCCTTAAATGAGCGAATATAACAATAAAATCACTTTACTCAAATAAAGAAACCCTTTTTGAATTTTCTCAAGATGGATGAACGCTTGAACGAATGCTTGAGAAGAGGATGATCGTTGATTGAAGATCCCTTGAAGGCTTTGAACGATCTCTAGATCAAGGTTGAAACAATAAGCGTGACAAATCCTCTCTTTGAAAACTCTTGAATCTCTTTCACAATCTCATGTGTGGATTTTGGATCCTCTTTTCTTTTTCTTTCAAATATCTCGTTGATCTCAGGCTTTTTCGTGCAGATTTTGGATCCTCTCTATTGTATTTGATCTCACGTTTGATCTCTATTTAATCTACAATTTCTTTCACCATTTTAAGCATTTTACAACATTAGAAGCAAGAGAAAATAATTTAAGCAGATAAAGAGCCGTTAGAGCAATTTTAGGAAGCATAAAAGGCAATTAAAACAGGCAAAAAAATAGCTGTTGCTGACATTTTCCATCGTAGGGGTCGACTCATGAGTCGACTCATGCATCAGGAGTCGACTCATGAGTCGACTTCTGTTGCATTTACCAGAGAATGCATTTCTGGAAATTCTTGGCTCAAATCAGCAGGGGTCGACTCATGAGTCGACTCATGCCTTGTGGGTCGACTCATGAGTCGACTCACAGGTCGTGCCAAGCCAGAAAATTAGCGTGCCAAGGAGAATTTTTGCGTGCCAATCAGCTCACAGTGCCATGAGTTGACTCACGGGTTGACTCATGATTTTCAAACATGCATAACTTTCAAAATATAAGTCCAAAAATAATGAAATTTTCACCAATAGTTTTCAAATCATTTGTTTTATCAAATGATACTATCAAATCAGGATTTTAGTGAAATTATGATTTTGCCCTTGAAGAGCATAAGGACTTTTTCATTTTAAAATTATTTGTATCCCTTCAATCTGCTTTGTAATCATCAAAATCAATCTAGGAGCAACAACAACCAAATGATAGGCTGTTAATAAGGACGATAGCTTCTATCGAGCATAGGTCGCTGTAGGCCATATGGGTTGGTTGTCCTCTTAACCAAAGAGTGTGGAGATACTGGTATGGCATACAGGTGAGATGCACTAGTACATCATCATTGAACGTGACCAACTCCAGAGTATTCTGCTGTCGAGAATGTCTTTGATGGGATATAGGTATAAGTGTCCCTTAGACCTGAGATCGCCTCAGTGACTTGCAAGCAACTCACTGTGCTTTGGTACTGGACTAACTGAATTTTTAATTCAGAGATGGAAGGCTTTTGGGCACAATCAAGTACTTGCAAAGTCAGAGTGTGATCGAGATGGGATTGACCACTCCAAGAGTTGGAGAAGAATGAGTCACTGTATTTCAATTTAGCAAAACCTTGGCCAGGATAATCCATCAGATGGATTTGATATTTTGAAATACAATGTGGACAACCTGATCAGAGTTGACAGTTGAACTCTGGGGTGTCCTATGATCATTTTGGTCAAGGAGATGAATTATATGAAAACTATATCCGCATGGGTTCTAAGGATGTTGTTCTACACATTCGACCTATCCGATCATCGGGTACCATTGCTAGATGTCACTTTGATTGGTATAGAAATTTGTTCCTGTGCTACCGATTTAGATTCAGACCTATGAGGTCACACATATTAGAGTTCATGATCCGATCAGCTAGTTGATCAACGATTAAGAATCGTTCTAGAGTTAAATGATCAATACGATTGACATTTAACCTAGTGCAAGTGTTGCAGGAGGATCGATTAGCAATTCAATTGCTAATTGGCTTAATTTGATTAAGTCAATGGGTTGAGATTAAGTCTAATTAAATATGATATAATTAGATTTGATTTGGGCTTGATTGGATCAAGTCCAATTGTTGATTGGATCAAGTCCAATTGGTTTATTGGATAAGCCAAGTGCAAGGAAAAACTAGTCCTAGTTCAACTAGGACTTGGGTCAATCTAATTTCTAATTTGATTAAAAAATTAAATCAGATTTAAATCTAATTTAATCTGATTAAATTAGATTTTTAATTAGATTAAGACCTATTTTAATTAGGTTGATCTAATTTTGATTTGATTTGGTTTGAGAAACTAAATTAAAACAAGTTATAAGATAGAATCCTAGTAAGACTAGGATTCCACCTTGCACCACATAAGCCTTCCCCACACCCTCTCTCTCATTCAACGCCAATCTCCTCTTATTTTGTGTGACAAAAGTCCTCTCCTAGATCTCTCCCACATTCACAAAAGGTCTCCTCTCTTCTTTCTTACATGGAAGGTGGTTTGGATCAAATCAAAAAGGAATAAGTTTGGATTTCGAATTCTATGAGATAGAGTTTTAGAAATCCAAAACTCTTTCAATTTTGTACTGAATTTATCCAATTTTTTTTTAGAATTTTTGTGGCTTTTATGGTACATATTATGCACCCTTTGCTAGTGATCCATGTATGAAAATAAGGTGAATATGCTCAAGAGTTGGGCTCCCCTTATCTTGCCATGTTTGGATAAGCCTTGACTAGGTATTTGACCTAGACAAGGACTCCATCATATCTCTCTATATAAAATGAGTTTCTTCATAAAATTTTTGAAGAAAATATAGATTTGAGAGACCTTTGAGCTATCCAAAAATTAGAGAGAAAGACTTTTGGGTCGTGGAGATATAAAAGATACAAGTTAGGGTGTCTAGAGAAAGAAACGAGAAGAAGAAGAGGGTCTTCTTCTAGGGTTGTTTGTTTTCATATCTTTCTTTCCTCCATCTTGAGTTTCCTGAGAGTGTCTCAGATCTAAAACTCCTCCTTCTACTTTCTATCTTCGAAAGAGTCCAAATCAAGAAGAAGGAGGCACCTGATCAACCATCAAAGAAGGATCAGCGCAGTACTAGCATACTGTGCTGATTTCCTGAAGCAGGACTTCTGATCGAGATTCGTGGGCTCGTGTGGTTGACTCCTAGAGGCTGGATGCATGTGCGGCTTGCAACATCATCCTCAAGCCTGGATCAGTAAGGTTAGAATGTCTAACTTGCAAGGTAATAGATCTGATCTATTGTTTAATACATACATTAGATGTAGTATAGAAACATGTTGATATGATCAACATATAGTTCATGCTATATTTATATATTTTAATTTTTGATTTAATGCTATATAATAATCATATAATAGGATCTTATATCTAAGGATTTTCTAGTTTTAAAAAATAAATTTTGATTTATTTTAGTCTTCCACTGTATGATCTTGAAAAAGTTTCAAGATCTAACCCTGAAACCCTAGATCTGGTTCCTACAATTGGTATCAGAGCTTAGGTTCTTTATTACATGATTATTTATATATGCTTAGATTATTTTTTAGATTAGATCTAATTTATAATCTAATTATTAAATCTAAAATTAAAATTTTAGATCAATCACGAACTGCTAGGTTGTCCTGCTGTAAGGTTTACCCCTTACAGTGCAAAAGTTGTCCTAGTTTGTGTAGATCTATCTTTAATCATAAATTTGTTAGATATGATCTAGATTAAATTTATGATTTATTAGATTTAAAAGATATTTAAATTTGAAATAAAATCTCTTTGTTAATAATTTTTGTACAAAAAAATTATTTAAAGTTAAAATTATTTCAATTACATGAACCTGTTTAGATTAGATCTAAAGTAGTTTCATGTTTATTTCACTTGTATCTTGATTATGAATCAAACATGCAATATAGTTGGTAGAATCATATTATAAAATTTTTTTACAAATATGAAAAATATTTTTTGAAAAGCCGAACCCAACCGTCAGCCCAAAACTTAATTAAGAATTAAGAAGTTGTTTGATTAGGTTCTAGGATTGTGAATTGAAGAACCTAAGACACAAACCATAACACATTGGGTTAATGGGTTAGTGGGAATTAGGTCCATTAATTGGGTTAGACCTATGGTTAGATTGAAGATGGACTTAATTAAGGAATTGACTAAATCTAATCAATTGTTGTCTTAGATTAGGTCAAGGATTCTCTAGATCAATTACAATAGTTGTAGTTGATCAAGTCCATGTCTTTAACGAGAACCAAATGGATTTGATTCTTGGCTAAGCGGTCTAGCACGAACTGTTAGATTGATCTAATCGAAACTAATTAAACTAGTTGGTATCTAAGGTAAACCAGACTGATGGTTTTTAATTGGGAGCCTGCTTACCTGGCCATTTCTGATGGTGTCTAAGGCAAGCTTTGGCAGACCCTCCCACTAATCGAACTTACCTGACCTCTTGGTGAAATTATGTTTTGATCGGATCACTTGACTATTCGAGCTGACCCATGTCAGCTAGGTAAATCAGTGTGACTGATTTAGGTGCTCATAGACCAGCCCTTTTAATGGTCTCCCTTAAGCTGACTTGGTGAAGCCAGTGGGAGGATCACGATAAGATGGTTCATCTGACCTCATCCTCTATATTATTTAAATCCTCTAAAATTATTAGGTCCTTAAAATGATAAAGTTATGGAGATAACTGAGTCATAGCCTCCCATTAAGGTGTTTGATAATGAGTCCATTAACTCAATAATCATTGCAGACCCAAAGGCCTGGTGCTTGTTGACTAATGGAATTATCACTCATCATATGATGACTTGCAAGTGTCTCTCTAATGGTGGTTAGGTGAGCCAACCAAAGTTGGGCTTAATCATTCGTTGGTTAGATACACCAAGTATGATCATGTTAATGGTTGGACCTAACCGGATCCTTACAGTGGAGGCCAAAGCCTACTGATTAGGTTTCTGGGGCAAAATTAAAATTACTAGAAATTATTTAGAGAAATAATTGGTTATGAACCTACCCTTAGATGTACATGGGTTGGCCAACCAAAGTTGGGCTTGTGTGCAGTCTAAGTGGATTCTAGTACCCACTAAGGAATTAGGATAATTCCTCGAATTGGAGGTAGAGGCTACCAATTCGAATAAAATAATGAGAGAAACCTTTTGATTAAAGTCCAAATCTTTAGGTTTAATGAATCAATTACTAATTAGGTTATGGTTCTCCTTTGTGCAAATATGGCCACTTCCCTATCGCTCCGATCATTGTTGGACAATGATAAGTTGGTGGGATCCAACTTCGGTAGCTGGTACCGAAAGTTGAAGATAGTCCTGGAGCATGAATGGATCCTATATAGATGCTACACCTGAGGAGCCAGCTGTCAATGCACGTGGAACAGTCAGAGACACTTACCAGAAGTGGCTCAATGACCGGACCACGGTGTGCTGTATCAAGCTGGCTGCCATGAGCGACGAGTTCAGTCACAGATTCGAGACTGCTCAGCCAAAAGACATGCTTCAAGTGTTGGAGGATGCCTTTGGCACACCCGATGACGTGGAGAGGCACAAGACTAGTTGTGCCATCTTCAACGCCAAAATACCAGATGGTGCCTCTATCACTGATCATGTATTGTACATGATCGAGCTGATGGAACAATTGAGCAAGCTCGGCTTTCCCTTGCATGAGCAGCTTGGGAAAGATGCAATACTGAACTCGCTGCCCAAGTCTTATCTCCCATTCTTCACTCATTATAGAATGACAAAGCCTGAAGAGAACTACCATGGGTTACTGGGGTTGCTTCAGAACTTTGAGAAGGATCACCAACTTCATAAGGAGTCGGTGAACTTAGTGGGAGGTTCGTCTACTGGTTCTCGACCTTTCAAGAAAGGGAAGAAGAACAAGAAGAAGAAAGTCAAGAAGGTGCAAGTTCAGGCTGGGACATCTGTGCAGAGCCAGACCAAAAAGGTCAAACCTGATAAGAGTCTATTCTATTGGCAAGCACCCTAGATTAGATAGTGTGTCAGATATCTACTTATGGCACTGTAGGCTAGGTCATATAAATAAGAACAGAATAAACAGGTTGACTCAAGAGGGAATCCTCGAAGTCAGTGATTGTGAATCACTTCCAACCTGTGAGTCCTGTCTACTTGGTAAAATGACCAAGTCACCTTTTACTAGAAAAGGTGAGAGAGCTACTGAGCTCTTGGGCCTAGTACATACTGATATATGCGGGCCCATGAGCACTAGTGCTAGAGGTGGATATTTCTACTTCATAACTTTCACGGATGACCTATCCCGATATGAATATGTCTATCTGATGAAACATAAGTCAGATTCATTTGAAATGTTCAAACGATTCCAAAGTGAAGTAGAAAAATAAACTGGAAAGAGTATTAAAACTCTTCAATCTGATCGAGGAGGAGAATACCTTTCTAGTGAATTTCTCACATATCTAGGAGAGAATGGGATTCTCTCCCAATGGACTCCTCCAGGAACACCACAGCATAATGGTGTGTCTGAAAGGAGGAATCGGACTCTGTTAGACATGGTCCGATCCATGATGGGTTTTGCTAGCTTGCCGATATCCTTCTGGGGATATGCACTTGAATCGGCCTGTTATCTATTAAATAGGATTTCAAGTAAGTCTGTAATTAAGACTCCATATGAGATATGGATGGGACGTAAGCCAGCACTTTCACACCTTAGGGTCTGGGGGTGCCCGGCCTATGTCAAACGATTAGTCACAGACAAACTTGGACCTAGGTCTGACAAATGCTCATTCATAGGGTACCCCAAAGAGACAAAAGGATATTTTTTCTACTATACTGATGAACAAAAGGTGTTCGTCAGCCTTAAGGCAATCTTTTTAGAAAAAGAGTTCCTTGGTGAAGGAACCATTGCCTCTAAGGTTGAACTTGATGAAGTTCAGCAGGTAGAAGGACCGACACCAATAGCTGAACCTGAGTCGGATATGATTAGATCAAATCTGGAGCTCAATGTACCTGCACCATTAAGGCGATTTGGTAGAGTACCGCATCAGTCGGACAGATACTATGGTTTCTTGGTCCGGGATGGTGATCCCATCGAACTTGATGAGAATAATGAGGATCCGATCACCTATATGGATGCAATGCAGAGACCTGATTTTGAGAAATGGCTTGAAGCCATGAAATCCGAAATGGAGTCCATGAAGGTCAATGATGTATGGACATTGGTTGACCCACCTGAAAGGGTTAAACCCATTGGATGTAAATGGGTCTTCAAAAGGAAGAGGGGCACAGACGGAAAGGTGGAGACCTATAAAGCCCGTTTGGTCGCCAAAGGGTATCGTCAACGTTATGGTATTGACTATGACGAGACATTTTCCCCTGTGGCAATGCTCAAATCCATTCGGATAATGCTTGCAATAGCTGCCCATCTGGATTATGAGATCTGGCAGATGGATGTAAAGATAGCTTTCCTGAATGGAGAGCTGATCGAAGAGGTGTATATGATACAACCTGAGGGGTTTACATCCACAGATGAGTCCAAGGTGTGCAAGCTTCAGAGATCCATTTATGGATTGAAGCAAGCTTCTCGGAGTTGTAATATATATTTTGATAAAGTGATCAAAATGTATGGCTTCATTAAGAATGGAGAAGAGCCCTGCATCTATAAATGGGCAAATGGTCCAGTTGTGGTATTCCTTATCTTGTACGTGGATGACATTCTCTTAATTGAAAATGACATCCCCGCACTACAAGAAATAAAAGTTTGGTTGTCATCACAGTTCTCCATGAAGGACTTGGGTGAAGCATCCTACATTTTAGGGATGAAGATCTATAGGGATAGATCTAAAAAGATGCTTGCATTATCCCAGTCCATGTACATAGACACTGTGCTGAAGAGGTTCAGCATGGAGAATTCCAAGAAGGGCTATCTACCGATAGGCTAAAGAATTTCTCTCTCTAAGAAGGATTGTCCAACAACCCTTGAAGAGAGAGAGCGTATAAGTAGAGTCCCATATGCTTCAGCCATGGGATCTATCATGTACGCCATGACATGTACAAGACCAGATGTGGCATACTCACTAGGAGTAGTGAGTAGATACCAATCTGATCCTAGAGAAAATCACTGGAAAGTGGTTAAAGCCATCCTTAAGTATTTGAAAAATACTAAGGACCAATGGTTGGTTTATGGTGAGTCAGATCTGAAACTTATGGGGTTCACAGACTCTAGCTTCCAATCTGACCATGATGACAGCAGGAGCGTGTCGGGTTATATCTTTACTCTGAATGGTGGAGCCATCTACTGAAAAAGTTTCAAGTAGCATACTGTGGCAGACTCTATTTGTGAAGCAGAGTACATCGCAGCATCGGATGCCACGAAGGAAGCTGTGTGGTTGAGAAAATTCATCAACGAGCTTGGAGTAGCACCTTCCCTCGATGGTCCAGTCCTGCTCTACTGCGACAGCACTGGTGCCATAGCTCAGGCGAAGGAACCCAAAGCACATCAGCGAACGAAGCACATCTTGCACCGCTTCCACCTGGTCCAAGAGATCGTGGATCGAGGTGACATCGACCTTCAGAAGATCGACAGAAAGGAGAACCTGACCGACCCCTTCACTAAAGCCCTGGCGATAAAGGAGTTCGACAATCACAAGTCAAAGATGGGTATTAGATACTGTGCCGAGTGGCTTTAGGACAAGTGGGAGTTATTGGGAAATGTGTCCCAAAAAGCCAATCGTCAAGCTGTTGACGGTTGAGCAACCAAGTATTGTAATTGATTTGTTAATAAATAAAATATATTTGGTATTTTCATCATAAGCTTTCATCTTCTAATGAACTCCGTTGTTATGATGAAGTCCTTAGGACTATTTAGATTCGATAAAGAGAGGATTTATCGATTAGTCCTTAAAACAGCTCACGACCAAATGATAGGCTGTTAATAAGGACGACAGCTTCTATCGAGCATAGGTCGCTGTAGGCCATATGGGTTGGTTGTCCTCTTAACCAAAGAGTGTGGAGACACTGGTATGGCATACAGATGAGATATACTGGTACATCATCATTGAACGTGCCAACTCCAGAGTATTCTGCTATCGAGAATGTCTCTGATGGGATATAGGTATAAGTGTCCCTTAGACCTGAGATCGCCTCAGTGACTTGCAAGCAACTCACTGTGCTTTGGTATTGGACTAACTGAATTTTTAATTCAGGGACGGAAGGCTTCTGGGCACAATCAAGTACTTACGAAGTCAGAGTATGATCGAGATGGGATTGACCACTCCAAGAGTTGGAGAAGAATGAGTCACTGTATTTCAATTTAGCAAAACCTTGGCCAGGGTAATCCATCAGATAGATTTGATATTTTGAAATACAATGTGGACAACCTGATTAGAGTTGATAGTTGAACTCTGGAGTGTCCTATGATCATTTTGGTCAAGGGGATGAATTATATGAAAACTATATCCGCATGGGTTCTAAGGATATTGTTCTACACATTCGACCTATCCGATCGTCGGGTACCATTGCTAGATGGTCACTTCGATTGGTACAGGAATTTGTTCCTATTCTATCGATTTAGGTTCGGACCTATGAGGTCACACACATTAGAGTTCATGATCCGATCGGATGGTTGATCAATGATTAAGAATCGTTCTAGGGTTAAATGATCAATACGATTGACATTTAATCCAGTGCAAGTGTTGCAGGAGGATCGATTAGCAATTTGATTCCTAATTGGCTTAATTTGATTAAGTCAATGGGCTGAGATTAAGTATAATTAAATATAATTTAATTAGATTTGGTTTGGGCTTGATTGGATCATGTCCAATTAGTTTATTGGATAAGCCAAGTGCAAGGAAAAACTAGTCCTAGTTCAACTAGGACTTGGGTCAATCTAATTTCTAATTTGATTAAAAAATTAAATCAGATTTAAATCTAATTTAATCTAATTAAATTAGGTTTTTAATTGGGTTAAGACCTATTTTAATTGGATTGATCTAATTTTGGTTTGATTTGGTTTGAGAAACCAAATTAAAACAAGTCATAAGATAGAATCCTAGTAAGACTAGGATTCCACCTTGCACCACATAAGCCTTCCCCACGCCCTCTCTCTCATTCAATGCCAATCTCCTCTTATTTTGTGTGACAAAAGCCCTCTCCCAGGTATCTCCCACATTCACAAAAGGTCTCCTCTTTTCTTTCTTACATGGAAGGTGGTTTGGATCAAATCAAAAAGGAATAAGTTTGGATTTCGAATTCTATGAGATAGAGTTTTAGAAATCCAAAACTATTTCAATTTTGCACCGAATTTATTCAATTTTTTTTTGAAATTTTTGTGGCTTTTAGGGTACATATTGTGCACCCTTTTTTGATGATCCATGTAAAAAAATAAGGAGAAGGTGCTCAAGAGTTGGGCACCCCTTATCTTGCCATGTTTGGATAAGCCTTGACTAGGTATTTGACCTAGACAAGGACTCTATCATATCTCTCTGTATAAAATGAGTTTCTTCATGAAATTTTTGAAAAAGATAGAGATTTGAGAGCCCTTTGAGCCATCCAAAAATAAGAGATGAAGATATTTGAGTCGTGGAGATATAAAAGACACAAGTTAGGGTATCTAGAGAGAGAAACGGGAAGAAGAAGAGGGTCTTCTTCTAGGGTTGTTTGTTTTCATATCTTTATTCCCTCCATCTTGAATTTTCTGAGAGTGTCTCAGATCTAAAACTCCTCCTTCTACTTTCTATCTTTAGAAGATTCCAAATCAAGAAGAAGGAGGCACCTGATCAACCATCAAAGAAGGATCAGCGCAGTACTAGCATACTGTGCTGATTTCCTGAAGCAGGACTTCTGATCGAGATTCGTGGGCTCGTGTGGATGACTCCTAGAGACCGGATGCATATGCGGCTTGCAACATCATCCTCAAGCCTGGATCAGCAAGGTTAGAACATCTAACTTGCAAGGTAATAGATCTGATCTATTATTTAATACATACATTAGATGTAGTATAGAAATATGTTGATATGATCAACATGTAGCTCATGCTATATTTAAATATTTTAATTTTTGATTTAATGCTATGTAATAATCATGTAATAGGATCTTAGATCTAAAGATTCTCTAGTTTTAAAAAATAAATTTTGATTTATTTTAGTCTTCCGCTGTATGATCTTGAAAAAGTTTCAAGATCTAACCCTGAAACCCTAGATCTGGTTCCTACAGATCTATTATCAGTAAATGTGATAAAATAAGAGTATCCACCTCTGGTCTGAGTCGATATTGGACTACAAAAATTAGTATGTACAAGGTCCAAAATGTCACTTGCCCTTTCTCCATGTCCAGTAAATAGAGTCTTGGTCATTTTTCTGATGAGGCAAGATTCACAAGTTCTATATAATTCATAATCATAAGGATCAAAGAATTTATCTTTCAATAACTTGTTAATTCTTGACTCATTTATATGGTCAAGTTGGTAGTTCCAGAGGTATGTGACATTCACATCCTCTCTCTTTCATTTCTTCATATTATCAATATGAAATACATTATCATTAAGTGAAAGAAATAAAAGACTATTATCAATAAAAGTACTTTCATAATATTTATTAAAAAAATATATAGAATAATTATTATTCTTCACATTTATTTTAAAATCTTGTTCCAATAATAATGATACACAAATAATATTTTTAACAATATTAGGGATATAATAACAGGTCTTTAGTTCCAAAACTTTATTCGAAGGTAACTTCAAAACCCTGGTTCCTATGGATTTGGTCTGAATGGACTCTCCACCAGTGCCGAACAGGTCGAAGTCATCTTTATTCAGACTCTTTATTTCAAGTAGACCCTGTAATGATTTACAAAGGTGTGAGCCACAGGTAGTATCTAGTACTCAAGAATCTAAAAATAAAGTACCTAATGATAAGTTAGTTTGTATCATATACAAACCTTTGACAACATTTATCGATTTCATGGTTGCAAGGTACTCCTTGCAATTCCTCTTCCAGTGGCCCTTCTTGCCATAGTGATAGCAAGTAACTTAGGCAGAGACCTTCTTTGTCTTCTTCTTGGAGATGCCAGTCTTAGGATTCATCTTTTTTTTAGAACCCTTCTTTCCTTTCTTCTTATTAATCTTATCGACAAGAAGAATCGAAGCCTTTTCATCCTTAAAATGGCTCTCTGCTATTTTCAACATGTTCAGTAGCTCTGTTAGGCTGATGTTCAGTTTGTTCATATGATAATTTATAACAAACTAAGAAAAAGAGTCTGGAAGAGACTGCAGGATCAATTCCTGGCTCAGTTCACCATCCATGGCAAAACCCAGCTGTCCCAAATGAGTGATCAAATCAATCATCTTCAGGACATGCATTTGCACGAAGATGCCTTCAGTCATACGGGCATGGAACAACTACTTTGATATCTCATATCAAGTAGTTCGACTTTGTTCTCCATATAACTCCTTAAAATTAAAGAGTATAAAGGGAACATCCATGTCCTCATGCTGCCCTTGAAGCTCGTTGCTCATGGAGGAAAGTATGATGCATTTGACAGTCATACTATCATCTTTCCACATCGTGTATGTAGCCCTTTCCTTCTCGAAAGCATCTTCCCCAAGAAAATCTGGTGCAGGTGTGTCCAGAATGTAGGAGACTTTCTCCTGAGCGAGAATAATTTTCAAGTTTCTTAACTAGTCCACATAATTAGGTCCGGTCAATTTGTTTCCATCTAAGATGCCTCTAAGTGATAGTGAGGATGCCATGTGTGTAGTTAATCTACAATAACAAGAATACAATATAAGCGGATGACTCATGATGACATTCACAACTAGATTAGGACTTGTCTAATTATGTCTTTCATTATTTTATCGGACTTCATAGCCCTCATCTATGAAAATTAAGAAACATACTAATGTTTTTTAGTGAGGTTGAGATCCCTATTCATCACAAACACCTTGTCGATAGCACAACAAGTATTCATGAATTCAAGAGTAGGTAACTCTTTATCAATTGTACCTTTATAATTTTTAATATTTTTCTATTTGGCCTCTAGATCACATATATCCTTGTGGATAGCACAACAAACTATAGTGTTCTAGTTAAGTTGACCCTTCAATCCCATATGGTCATACTTAAATAATGCTGTCCTTGTGGATAGCATAACAAAGAAACACTATTCAAAATATGCCATAACCATCAATATGCACTTGATCAACATCATATCAATTTTTATAGTAAGCCTTGTGGATAGCATAACAAGCTCACTAAGATCTTGATATACTTTATTGACCAAGTTCGAAGGAAGGCCCTTGTAGTGTCTACATCACTAATCAATCTAAGTCCGAAATTCAATAAGATCAAATTGGCTAAGTCAGTAGGTGGGAGGCCCCCCATAGCTTTTTTTAGACACCAACATAGTTTGCCAAGCCAGCATATGGACCTAATTAAAAAATCACCTATCACACTATCCTCGACACTAATTGATCTAAAGAATTCAACTTTTGAATTGAAAGTAAATCCTGACATTACAACTTAATATAATTTTTAAGAGAGATTTTTAACTGATCTCGATACATCCTAGCTATGATTACATAAAATATACTTTACATATTATACAATATAGCATGTAAACGCAAATCACAATAGCAATCATATAATCATGCCAAAAATTTATATAAGGGTGCAATTGATGTCATAACATATGACAAGCATATTGAAAAATAAAGCAACCCCTAATCATATTAGGCATGCATAACACCCTTAACCATACATCGATTTAAGCATGAAGCTACCATGATAAAATAAATTTTAAATTATCAAAAATTTATAATTCTAATAATTAAAATTTAAAATCATTATACATATAAAGTCAAAAATATTTTTTGAGATTAAAGATCAATGCTAAAAATCAATGCAATATTTTTGGCAATATATGATCAATAACAATTCTATGCAACTATTTTGTACTTGTTTGATCGAATCAGACAAGGATGGCTCTAATACCTCTGCTGAATTTCGATCATGTAGTGGAAAGTAATTTTTAAAATTTTTAAAATCAATCAAGTCAATAGCTTCAACTATGAAAACTATTGAGCTGAACCCAAAACCCTAGAATCACCTTGCCAATATCGATCAAACAAAACAAGCATGCAAAAAGGAATATAATTTTTACTTTCATCAAAAAAGATGAAGTAGCATGTTGGTGTTCTCCATGAGACTCCAAAGTAGAAGCCCTTCAACGGTGATCCACATGGAAGTTAGCCAAGGTCCTTCCTAACCGGTGTGCTGCCGCAGTCTTTTCTTCTCAAGAAGATTGTCAGCTTCGAACTCTAGGAATGATCGCATCAAAGTCCAGTAGCTTCTGAGCTTACCACTAGAATCATGCCAAGATGATACTCTTCAGATATCTTAGAACTTAGGATTTGATTTTTGGCTTCAACATATGGAAAAACCAAACCCTAGGGCACACTAGCAACACTTGCTAAAAATCTCACCACCCTTCTTGCAACTTTTGCCACTCAATTTTCCCTTGCCTTTTTCTCAATTTTTTTTCAAATTTTTTTTTTATGATTTCTACACCCCTTATCTCTAGTTTCAACCCAAAAACATAGTAGCAAAACAATGTGGGACATCCCCTTAAATAAGGAACCAAGGGATGTGTCAAGGGACCAAGGGGTGCCAACCTTTGGTGCTCCAACATCTCATGCAGTGAATAAATTCACCATGTGGAATTATGGTGCAAGAGAGCTTCACATTGAAAGACTCTCCCTCTTCTAGATCCCATGAAAATCCCATTTAATTTTGGTGACAAATCAAAGGACTTCTGATTTATCATTTAAGGCAATGCATAAAGATAAGAGTCTTCGTGAAGAAGGACTCTCCATCTTCACATGGTAAAATGAGTGGGGTGGCATTTATTTTTAGGTGTGGCTTCTAGTGGGCACAGAGGAGTTCTTCTCTATTTGAAACTATTTCATGTTCGGTAGGAAACTAATTAAGATAGACCCAATCCCATTAGGTCAAAAATAACTGGTCTAGGTTAGCTCAAACACTTTGATCTAAATCAATTTAGGAACTTGGGTTAATACAATATGTCAGCATATCAAATTAACCCATAGAATTTATATTAAACTCTAATTAAATTAGATCAAAGTTAAATCTCAAAGTGTATGACTCATTAGTTCCAAATCTAGCAAGCAGTGGATTAAGACTTTCGATGTAACCCTAATCCGATTAGATTTGGTCACCCGAAGAGTCTCAATCAATTTGGACTCTTCCAAATTGATTTTAAAATTAAATTTTTTTAATTTTGATGAGTCTACAAGTCAAGATTGATATCTAGTAATGTGTTATGACTACCCAGAAGATTTAAAATTTTGAAAAAAAATTATCAAAATATCCTTCAGTGGTAAGTTACCATGTAATTCAATCCTTCAGTCAAACAACATCCCAGATGAGCTGTGGGCATGAAAATATGTCAAACCTAATCACTTATCTTTATGTATCTTGATCTGAAGGTGATGATTCAGTTGATGATACATTAAAAACTCTTTTCTAATTATCATCCTACTTTGGCCAAAGACTTCTGAAATCATCAATCTATGAGATCACATAGGATGTTTGCTCCTCTCATTAGGAGTGATTGATCCCCTATTGATCACTCACAACCTTCATGCTCACTTCACCACATCCAAAACACCCCATGCAAGGATCAAAAAATTAAGTTAGGAAGTGAAACAAAATATGGATCCATGTACACAAGGTACCATGGTGATCTAAGGTCAAAGGATCACTTTCACAACTCCTATTAGAGAATCATCAGTTGACATATAAATAAGACTCCATCTGATATTCTCTCATAGGTCTATTCAGTAAACTCATTCTCTAATAAGCACCCATAACCTTGTATTAGTGTCACCACACAAGTGGTTGTGAGATCAACCACCTTCATTTTTGAGCATACATAAGACATGCCAGTCTTACCGGTATTATTGATCTCTGACTCAATGAACCAACGATTAAAAATATTTTAGATCATGGCTATCAAAGATTTAGATCACACTGGCATGATCTCATCATGGCCCTAAAATCATTATCCGAACCTATGGGGTTCATTATAATCTTAAAAATAATAAGATGCAGCATATAATGAATTAAAAATATCTATTTTATTAATAATATAAATATCAGTAAGTTTGGAAGATAAATTATAATAAACATCCTATCGCATCCCATATGCGATTGGTTTGTAGGGCATTATTCTTTCAGGGGTTATGCTACAAGATTATCCTTGGATGATGAATGTCCATATGTTACACTGGCACATATAAAATTTTTTAATGCTGATATATATTAGTATGAATTAGTATTATATAGTTAGAATATATATGAGATCAAAAAAGTCTTCATAAAAATTATATTAAGTGGTAGTGATAAGTAACAATTGATTAACCAATTCTTGATCAATTGATCAATTGGTGTCTAGAAAAGTGCTAAAGGTGGTTCTTTAATTAATTCCATTGACTGGCTTGGCCAATTTATTGGTGTCTAGGAAAAGCAAAAGGAGGACCCCCACCTACATACCTTGCCAATTTGGTTAAGCGATCTTGATATTGAAAAACCCGAATGTTGAAAACACTACTATGGGCCTTCCTTCATGCTAGGTTAGTATTACATCATGAATTATGGTGAGCTTGTTGTGTTACCACAAGGCTTGTCATAAGGACTGATTGTTGGGAAATGTGTCCCAAAAAGCCAATCATCAAGCTGTTGACGGTTGAGCAACCAAGTATTGTAATTGATTTGTTAATAAATAAAATATTTGGCATCTTCATCATAAGCTTTCATCTTCTAATGAACTCCGTTGTTATGATAAAGTCCTTAGGACTATTTCAGTTCGATAAAGAGAGGATTTATCGATTAGTCCTTAAAACTGTTCACGACCAAATGATAAGCTGTTAATAAGGACGACAGCTTCTATCGAGCATAGGTCACTGTAGGCCATATGGGTTGGTTGTCCTCTTAACCAAGGAGTGTGGAGATACTGGTATGGCATACAGGTGAGATATAAGGGTACATCATCATTGAACGTGACCAACTCCAAAGTATTCTGCTGTCGAGAATGTCTCTGATGGGATATAGGTATAAGTGTCCCTTAGACTTGAGATCACCTCAGTGACTTGCAAACAACTCACTGTGCTTTGGTACTGGACTAACTGAATTTCTAATTTAGGGATGGAAGGCTTCTGGGCACAGTCAAGTACTTGCAAAGTCAGAGTGTGATCGAGATGAGATTGACCACTCCAAGAGTTGGAGAAGAATGAGTCGCTGTATTTCAATTTAGCAAAACCTTGGCCAGGGTAATCCATCAGATGGATTTGATATCTTGAAATACAATGTGGACAACTTGATCAGAGTTGACAGTTGAACTCTGGGGTGTCCTATGATCATTTTGGTCAAGGGGATGAATTATATGAAAACTATATCCGCATGGGTTCTAAGGATGTTTTTCTATACATTCGACCTATCCGATCATCGGGTACCATTGCTAGATGGTCACTTTGATTGGTACAAAAATTTATTTCTGTACTATCGATTTAGGTTCGAACCTATGAGGTCACATACATTAGAGTTCATGATCCGATCGGATGGTTGATCAACGATTAAAAATCATTCTAGGGTTAAATGATCAATACGATTGACATTTAACCCAATGCAAGTGTTGCAGGAGGATCGATTAGCAATTTGATTGCTAATGGGCTTAATTTGATTAAGTCAATGGGCTGAGATTAAGTCTAATTAAATATAATTTAATTAGATTTAGTTTGGGCTTGATTGGATCCAGTCCAATTGGTTTATTGGATAAGCCAAGTGCAAGAAAAAACTAGTCCTAGTTCAACTAGGACTTGGATCAATCTAATTTTTAATTTGATTAAAAAATTAAATCAGATTTAAATCTAATTTAATCTGATTAAATTAGATTCTTAATTAGGTTAAGACCTATTTTAATTAGGTTGATCTAATTTTGGTTTGATTTAGTTTGGGAAACCAAATTAAAACAAGTCATAAGATAGAACCCTAGTAAGACTAGGATTCCACCTTGCGCCACATAAGCCTTCCCCACGCCCTCTCTCTTATTTAACGCCAATCTCCACTTATTTTGTGTGACAAAAGCCCTCTCCCAGGTCTCTCCCACGTTCACAAAAGGTTTCCTCTCTTCTTTCTTACATGGAAGGTGGTTTGGATCAAATCAAAAAGGAATAAGTTTGGATTTCGAATTCTATGAGATATAGTTTTAGAAATCCAAAACTCTTTCAATTTTATACTGAATTTATCCAAATTTTTTTTTGGAATTTTTATGGATTTTAGGGTACACATTGTGCATTATTTTTTGGTGATCTATGTATGAAAATATGGAGGAGGTGCTCAAGAGTTGGGCGCCCCTTAACTTGCCATGTTTGGATAAGCCTTGACTAGGTATTTGACCTAGACAAGAACTCTATCATATCTCTCTGTATAAAATGATTTTCTTTATAAAATTTTAGGAGGAGATAGAGATTTGAGAGACCTTTGTGCCATCCAAACATCAGGGAGAAATACTTTTGGGTCATGGAGATATAAAAGATGCAAGTTAGGGTGTCTAGAGAGAAAAATATGAAGAAGAAGAGGGTCTTCTTCTAGGGTTTTTTGTTTTTATATCTTTCCTCCTTCCATCTTGAGTTTCCTGAGAGCGTCTCAGATATGAAACTCCTCCTTTTTACTTTCCATCTTTGGAAGAGTCCAAATCAAGAAGAAGGAGGTACCTGATCAACCATCAAAGAAGGATCAGCGCAGTACTAGCATACTTTGCTGATTTCCTGAAGCAGGACTTCTGATCGAGATTTGTGGGCTCGTGTGGATGACTCCTAGAGGCCGGATGCATGTGCGGCTTGCAACATCATCCTTAAGCCCGGATCAGCAAGGTTAGAGTGTCTAACTTGCAAGGTAATAGATCTGATCTATTGTTTAATACATACATTAGATGTGGTATAGAAACATATTGATATGATCAACATGTAGTTCATGCTATATTTATATATTTTAATTTTTGATTTAATGCTATGTAATAATCATGTAATAGGATCTTAGATCTAGAGATTCTCTGATTTTAGAAAATAAATTTTGATTTATTTTAGTCTTCCGCTGTATGATCTTGAAAAAGTTTCAAGATCTAACCCTGAAACCCTAGATCCGGTTCCTACACTGATATAATATAATCCTTGTGCATAAAAGATGCTTACAGTAATTTTAGATGTATTGCTTTGTTGTGTTATCACAAGAGCAGTTATATTCGAATTTGACTATATTGAAATAAAAGGTCTTACTTAACTAAAATATTATAGCTGGTTGTATTACCACAAGACTAATAATATTTTAGAGGCTAAGATATAATATTGAGAATTGCATGAGATATAATTAGAAAGAGTTTTCTACCAATGAACTCATAAGGGTTTATTGTGTTAACATAAGATCATTATGAGAAATTAGGGTCTCAATCCCACTAAGATAAATATGCAATATATCTTGTTCATCATAGTAGAGGGTTATGATGTTTGATAAAATAGTGGGAGGCACAGTTAAATCTAAAGATCTTATTTAATTGTGTAAGTCAATATGAGTTGTTTGCTTATGTAATATTCTTTATTTATTGTAGATTAAATTCAATAAATGGCATCTTCATTATCATTGTGAGGAATCTTAGATTTTAACAAGTTGACCAGTCTCAATTATGTAGACTGATTGGAAAATTTAAAGATTATACTCACTCAGGAGAAGCTCTCCTATATTCTTGATGTCTCTGAACCACAAGAGGTTGGGGATGATGCCACTGAGGAGAAAGTATCCACATACAGAATGTGAAAGAATGACAGTTTAACTGTCAAATATATCATACGGCCTCTATGAGCAATGAATTGCAGAGGCAGCATGAGAGCATGGATACTCAATCCATACCCTTAATCTTAAAGAATTGTATGGAGAACAGAGTAGGACTGCTAGATATGAGATATCTAAGCAGTTATTCCATGCTAGAATGACTGAGGGGTCATCTGTACAAAACCATGTCCAGAAGATCATTGACCTGATCATCAAATTGGGTCAATTGGATTTCGTAATGGATGGAGAATTAAGTCAGAATTTGATCCTGCAACCTCTCTCTGACTCATTCACTTAGTTTGTCATGAATTATCACATTAACAAATTAAATACCTCCTTGCCTGAGCTATTGAACATGCTTAAAACAGCAGAGAGCTACACAAAGAAAGAAAAAGCTCCACTTCTTCTTATGGGTAAAATCTCTAAGAAAAAATCAGACTTTAAGGGTTCAAAGAAAGCATTGAATCCTAAGGGTAGCAAGATGAAGAAGAAGAGGAAGAAAGTCTTCGAACAAGATACCTACTTTCACTGCGACAAGGGAGGACACTGGAAAAAAATTACAAGTTATATCTTGCAACTGTAAAGGCTAGTGCAAGTGACGCACCAAAAGGTATGTATGAGATACGTACAATTTTATCATTAAGTTCTTTCAATTCAAACTCTTGGATATTGGATATTGCCTACAGTTCTCATATATACAAGTCATTACAGGGGCTATAGAATATTAAAGTGTTGAGGAAGGATGACTTCGAACTCTATGGTGCTGGAGGAGAGTCCATCCAGGCGGAGGCTGTAAGGATATATGTTGAAGTTGCCTTCTGAAAAGATCTTAGAGCTAGAAAATAGTTATTATATGCCTAAGATCATTAAAAATCTTATTTTTGTACCATTGCTATTGCAACGAGATTTTGAAATTAATGGAAAGAGCAATAGTTGCTCAATTTTTTTTTCTAATAAAATTTTTTATCATGATGTTGTTAATAATGATCTTCTGATTCTGTCTAATGATAATATTTTTCATATTGATGAAAGCAAAAAGTAAAAGAGAAAAAAAATAAATAATACTTTACTTTGGTATTATCGACTTGGTCATATAAGTGAGACAAGGATTAATAAGTTATAAAAAGAAGAGTTCTTTGATCTTTATGATTATGAATCATTAGGAACTTATGAGTTTTGTCTTATAGAAAAAATGACCAAGACTCTATTTAGTGGACTTGGAGAAAGGACAAGTAGGTTATTAGGACTTGTACATACAGATGTATATGATCATATGACAATAAAAATCAGAGGAGGATACTCTTATTTTATTACATTCACTAATATTTATGTAGGTTTGGATTTGTGTATCTTATTGTTGGTGCAAAAATCTGCCTGCGTCGGAGAAGCTGGAGTCGAGGGAGCCGCGGTCGTCGTCGGGACCTGCAATAGAAGTCTAAATCGGAGGTGGGGGTTCTCCGGCAAGACCCTTTGACGCTCAAGTCAGTTCTCTGCCTCAACAAGAATTGAGTGCTCGAACGAAAATTTTAGCAAAGTTTTTGGGATAGAAATTAGAGCTTAGAGAATAACGTATCTGGGGTCCCCTTTTTATAGGCGGAGGGTGCAATAGATGATAGCGACGTTTGTAACCGTCTGGCAGTGGGTTGTTCGGGGCCAGGAGGAGTTTGTTATGAAATGTAGTGGAGTGGAATCGTGGCCATTACTGCGATCTGCCACGTGGAGTCTATTGCGCGGAGTGAAGCAGCGTCCGTTGTCGTGACTTGCCAGAGGGTGGAGGAGCCACACGGTATCCATTGCAGGAAGTGGCGCAGAGTCGTGGCCGTTACTGTGGCCTGCCAGGGAGTAATGGAGCCACGCAGGATCCATCACAGGAACTAGAGCAGAGTAGTGGCCATTATCGTGGCCTGCCAGGGGGTGATGGAGCCGCACGGGATCCGTCGCAGGAAGTGGAGCAGAGTCGTGGCCGTTACTGTGGCCTGCCAGGGGTCCAGGCCTGTCGGCCGAAGTTCGGTTAAGGTGCCTGGTGGAGAGAGGTAGCTGTCCATCTGAAAGGAGCTCGGATGCTGCAAATCCTGTTGGGTGCCTTGGGCGCTAAGGCGGCAGGCGAGGATTACTTGTCATAGGAGTTCGGTCAGAGGCTTTCTGCAGACGCAGTCTGATTTCTTACAGACTTCGACAGAGGGCCGACTGGCAGTGGATGTTGGATGGTGCTGGGGAGGTTCGTCCGCAATGGAGGCTCGGACGAAGACCTACGGTGGGAATTCGGCATGGACCGCTCATGGTAGAAACTTGAAGTAGATCGTTATGTAGCGAAAGCTCGGAGTGGGTCGCTTGCGGTAGGAGCTCGGAGTCCGGCTCTCGTAGGAGTTCGGGGTGAGGTCTACCTGCAGCAGGAGTCGGGGATGAAGTCCGGCTCCCATAGGAGTCCAGATGAAGTCTTCCTTCAGTTGAAGTCGGGGACGAAGTCTGGCTCCCTTAGGAGTTCAGATGAAGTCTACCTGTGCAGTTGAAGTCGGGGACGAAGTCTGGCTCCCGTAGGAGTTCGGATGAAGTCCACCTGCAGTTGAAGTCGGGGATGAAGTCCGGCTCCCGTAGGAGTCCGGATGAAGTCTACCTGCAGTCAAAGTTGGGGATGAAGTTTGACTCCCGTAGGAGTCCGGATGAAATCTTCTTTCAGTTGAAGTCGGGGATGAAGTCTGGCTCCCGTAGGAGTCCGGATGAAATCCACCTGCAGTTGAAGTCGGGGATGAAGTCTGGCTCCCATAAGAGTCCGGATGAAGTCTACCTGCAATCGAAGTCGGGGACGAAGTCCGGCTCCCGTAGGAGTCCGGATGAAGTCTACCTGCAGTAGAAGTTGGGGATGAAGTTCGGCTCCCGTAGGAGTCCGGATGAAGTCTTCCTTCAATTGAAGTCGGAGATGAAGTCCGTCTCCCATAGGAGTCCGGATGAAGTCTTCCTTCCGTTGAAGTGGGATGAAGTTCGGCTCTCATAGGAGTCCGGATGAAGTCTACCTCAGTAGAAGTCGGGGATGAAGTCTGGCTCCCGTAGGAGTCCGGATGAAGTCCACCTGCAGTTGAAGTCAGGGATGAAGTCTGGCTCCCGTAGGAGTCCAGATGAAGTCTACCTGCAGTCGAAGTCGGGGATGAAGTCCGACTCCCGTAGGAGTCCGGATGAAATCTAGAAGGTGGTCGATCATCGTGAAAACTTGGGTGGAGTCCGTCCGTCGCAAAGAATCCGATCGACGCTGGTGGGGGCTTATCCGTCGGCAAAACTTGGGAGTATTGCGGAGGCTCGACCGCCAGAGAGGTTTGGAGAGGTGTCGCCGAAGGTCGGAAGTTGGTAGAATCCCCGAAGGGTCACTCCTGTCATGAACTTCGGCTAGGGGTATTTTATACCCAACACCAGTCCCCCTACTTTCGAGTTCGAGTTTCGAATGAAGAAGTACAGAGAAATTTTCACAGCCGAAGTTGTCCCCTTGAATCCTGTGCATGATCGCCCTCAGAATTCTGGTATTTAATGCGCACGTGCTGGAGTCTTTTCAAATCGGGGCGATCCGAAGGGACCTTTCAGAATTCTCGCTGGAGCGTTGGGCCAGGCACGGTGTAGTAATGGCTCTGTCAGCTGTCAGCCACTTTTAGCCGCCTGTGATGGCGAGTGGGACACGTGGCGAGCGTGGGTCAGCCTTGGAAGATCCGCGATCATTATAGCGCCGGATCCCAGGGTCTATTTAAACCCGCCTTTCCGCCTTCAGGAGTCTCATTCCGCTTGAGAGTTTTGTCGGTATCTGCCTTCTCTCCGAGAGCTCTGACCCTCTTTGGTGTCCACCTTGGCCCTAAGCATTCTTCAAGTCATCCCTGTCCTCGCCCCTCTGCATCCTTCGGAGTGATCTAGGTTAGTCCCGAAACTTTCATTTCTCTTCTTGCCTTCTAGGTGCCCTTTCTCCTCCATTTTTCTTCTACCGCATTCCTCTGGTTTGATCCCCTGCAAACCTTTCGCCTCTTGTCCCACCTGATTTCTCCAGGATCTTTAGGGTCTTTGTTTGAAATATCCTCCGGCTCCTCCGCCTCTAGTGGTTCCAGGAGTTCGTCCGCCTCAGCCCCCCAGAACCCCCATACTATAGATGAACCCACATCTAGGGCTAGGCCTCGCTCGATTTTTGCACCGGGTGCCATTCCCTGTTTCCTGACTCCGGATGAACTTTTACTGATAAGGGTTCAGTATGGAGTTCCTCCGGAGTACGATCTGGAGCTTCCTGATCCCACCGACCAGACTAGCACCCCCCCACCTGGCTGTTTCTGCCTGTATAGGAGGCTTTCCGCGTTGGACTCTGGCTTCCGCTTTCGCCCTTCGTCGTCGCCCTCTTCCATTTTTTAGACATTTCTTTAGCTTCGATTGCGCCGAATTCCTTTAGGTTTTTGATAGGGTTCCTCTCCCTTTGCCATGTAGTCGAAGTTCAGCCAGCTCTTTCTTTGTTTAGGTATTTTTACACCTTCAAGCGCCACCCCTCGGTGAAGGACTGATGGTATTTCTCCCCTCAGTTTGGCAAGAAGGGGTTGCTGAAAGGTGCTCCCTCTTCAATCCACAATTGGAAGGGGAAGTACCTCTTTGCCCAATGCCCGACTTTGAGGCTGGGATTGCCCCCTTGAGGCTCCCTAAGGGACTCTATCCGCAGGGCTCCTAGCTTGGGGGAGGACGACCTTCAGGCCATCCGAAAACTTCTTAGTTATGCAACTCCTTCCCTTCCCAACCTTCTGAAGGAGCAATTTTTGTTCAACATCGGCTTGAGCCCCCTGGACCCTGCGAGTATCCTATCTTTCCCTTCCTTTTCTTTTCTCCTGCTCTTCTTCTCTCTCTCTCTTTTTTCTTCTCTTTTTTTTTTTCATTACTGATCTCTTCTCCTCTCTCTTCTTTTTTCTTTTTTTTTTTTAGGAATGGATGCCGAAGCAGCACGGATGCTCGCCAGGGGCCTCAAGGCTCACAAAAGAAAAGGCGCCGCGGCCTTCGGATCGGCAAAGAAGGCCAGAATGGAGGAGACGAGCTCGGCCATGCCTGCCCAGGCGGCCCTCGTGGTCGACGTTCCTTCAGATGCCGAACCTCTGGCTCCCCGAGCCTCTTCAAGGAGTTCCCCCACTGAGGCTCCCGCTTTGGGGGTCTGCTTCGAGGAGGTGCCAGGGGTTGAGAGGGGGAGGAGAAGGAAGTCGGTGGCCCACAGGGTGAGTAGCCACCGAGCCGCCATCGAAGAGTCCCTCGGTTCTGAAGGAGAGCCGGGAGAGAATCCCTTTAATGACAGAGACCTGATAAAGCAACTGATCGACGACTGCATCCTGCTCGAAGTCGTCCAGAGGATTGATCGCGTCGATCTCGAACAGCGGGTTTGGGACTCCCTAGGGTCCTTTCTCGAGGTAAACAGATTCACCTTTCCCCTTCTCCTCGCTCCTTCATTTTATTAATTCTCAACCTTCGTTCTGACCTCCTAGCCGCCCTTGCAGATCGGGCACCAGCTCCTTGCCAATATCGAGGCGATGAATCAGGTGAGGAGGGATGCCATCCAGGTGGAGGAGAGTCGTCGGACTGAAGTTGCTCACCTCAAAGAAAAGGCAGCCAAGGTAGCCACCCTCCAAGAGGCCCTGAAGAAGGAAAAGCAGGCCCTAGAGAAAGGAAAGCAGACCTCGGAGGAGACGGTGAGGAAGGCGGAGGCCGAGGTCGCAAATTTGGCGGAGCAGATCCCGGTCCTGGTCTCGGAGGCCAGGGTTCTAGTGGTGGAGGAGTTCAAGGCCTCTGCGGAGATGTGGGACCTGAACATCAAGTTCGGCCAAGAAGCATTCATCAAAGGATTCGAGCTCTGTCAGGAGAAGGTGGTCAAAAAATTTTCTGAGCTCGATCTCAGCTTCTTGGACGAGGCATCTGAAGATGAAGTCGGGCCCTCTCCCACTGCCACTGCCACCGTAGCACCCCTTCCAAGAACACCGAGCTCTCCGACTCCTACTTCAGAGGTCTGAGACCTCTGACTTTGTATTTTTCTTTTATTGTAATTTTTTTTTCCTCTTATCTTTAAGAAACATTCAATTAATAAAATTGGGTTTCTTCTTTTGGAGGGCTTCTCCACTCTGCTCCCCCTTTTTTTTTTGTTTTGCTTTATGCAATGAGATGCGCCTTGATGCTTTTATCTCCGGATGGCAGTGTCCTGCCAAAGCACTTCCCCTACCACAGGGGATTCTGCTGAAGTCCATGATCCAACGTCTGAAGAAGAAAGTTCATCATTTAACAAAAAGGTTGAAGGAGATGGATAGCGAGCTTCGCAGGTTGAGGGAGCACCACTCTGAAGCCATCGCGAAGGCCACCCGCTTTCGAAACCTCTACGTGAAGGAGATCATGAAGTACAGTCAGAGGAAAGCAAACTTCAAGAAGGAGCTCGAGGAACACAAGAAGCATGCCAGCGATCGATCTTGGGCTCAAGCTGCCAAGATCAGTTCTCTCAGAGTGGAGTTGTCGGCTGCACAGGAGAGAATTAGCCAGTTGGAAGGAAGCTCGTCCCGACTTCCGACTCGGGCCGACTGCGATCGAAAATGGTCGAAGAAGTTCTCCGACCTTCAGCAACAGCTCCAGGATGCTGAGGTGAGCTATGATGCATATCGGGTCGGCTGGTGCAGGCAGGTGGACGAATACAGGGGGAAGCTCAGGATGGCAACTGACGAGGTTGCCCACCTTCAAAGGCAGCTAGCTGAAGGGACTCAGTTTGGTCCCGTTTGGGATTCCGACGAACTCCAATCCCTGAGAAGAATCGTAGAGGAGCTATCTATCACCCTTGGGGAGGGGAAGGCCAAACTGCAGCAATTGAAGATCCAGCTGGCATACAAGCAGCGGGCAGTCAAGGACGCAGAGGCGAAATCTGAGGTCCTGAGAAAAAGGCGTCGAGAGGCAGAGAACAAAAGCTAGCAGCTTCATCGGAGATATATGGAAATGCTAATGAGAGAGAAGGAATTGGAAGAAGAAGTCGAGAGCTTAAGGCACTCCCTGATGAGAGTCGAAGCTGAAAGTTCGAAGTCAAAGGAAGCCGGGCCTCCATAGGGCTCTTTTTGTTCTTTGTCCCTCTAAGTGTCTTCTTTTGCCGCTTGTCTGTTTGTTGTCGCTGTTGTTGTTGTTGTTTGTTGTTGTTTGTTATTTTTTTTTTCAGTCTTCCAGGCCCTGTAACGCACATTTTGCTAATGAAATGAAAAGGTCTTTGTTACCTTACCCGTACGTCGTGTTGAATTGTCATGCACCGGACTTCTTTCATTTTTGTCCCATGCGATGTCGATGTTGTTCGAAGGTTCCTTGTTCATCTTTGTATTAGGTCATCATTACCGAGTTTCTTGTGCTTTTGATTGGTTCGGCATTGACGCCGCTTGGAGGTTTCTAGCCATCGCCGCATCGATTTGCCTTTTGTTCGTGACCATAGATCTCACTTTCTCTTCCTCCCTCTTCATAGAGACGAGGTCCTTTGTGCTTTTAGTGTAGTTCGGCCTCCATTTTTCGTTGGGGTAGCCCGTCGCTGTTCCTTCACATTTCCCTCCTTCTTCTTCTTTTTTTTTTTTTTTTAGGCAAGGGTTCTCCCTAGCTTTTTACGGAGTCGCGGTAGCATAGAAGGGTCACCGAGAAGGTTTTCTTCTTTCTTATCGGGTCTCGAATGTCCGAACCTTAATTGGTGTCAAGACGAGGTTCTTCTCCTATTTCTGATGTCATCGGTTTCAGCTCAGGTTAGGAAGAGGTTCTCCTTCTATTCCTAACGGGGCTGTGGGGGCACATATGGATGCTGTATGGCCTCTCCCCCCATCCAGTCTACAAACAACCGGGCCATCGACCTTGCTCATGTTAGGGCGAGGTTCTCCTCTTATCCCTAACATGGCTGTGGGGGCGCATATGGGCGCTGTATGGCCTCTCCCCCCATCCAGTCTACAAATAATCGGGCCTTCGACCTTGCTCATGTTAGGGCGAGGTTCTCCTCCTGTCCCTAACATGGCTGTGGGGGTGCATATGGGCACTGTATGGCCTCTCCCCCCATCCGGTCTACAAATAACTAGGCCTTCGACCTTGCTCATGTTAGGGTGAGGTTCTTCTCCTGTCCCTAACATGGCTATGGGGGCGCATATGGGCACTGTATGGCCTCTCCCCCCATTCGGTCTACAAATAATCGGGCCTTCAACCTTGCTCATGTTAGGGCGAGGTTCTCCTCTTATCCCTAACATGGCTGTGGGGGCGCATATGGGCGCTGTATGGCCTCTCCCCCCATTCGATCTACAAATAATCGGGCCTTCGACCTTGCCCACATTGGAGTTTGTTTTTGTTGTCTAATGGGGTCATCCCCTGTCGTTACAAGTCTATGCCAAAAAGGGAAAGATGTGCATGTCTGAAAGAAATCCTGATTTAAAGCAGGATCGTTCGCAATACATTTACAAGTTTTCAAACCCTAGGGCTGTGGAAGGTTTGCTTCCTGTCAAGGTCCTCCAGAGATGGAGTTGATGATCTCAATTGGAGGCCGATCTCCGAGCTGCTCTTCCCTCCTTGACGGCTCAGGCTGCGGCAGGGCCCTTGGCCGATCTTCTCTACCCTCAGACCGGTGCCGAATGAACCTATCGAGTTGACCTCGTTGGATGAGCTCCTCGATCTCGTCTCGGAGCTGGATGCATTCCTCCGTGTCATGGCCGTGGTCACGATGGTAGAGGCAGAACTTGTTAGGATTGCACTTCTCGGGGTGCGTGCGCATCCTCTCTGGCCTTGGGAGCTACTCTCTGACCTCCATCAGCACCTGAGTTTTCGATGCGTTGAGGGGGGCATAGCTGTAGAATCTTCCTGGGGGAGAGTCCCATCGAGCCCGACACTCCGGGCTTCCCTGCCTGCGTGCTCGGGGAGGAGTCTGGACGCACTTGTGCTCGGAGGAGTTTGAGAACGTGGCCGAGCTTCTCTCGGCCCTTTTTCGACTGTGGGCTTACACGAGTCTCCCACCTGTCGCTCTCTCGCGGTCTCCTCATCCTTCATTTTGAAGGCTTCTTTCATTCGGGCGTACCCTTCGGCCCGAGCCAACAAGTCAGCAAAATCCCTGGGGTACTTCTTTTCCAGAGAGAATAAAAGGTCATTCTTCTAAAGGCCGCCTTTCAGGGCGGCCATCGCTACCGATTGGTCCAAGTTCCGGACCTCCAATGCGGCGATATTGAAACGGTTGATGTAGGCCCGAATGGACTCCCCCTCCCTCTGCTTGATGTTGATGAGGGACTCCAAACCCTTCCGGGGATGCCGGCTGCTAACAAAATGAGCCACAAACTGGTGGCTCATCTGATCAAAGGAAAAGATGGTACCCGGCTTCAGCACTGAGTATCAGTTTCTCGTCGCTCCCTTCAAGGTGGATGGGAAGGCTCGGCATAGAATGGCGTCGGGCGCGTCATGAAGCAGCATCATTGTCCGGAAGGCCTCCAGGTGGTCAACTGGGTCTGAAGTCCCGTCGTAGCTTTCAAATTGAGGGAGTTTGAAGTTCGGCAGGATCATTCCTGCATGATCATTTGAGAAAAGGGAGGGTCAGTACAAATGTCCTCACCATAAACGGGGGGAGCATGGCGGAGTTCTTCGATCCGTCGGTTCATCTCCTGGAGCCTCCGATCCAGAAAATCCTCTCGACTACGAGTCTCAAGGGTCTTCTGGTAGAATGGAGGTAAAGATCTTCTAGGGGTGGAATCGTGATCTGACTGAGGGCTCTCCACCCTCGGATTCATCTTTTCGGGAAAGACGGGGCGGCTGGCCCAAGTGGCCCATCCTACTGTCAGATTTTGGAGTTCTGGTGATGCTCTCTCCAGTCGCACTGATGCCTGCAGCTGCTGCTGCTGTTGTATGGCCTGCACAGCTTCAGTGAGGCCTCTGACCTACTGCACCAGTAGGTTGAATTACTCCGCACCAACCACCGTTGCCAGAGGAGGGGGAGGAGGCTCGAAAACTGGAGGTGAGGCCAGAGCCTGAGATCTGACCGCAGAGGCTGTGGATCGCCGCGTGGATGCTTTGCGGGGAGGCATCGGGTGAAGACCTAGTGGGGGAAGGAGGAGAGGACGTCAAAAAAGATGACCCGAGGTGGCCCCGTTGAGCGATCCTTTAAGAACAAGGGTACTGTGAAGACACGCCCTCCTTCTAGCGCTAATCCTGTTGGTGCAAAAATCCATCTGCGTCGGAGAATCTGGAGTCAAGGGAGCCACGGTCGTCGTCGGGACCTGCAAGGGAAGTCTAAACCGGAGGTGGGGGTTCTTCGGCAAGACCCTCCAACGCTCAAGTCAGTTCTCTGCCTCAACAAGAATGGAGTGCTCAAACGAAAATTTTAGCAGAGTTTTTGAGATAGAAATTAGAGCTTAGAGAATAACGTATCTGGGGTCCCCTTTTTATAGGCAGAGGGTGCAATAGATGATAGCGACGTTTGTAACCGTCTGGCAGTGGGCCATTCGGGGCCAGGAGGAGTTTGTTATCAAACGTAGTGGAGTGGAATCGTGGCCATCACTACGATCTGCCACGTGGAGTCTGTTGCGGGGAGTGAAGCAGCATCCGTTGTTGCGACTTGCCAGAGGGTGGAGGAGCCATGCGGTATCCATCGCAGGAAGTGGCACAGAGTCGTGGCTGTTACTGTGGCCTGCCAAGGAGTAATGGAGCCATGTGGGATCCGTCACAGGAAGTGGAGCAGAGTAGTGGCCATTATCGTGGCCTGCCAGGGAGTGATGGAGCCGCACGGGATCCGTCGCAGGAAGTGGAGTAGAGATGTGGCCGTTACTGTGGCCTGCCAGGGGTCCAGGCGTGTCAGTCGAAGTTCGGTTGAGGTGCCTGGTGGAGAGAGGTAGCAGCTGTCTATCTGAAAGGAGCTCGGATGTTGCAAATCCTGTTGGGTGCCTTGGGTGCTAAGGCGGTAGGCGAGGATTACTTGTCGTAGGAGTTCGATCAGAGGCTTTCTGCAGACGCAGTCCAGTTTCTCACAGACTTCGGTAGAGGGCCGACCGACGGTGGATGTCGGATGGTATTGGGGAGGTTCGTCTGCAATGAAAGCTCGAACGAAGGCCTACGGTGGGAATCCGGTATGGACTGCTCATGGTAGAAACTTGAAGTAGATCGTTATATAGCGGAAGCTCGGAGTGGGTCGCTTGCGGTAGGAGCTCAGAGTCTAGGCCTCGTAGGAGTTCGGAGTGAGGTCTACGTGCAGCCAGAGTCGGGGACGAAGTCCGACTCCCGTAGGAGTCCGGATGAAGTCTTCCTTCAGTTGAAGTCGGAGATGAAGTTCGGCTCCCGTAGGAGTCCGGATGAAGTCTACCTGCGTAGTTGAAGTCGGGGACGAAGTCTGGCTCCCATAGGAGTCCGGATAAAGTCCACCTGCAGTTGATGTCAGGGATGAAGTCTGGCTCCCGTAGGTGTCCGGATGAAGTCTACCTGCAGTCGAAGTCGGGGATGAAGTCAGACTCCCGTAGGAGTCCAGATGAAGTCTTCCTTCAGTTGAAGTCGGGGATGAAGTCCGGCTCCCGTAGGAGTCCGGATAAAGTCTACCTGCAGTCGAAGTCGGGGACAAAGTCTGGCTCCCGTAGGAGTCCGGATGAAGTCTTCCTTCAATTGAAGTCGGGGATGAAGTCCGGCTCCCGTAGGAGTCCGGATGAAGTCTTCCTTCAGTTGAAGTCAGGGATGAAGTCTGGCTTTCGTAGGAGTCCGGATGAAGTCTACCTGCAGTAGAAGTCGGGGATGAAGTCTGGCTCCCATAGGAGTCCAGATGAAGTCTTCCTTCAATTGAAGTCGGGGACGAAGTCCGGCTCCCGTAGGAGTCCGGATGAAGTCTTCCTTCAGTTGAAGTCGGGGATGAAGTCCGGCTCCCGTAGGAGTCCGGATGAAGTCCACCTGCAGTTGAAGTCGGGGATGAAGTCTGGCTCTCGTAGGAGTCCGGATGAAGTCTACCTACAGTCGAAGTCGGGGATGAAGTCTGGCTCTTGTAGGAGTCCGGACGAAGTCTAAAAGGTGGTCGATCATCATGGAAACTTGGGTGGAGTCCGTCCGTCGTGAAGAATCCGGTCGACGCTGGTGGAGGCTTATCTGTCGGCAAAACTTGGGAGTGTTGCGGAGGCTCGGCCGCCAGAGAGGTTCGGAGAGGTGTCGCCGAAGGTGGGAAGTCGGTAGAATCCCCGAAGGGTCACTCCTGTCATGAACTTCGGCTGGGGGGTATTTTATACCCAACACTTATGAAATACAAATTTGAAGCCTTTGATAAATTTAAAGAATATCAAAGTATAATCGAGAAATAAACTAAAAAAATATTAAAATCGTTCAATCGGATCGAGGAAGAGAATACTTATCCATTAAATTTCTAGATCATCTTAAAGAAAATAAAATTCTCTCAGAGAGGACCCCTCCTTATACACCATAGCTAAATGGTGTAGCAGAAAAGAGGAATTGTATTTTATTAGATATGGTGCAGTCCATGATGTGCATTACAGACTTACCTATTTTTTTCTGGGGATATGCCCTAGAGACTGCTGTATATATTCTGAACCTATTAGATGCGTGCCCTAAAAGCCAATCTTGGTTGATACATATCTTTTTCTAGGGCACATTTTGTACTTGATGGACTATCTTTATAACCAATCATGTCTTATGTGTCCATGATTTGTCTTAAAAATTAACAAAGATAATTTTGTAAATTCTCAAGGTGTTGACAATTTGAGACATACATCATTAGTGGTTAATTTCTGAATGTTCCTGATCGAAGGATTGTCACGAAAGATAGTGATCAATCCATTCAAGATCAGTGCATGGATCACCTCCCTTTAGGGCAGATAAGTCTCAAGTCTACGGTGTAGAGACATTGAGGTGATGTGCAGGTGGTTATTAGAGAACAACTTGCACTGAGTTTGACCAACATGAGAAACCACTTGGATGTCTACTCACTCGTTAGTGGTTTTCTCAATACTGTAGTGGTGTGACTGATCTTTTAAGCTACGATGTGTTGGTTATTCACAGTAAGGCTACATAGTTTGACTACACATTTCCTTGGTCCCTAGCCATTCGGATCCTTGCTGTGTATGTTGGTTATTGTAGGTTCAGGTTTGCTATTTAGAGTAGGATGCATCTAGATAGAATCTATCAATCTTGGTAGAAAAAGAAAAGTCCTATGGAATTCGTAAGACTAAGATTAGAAAATCTCTGGCCAGAGTAAGTGTGAATACTAGAAAAGAGTTTCCACAAGATTTACAGATGAACTCGAGTCGAGCCAATCTAGCATATGACTGATGATGGGATTCGACGAGTTCTCCATAACCTCCATCAAGTCGAGACTCATGATAGAGAGATTGTATCACATGATAACTACACCTAGGGATTAACTTTTCCATTCTGCTGGGTTGCCACTACATGTTGCTAGACATCACTGGTGGATCGTGAGAACTCACTAAGATTATTTTTGGATCAACGATCTTTGTTGAGGTGAATTAGAATCATTTCAGCCCATCAAAAATATTGGGTTCCAGCCACACAGCGAAAAGTAATTTTTAAAATTTTCAAAACTAAACAAGCCAATAACCTTAACAATTAAAACTATTGAGCTGAAACCCAAACCCTAGAATCACCTTGTCGATGTCAATCATAACAAAGCAAGCAAGCAAAGGGATAGAATTTTACACTTTTACCAAAAAAATAATATGGTACATTGGTGATCTCCATGAGACTTCAAAGTAGAAGTCCTTCAATGGTGATCCATATAAAAGTTGGTCAAGATCCTTCCCAACCGGTGTACTGCCACAGCCTTATCTTCGCAAGGACACTATCGACTTCGAACTCGAGGAACGATCACACCAAAATTCAATTATTTTTGATATTGCTACCAGAATCATGCCAAGAAGACACTCTTCAGATGTCTCACAACCTAAAATTTGATTTTGAGCTCCAACACATGAAAAAATCAAATCCTAGGGCACACTAGCAACACTTGTTAATTTTCTCACCACCCTTCTTATAACTTTTGCCTCCTAATTTTTCCTTGCCTTTTTCTCAAATTTTTTCTAAAATTTTTCCACTAATTTACACAGCACTTTTCTCTAGTTTCCATCCCAAATCCTAGCACATGAGCCATATGGGATGCCCCATTTAAATAAGAGACCAAGGGACGTGAGAAGGACTAAGAGGCACTGACTTTTGGTGCTCCACTTTCTCATGTGGTGAATAAATTCACCGTGTATGAATTTGAAGGAATCAGATCTAGGATTTCAGGGTTAGATCTTGAAACTTTTTCTTGATCAGGCAACAAAAGATTAAAATAAATCAAAATTTATCTTGTAAAATCAGAGAATCTCCAAATCTAAAATTCTATTACATGATTATTACATGGTCTTAAATTAGAATTTAAAATATAAAGAGCAAGAACTACATGTTGATCATATCAACATGTTTCTATGCTACATCTAATGTATGTAAAATATAATAGATTAGTTCTATTATCTTGCAAGTTAGATGTTCTAACTTTGCTGATCTAGGTTTGAGGATGATGTTGCGAGCCACACATGCCTCCGGCCTCTAGGAGTCATCCAACGAGCCCACAAATCATGATCAGAAGTCTTGGTCCAAAAAATCAGCACAGTATGCTAGTACTACACTGATCATTCTTCAATGATCGATCAGATGCCTCTTTTTTCTTGATTTGGACTCTTTCAAAGATAAAAAGTAGGAGGAGTTTTAGATGAGACACTCTCAGAAAACTTATAAATAGAGGAAGGGAAGAGATGAACCCAGCAACTCTAGAAGAAGACCCTCTTCTTCTTCTCTTTACTCTAACCCAGACACCTAGTTTTGTGTCTATTAGATCTCCACGCCCCAAGACTCATTCTCTTTGATTTTGGCTGTTCTAAAGGTCTCTCAATTCTTTACAATCCACAAAAATTTTATGAAGAAATTCATTTTAAATAGAGAGATATGAAGAGTTCTTGTCCAGGTCAAATACCTAGTCAAGGATTATCCAAACAAGGCAAGACAAGGGGCACCCAACTCTTGGGCGTCCCCTCTTTCTTTTTCTGCCATGGACCACCAGCAAAGGGTGCATATTATGTGCCATAAAAGCCACAAAAATCTCAAAATAAATTTGGATAAAATCAGTGCCATAAAGAAAGAGTTTTGATTTACTAAAATTCTATCTCATAGAATTTGAAATCCAAACTAATTCCTATTTTGACTTGATCCACAACCACATTTTATGTAAGAGAGAAAGAGAGAAAAGTTTTGGATGTGCATGAAGATCTGGGAGAGAGAGTTTTGTCATACAAAATAAGAGAGAGTGGGCGTGGGATAAGAGAGAGTGGGTGTGGCAGGCTAAGGTGGCGTAAGGTGGAATCCTAGTCTTACTAGGATTCAATCTATGACTTGTTCAAATTTGATTTCTCAAACCAAATCAAACCAAAATCAAATCAACCTAATTAAAATAGGTCTTAAACCAATTAAGAGCCTAATTTAATCAGAATAAATTAGAGTTAAATCTGATCTAATTTTCTAATCAAATTAGAAATTAGGTTGACCCAAGTCTAATTTAAACTAGGACTAATTTTTTCTTGTACTTGACTTATCCAATAAACCAATTGAACTTGATCCAATCAAGCCTAAACTAAATCTAATTAAATCATATTTAATTAGACTTAATCTCAATCCTTTGGTTTAATCAAATTAAGCCAATTATCAATCAAATTGCTAATCGATCCTTCTGCAACGTTTGCACTAGGTTAAATATCAATCATTTTGATCGTTTAACCCTAGAATGATTCTTAATCGTTGATCAACCATTCGATCGGATCATGAACTCTAATGTGTGTGATCTCATAGGTCCGAACCTAAGTCGGTAGTATAGAAATAAATTTTTGTACCAATCAAAGTGACCATCTAGCAATGGTATCCGACGGTCGGATAGGTCGAATGTGTAGAACAACATCCTTAGAACCCAAGCGGATATAGTTTCCATATAATTCATCCCCTTGACCAAAATGATCATAGGATACCTCAGAGTTCAACTATCAACTCTGATCAGGTTGTCGATATTATATTTTAAAATATCAAATCCATCTGATGGATTATCCTGGCCAAAGTTTTGCTAAATTAAAATACAGTGACTCATTCTTCTCCAACTCTTGGAGTGGTCAATCCCATCTCGATCACACTCTGACTTCGTAAGTACTTGACTATGCCTAGAAGCCTTCTGTCACTGAATTAAAAATTTAGTTAGTTCAGTACCAAAGCACAGTGAGTTGCTTGTAAGTCACTGAGGCGATCTCAGGTCTAAGGGACACTTATACCTATATCCCATCAGAGACATTCTCGACAGCAGAATGCTCTGGAGTTAGTCACGTTCAATGATGATGTACCCTTACATCTCACCTGTATGTCATATGTTGCTCTTTGAATTGATTTTGATGATTACAAAGCATTTGAGGGGGTTACTAATGATTTTGGCTTGAAAAAAAATTTATTGTATTTCAAGGTAAAATTATAATTTTACCAAGTTCTGATTCGGAAGCCTCAAGAGCAAGAGCAGAAGATTTGTAATCTATTGAAGGTAATTTCAATATTTTTGGATATGTATTTTGAAAGAAAATCATGTTTATAAATTTGAGTCGACCCCATGAGTCGACTCATGTCAAAAGGGGCTGAACGGCACGCTGAATTTTTTGGCTGGCACACTCTGTGAGTCGACCCCATGAGTCGACTCCTGTGCATGAGTCGACCCTATGAGTCGACCTCTGCTGCTGTGTAGGCCAAAATTATAGAATAGTCTTTTTTTGTTCTGTGCCACAGAAGTTGACCCCATGAGTTGACTCATGAGCATGAGTCAACCCTATGAGTCGACCCCTGCGATGGAAAAACTCTACAATGACTAGTTTTTAGTTCATTTTGGCTGCATTTAATGCCCATTTAATGTGCTCTAACAGCTCTATTTCAGCCTAGATTACTCTCCACCATCATTTGAAGTTATAAAAGGTACTTAAAGGAGGGAATCAAAAAAGGTTTTGAAAAGGTTCTTCAAGCATTCACTTCAACCCTAAGCAAGAGCCCTCTTGAAGTTAAAGAAACTTTTATTTCAAGTTCACCAACCCCTCAAGAGCTTATTCAAATCTTCAACCACCTTGAGGGAAATTAGAAAAGCTTGCTTCTCTTTGTGTAAAGTATATTTAAAGCTTTATTCGCTCATTAAAGGAGCTACATCTGTATTTTCGTGTGATTAACTATTATACTCTATTTTTGAGTTGATTTTTTATTTTGAAAGGATTTCAAAATATAAAAAGGTTGATCTGAACCTTGAATCGAATTGTATTGGGTTGACTTGTATCCGAGAAATAAGTGTTCTAGCTTGGAATAGCTAGAGTTGGAGGTTTCAACGTTGTATTTGGTTTGAATACAAATTAGTGGATTTGAATTTCCAAGTAGGAGCTTGGGGAGTGGATATTGGTGAAAGGTTGGCACCGAATCACTATAAATCTTTTTATTTGTGTTGTGCTTACTTGCTTTCCTTTTAAATTTTCTTATCTTCTTGCATTCTTACATCAAACTTCTACACCTTGCTTAAATTTCACTCTCCACATTTATCCTGCTCATTGTTAAATAATCCTCATAGTTGTAAGTTATTTTTAAATTTTTAAAAAATTTAATTTACCCCCCTCTTGTGTTGTATAGCTGGGTAACAAGTGGTATCAGAGCTCGGTGCTCTAGCTCTACTTTGATTTAACCATCAAAGAGCTAAAGATCTTTGGCAACTCAAGTTGGTGCTTCACTAGCTGAGGGGCAGTCCACCAACCAACCTCCACTTTTCAATGGGTCAAACTATATCTATTGAAAAGCTCGAATGAAAATCTTTATTCAAGCACTTGACTATGATATATGGAGTATCATAGTAAATGGACCACACACACCCACTAGAATAATTGATGGTGTGGAATCAACCAAACTCGAAAAAGAATGGGATGAGATTGATAAGAAAATTGCTCAACTAAATGCTAAAGCCATGAATATTTTGTATTGTGCTCTAGATGCTAATGAATTCAATCATATTTCAACATGCATATCAACTAAAAAAATATGGGATAGATTTGTAGTAACTCATGAAGGAACTAATCAAGTGAAAGAATCAAAAATTTACATGCTTATGCATAAATACGAGCTTTTTAAAATGGAGCATGATGAATCAATAACTGAAATATTTACTCATTTTACTGATATTATTAATAGTCTAAAAAGTCTTGATAAGTCTTATTCTAACAGTGATCTCGTGAGAAAGATTCTTAGGTCTTTACCAAAGACTTGGAGGCCAAAGTGATCGCAATCCAAGAAGCTAAAGATCTGAATATCCTACCCTTGGAGGAGCTTCTAGGATAGTTGATGACACATGAGCTAAGCATGAAATAACACCAAGAAGTAGATGTCAAAAAGAAGAGGATAATCACCCTCAAATCTACTGCTCAATCTGATGAAGAATCTGATGATACGAAAAATGAAGAGCAGGATGAAGAAATAGCCCTCATTACTAGAAGATTTAAAAAGTTTTTGAAGAAAAGAAGATAAAGAATGAGGAAGAGGCCACCTACAAAAAGGGAACATAGCAAAGAAAAGGATAAGGAGCAACCCCTTATTTGTTATGAATGTAAGAAACTGGGACACTTTAAGTCTGAATGCCCACAACTGAAGAAGGATTCCAAGAAGTACAAGAAGAAGGTCATAATGGCTACATGGAGTGAAAGTGATGAGTCAAGCTCCGAAGAAGAAGACTCAAATGAACAAGCCAACTTATGCTTTATGGTATATGAAAATGAGGTAAATACTGAAACCTCTATTGACTTTACCTTTAAAGAACTTCATGAAGTATTTTATGTTCTAATTGATGAACGAAAGAAGCTAGGGGTGAAGAACAAAGAATTAAAATCAAAGAATCAATTTTTACTAAAAGAAAATGAGAATATTTCAAAAAAAAAATCAATCCTGTCTCAAGAAAATTTGAACTTAAAAAATGAGATTGCCAAGTTAAAACCAATGGTTGAAAAGTTCACTTTAAGTTCAAATAAACTTCACATGATACTTGACAATCAAAAGGCCATTTATGATAAAGCCAGTCTTGGATATAACCCTTTAAAGAAACAAAATTTTAAAAAAATATCTTTGTAAATCCATCATACAATAAGTTTTCAAATATAACTTGCTTTAAATGTGATAAAGTAGGACACAAATCTTATTCATATTTTTCCAATAAATCTGAAAATTTCAATGTAAAGAAAATATGGGTTTCAAAAGGAACCATTATGACTAACCTAAAAGGACCTAAGAAAACTTAGATACCTAAAGTCAATACTTGATTCTTGTGTATAGGTATGTCTTGCATCCCAAGGAGCAAATTGGAGATGGTATCTTGATAGCAGGTGCTCAAGACACATGACTGGTGATGAATCCCAATTCATCACACTTAATGCTAAAAATGGAGGGATGGTCACCTTTGGAGACAATGGCAAAGGAAAGATCATCGGTGTAGGTAACATTGGTAACACTCCCTCCAATTATATTAAAAATATTTTATTAGTAGATGGTTTAAAATATAATTTATTAAGCATCAGTCAATTTTATGATAAAGGATACAAAGTCATTTTTGAATCTTCAGTTTGCATAGTAATTAGTCCTATTAATGAAGGTATTAAATTTGTTGGACATAGACATGGTAATATTTATATGGTAGATTTGAATGATCCTTCCAAATAAACATGCAATGCCTAGTAGCCTTGAATACGAAGATTATTGAGACTAGTTGGCTTTGGCATCGTAGGCTTGTACATATTAGCATGCATTCACTTTCAAAACTTATTAAAAAGGAATTGGTTATCGGCTTACCCAAATTGAATTTTGAAAAGGATAGAATTTGTGATGCATGCCAAATGGGTAAACAAACACGAGTCTCATTCAAATCTAAAAATATTGCTTCAACTTCTAGGCCATTAGAACTATTGCACATGGATTTATTTGGGCCCACTAGAACTACTAGTTTAGGTGGAAAATGATATGATTTTGTAATTATTGATGATTTCTCTCGTTTTACATGGGTCTTCTTTTTGGCACATAAGGATGAAACTTTTTCATATTTTCTTAAAATTTTATTGAAAAGTCACAAATAAAAAAGATTTTTCAATTCAAAATATTCAAAGTGATCATAGAACCAAATTTAAAAATCAAGATTTTAAAAAGTTTTATGATGAAAAAGGTATTGGACCATAAATTTTCAGCACTAGGACACCCAACAAAATGGGGTAGTAGAAAGGAAAAATAGAAATCTTGAAGAAATGGCCCGTACCATACTATGTCAAAGCAACCTTCCAAGATATTTTTGGGCGGAAGCAATTAACACGGCATGTTATATATTAAACCATGCTTTAATTAGACCAATTTTAAAGAAAACCCCTTATGAGCTTTGGAAAGAAAGAAAATCAAACATTGCATATTTTCATATTTTTGGTTGTCGATGTTTTGTTTTGAAAAATGGTAAAGAAAGATTAGAAAAATTTGATGCTAAATCCGATGAAGCGATTTTTCTTGGTTACTCATCTTCTAGCAAAGCTTTTAGAGTTTTCAATAAAAGAACTTTAATAGTAGAGGAGTCAATACATATTATTTTTGATGAAACTAACAATCTTCCTTTAAGAAGAATGAAGGTATTGATGATGCAAATCCTCTTATAGAAGGAATGAAAGAGATCACTCTAAAAGACTCAACCATTCAAGATAATGAAGAACATGAAGTCAAACAGAATGAGAAAGGTGAAGAACAACAAGAACAATCTCAAGGTACAAATGATCTACCCAAAGAATGGAGATATGATCACAATCACCCCAAGAAACTAATCATTGGTGATCCACACATGGTGTAAGAACTCGCTCTTCACTTAGAGATGCATTCAATCATTTTGCTTTTGTCTCTTATCTTGAACCAAAAACCATAGATGAAGCTGAAAAAGATTATAATTGGATAAATACAATGCAAGAAGAACTTAATCAATTTGAAAGAAATAATGTATGGACTTTAGTTTTAAGACCTAAAAATTATTCAATAATTGGTACAAAATGGGTATATATGAATAAATTG